>NC_140582.1:664129318-664694318 GCF_964204655.1 Triturus cristatus | reverse complement strand
AACTTTGTAAATGTTTGAATCTTTTCCGCAAACGTCAGAATTCTTTTCTCTAATCTTGTAAAAGCTTCAATACTTGAAGACTGTTTAACCAATCTCAATGTGGCACTTACACAACAATTCAGCCTATAACACCATGGCACTCTATGTCATCATCAACCAATCGCAACATGACAGGACACCAACCAACCAGTCACAGCATGCCACACTGTGAGGTATGATCTCACTCTTTGCAGCAGCTCACCCTCCTTTACAGTTTTCTCTTGTACACACAATTCTACAACTTTAGGCAACATCCGATAAAACAATTAAGCACATTTTTCTGCTCTTCTAAAGAAAACAAAACATAATTTTAAGATTTTTCTACACAATCTACACAAATCTCTACCAGCGGGAGATCACCTAACCAATGTAACTTCACCATTTGCACAATTGGTTCTGCCAGTGTCAATTACTACTGGTGCATGCACAAAAATTCATTAGTGCCAGATATACGACCATTTTTTGCAGTCGTAAGCGGGAAATTGGCCCGTTTGTGACCAAAAAAAGGGTTTTGGCATGTACAAGCGCTATTTTCAACTCTTGCTATTTGGAAGGGGCGTGCCTTCCTAATAGCGAGTCACAATGTTTTGTAACATTGTTTTGCGACCGCTAAACACTTGCAGTTTACCACCTACTTCAAGTAGGTGGAAAACCACTCGCAAATGGGACGGGGTCCCCAGGGGATCCCTTCCCCTTTGTGAATGTGTGCAAACATATTTTTTAAGAGCATTCATTGGTCTCAGGGACATTATCAGAGACACTGTTGTAAATTGCATTTTGTGAGGCAATTTGTGAGTTGCAAAATGTTAGGGTCGTACATCTGGTCCTTGAATCCCAAACTCAATTGTGTAGTTGACAGTACCTCCTGACCTACACCTCACATCTCTAGCAGATATAAACCACAAGAGTATTCTACTCTTTATAAATATCTCTATTTATCCTGGGATCTTAGGTTACGTCAAGCCGGAAAACCTCTTTAACTTCTTCATAATGAATACATACACATTAATGTTGTATCCAGTTGCAATATGCAACAATATCAGTAACCACAACTCATGTAATGCATAACCCTATTAATGCTCACACTTCCAATACAGTGCATGCCTTTGAAACTGCCCCCCTGTCAGTCTTCAGATTCTGGGCTTTGGGCTATGGGATTCGGGCATTACTCTACTTCAGAGTAATTTATTTACTCTTCTTCTCAGTACGTAAATCATATATCTGTTACCAAACCTGTTAAAGCAGAAACAGGGATTAAAAGATAAGATTCGCCATCAAGAGGGTTAACCTCTTTGTTACCTTTTGCAATGAATCTTTGCATTGTGGGTGAGAAGATGGTTAAAACATTTCATTAACAATAAATGAAATAACTTATCTACTGGTTTTAATCAATAATGAGAGTTGTTTAAATGTTAAAAGAGGATTATTCATTGATTTTTTAGTCCATCATCTTTATTGAAAATCACAAGTTCGAATCCGATTAATCTCAATAATCAGTAAATGAAAAAAGTACCAAATCAATAATGGTTAATCAATTTAGTAAAATATAGAATCAAAGCGTGTTCTATAATGTGATGAATCCCTGTTCTATGAATCAGGCAGAAAATTGAGTTAGTCTGAGCCCATAATGGTTTTTAATTAGTGAGAGAAAGCATAAAGGGATTGCATTTAGATCAGCTTAAATAGACCAAAATCTAAGCAAGAACTTCTCAGAAAGAGTAGTTCAAGAAACTCAGTAGAGTTTCAATGCAATAAGGTGTGGGTAAATGGGAAATCGGGCAAAGAAAATGGTGGGAATGAGTGTATGAGTGAATTTTCCCTGCTCTAGGAAGATCCACAGTTATAGACTTCACATTTCATAAAAGTGTAACTGGTTTCTTTTCTCGTCTCCTGTCAGCCAACCAGTGGTCAATGCTCCCCTGGTAACAGGATCACTCCTCGTCTTCTCACACAAATACAATAATCCTTGTGTGATAATGTTGCACTCTCAATAATATGTCAACAATTATACTTTGTAAGTAAATCAAGGGAGGGACTAGAAGCTGATTATAAGGTCCAGAACCAATGCTCCTAAATTATCATAGCTACGCAACAGGGGATGCTGTTCCTCCAGGAAAGATAGAAGAAGAGAGAGAGGGTGTGAATCTGTCAGTCAGGACTAAGGAGTTGATCGACTGGATCCAGGGATCCAAGTGATCAAAAGGAACTGCCTCACATACCCAGGTGGTTGTCATGCTTCATCATTGGGCTTCACCTCGTTGGGCCAGCACAGCAATGGCAAACAGGCTCCTTGAGGGAGCTCTTTATCGTAGATCTTCTGTTTTTTGTCGTAATGATGAGTGCAAGTGAGGATGTAAGTATAGGCTGGTGTAGTAAGGGATTTAGAATAGCCTAAGGGGTACCGGGAGCTGCTTTAATAAGGTGGCCCTCTTGACCGGAGTAAAAGTACAGGAGCTGTCACAGGAGCCAATGTACCAAGACAGCTTTAAGATAAGTGATGTAGGGTCAACATGTTTCATGCTTAAAGACCCATCAGGATCTTATGCATTTATTCAGTACCAGGTTATTGATCAGCCCTGGGCGTAGTGGGCGTAGTGGGGCTACGTGGAGCAGCGAGTAGTGTGGCAAAATCTACGCACACTCGCGTGCTCCGCGTAGCCCCACTACGCGCCACCCGCCGCCCACCCGCCCTTTGTAAACAGTGAAGCTGGCAGCGCTACGTGCACTCCGTGGGCGAAGCGGAGCACGCCGCCCACCCTTATTATTGATGCCTACCTGACACCTGATTGGGAGTGAAGGTTTGTGAAGTAAATGTGCCCAATCATAATGTATCAACTGTACCTTAAATGTCCTCTCTCCCATCTTCTATCTTTCCTGCATGAACAGCATCCCCCTTTTGTGTACCAAATATACTTTCACATGGAGTTCACTTTCTTCAGGCTGACTTTCTCACATATGTTGGATGTTATATAATTCTCTAACATCAGTTCCTAACCAGTAAACTATGTAAGAATCAAAAAATCTATTTAATAAAAGAAAGACATTTCTGCATAATCATCATGAAGAGAAAAAATAAGTAACTTAGAAAGTCAAGTCCATATTTTAAACTTCAATACTTGAAATATTCATTAACCCATTACGCGGCAAAAATGAATTACATGTAACAGGAAACTTTAGATATGTGGAAGAATTCAGCGAGTATATTTGAAACTACATAAGCAACTTATTTGTATATTAATAAAAAATATTCATAGTGTGGTCAAAAAGGAAGCCTTGAATGTGTATTTAGCATTTTCTATTCAAGGTTGTTTTTCTAACAGCATTGCTTTAGCCATTATTGAGGCCTAGTACGAGTAGCTAAACATTTTACAGTTTTGTGCATTCTAACAACGTTATTAGATCAAGCTTTGCATGTTGATTCCTGTGCATTAATTAAGAACCAGCATTCATTTCCTGTTAATTATAAATCTGTTCTTTCAAAATCATAGACATTCTTTACTTTCAATATTGCTTTAAGGTGATTGCCATGTTGCATAGAGACGAAAAATGGTGGTAATCTTGAAAGTATAGAAATTAATATAAGTATAGAACATTTCCTGTACTTTCAAGATGTCCATCACTCTGTGTCTACTTGTAACATGGCATCCAGACATTTTGAGCTTTCAATATCACTGTCATGTTGCTTTTAGATGTATCATGGCGACCATCTTAAAATTATAGAAAATATTATTTTCTATAATTCCATATTTTAAGATGGCCAGCTGCTGCTATTGGCTTTGAGAATGTTAAACAGTTTTATCTAAAGAAATTGCTTTTTGCAGGTTGATCCTCAATTTTCGCCCCACTTTCTGACTATTAGGTGCTGGTGTCATGAATCTGTGATGCAAACCAAGCTTCACTGCATGTGCTGTAACTCTTTAAAGTGTTTGTTTAATTGGCTTATACCCAATTGGCATAGCTAGCTCATTTATACATCCCTACTATATGGTGCCAGGGTTACTCAGGACCTGTTAATTAAAGTGCCCCTCATGGACTGCTTCACTTTTATTGTGCCACCACAAGTGTGACACACTCCCTTCCACTGCAGACCGGTAGAGCAGGATTAAACTGCTAATTCGACTTTGTCATTTAAAGCAATTGCAAAGCCCAATCCTTCTATTTTAATATATAATTCACCCCTAAGGCAATTCTATGGAGCCTTATGGCAGGGTCCTCTATATTCAAAAGTAGAAAATGTGTTTTTACACGCCCTGACTGTAAAAACCCCAAATTGTCGCTTGTACTGTAGAAAGGATCATAGCCCCATTGGCGAGTACAGGGTTACATGCTGGCAACTCAGAAGTGCTAACTTCTGAATGGTACTAACACATATAGCACTTCAAGGTATCAAAATAATTGCTGCATTAAACCCAACGTGATGCCCAAGTCAACTTTAATGTAACTTTTGGTCAAGTGACAACTTTAGAAAGTTGCCACTTTGTCGCCCACATGCTCCGGTGACCATTCATGGCTGAGCACATGCTGTTGTCCTTAAGATAGCCTTCTGCCTGCCTGGGAAGAGGTGTGAGCAAATATCTGGAAGGAACACAAAGGATCTTCCAAGGCAGAGTGTGTGACCTCCCGCTTGCAGATAGGCCAAAGAAGGTGTGACACCCAAAAGGTGACCTTCAAAGGTGAAGCTGTCTTCAAAGGACAAATTGTAATCACACAGAGAAGGAGCTACTCTTTTGTTTTTGCATACAGGCTGAGTGGGAAATGCCGTTGCCAAACAGTTTTTTTAAAGGGGAGGAAACACCCAGGTAGCTACACCTCAAGGTGGGCTAGTGAGTCCTTCTGGGTGGGCTAGGGACCTCCATACACCAAGAGATGGGCTCTACTATCTTGTGAGTGGGCAGAAAAGTGCATTCTGGTATAGCTAGATGCCACAATTCACAGGGAGTCATCACTAGGTGGAGGGTACCTGGTAGCCTATTGGCTAGTGGTCACAGCATCCACAGAGGGCTCAAACTGGGCATAACGGTGGCTACCCTGGCACCCGGACTCTAGATAACGTCTGTACTGAAGAGTGGACACAAGAAGGACTGCCCTGCTATTTCCTTAACCAGCAAAGAGAGACTGCACCAAAACTGGCCTGCACCTGCTGCTCCGTGGGCTATCAAAGATAGGACTGTGTCTGTGGTTTTTTTCTCGAGGGAAAGTTGTTCCTGAGCCTCAGACAGAAGAGGTGACTCCAGGAGTCTGTTCTTGATAGACCTAAAGGCCCACAAAAGCTGAAGAAGCCCATCTTGAGTTGGAAACCAGAAACGCCTGACCACTCCTGACCGCCAAAGTGCAGCCTGGGAGATCGAGACCCGACACTCAAAAGATTCTGCTGGACCTGGGAGAATTACCAGAGTGCAAAGTTGGCCACCCAAGATAGAACTTACCACCAGTTAAAGGGAATCCCTAGCTCCATTGTAACTGTAGACCAGTGACAACTGGTTTTTGGCTGGATTTCCACCAGATTTCAAGGGAACTTTAGAAAAGTTTTCCAATTTACAAAGTAAGCAAGCACAGGCCATTGCAGTGATTTATTGTGTTGGATGAAAAAACTGTGATATGTTTCCAGGTAGGGATTGAATGTTATTAAAGACAGTAATTTCCCACTAAAACCTTCTTGCACTCATAACTACCTCACATATTACATCACTCATGACATTTTCTATGACATTATTGATAACATCACTGGAACATCTGGAATAACATTATTGATAACAAGTCTGTGTATTTCAGTGGCACGAATTATAGTTATTTTAGGGCACGTGTTTTAGTCACTTGAGATAACTATAACGTGAATTTCAGTGGTTTTGTTAGTCGAAAATGATATTTTTTAACTGTTTTAACCCACATATATACATTTGTAATGGTGCTTGTAAATTTCAATTCCAGAGAAATATGTGTGTTATAGTTTGGAACTGTGACATTTTCTACAGATTTACAATAATGTTTGGGAGCAAATGTATATAGCATATAGGAATGATTTATCCTCAAACAGTCACTAAAAGTTTTATTGGATGTGCGAGCATATTATGTTGAAAAGTGATCATCAGACAGGTTGCAGGAAACATTGGTGTGAAGTTAGTTGGAAGTAGACTGAAAAATAGATTTTTATAAGAATATTAGTTGTCGAAGACTCTTCTGATGATTTTATGGTTAATTTGATCTTGACTCGTGCATATTCTACTGACATTCATAGAGTCTATAGTGTAAAGACATCACTTTTTAAATATTAAACACTGTTAAACATATAATGTTATGAATTCACTTAGAGGTAAAAAGAGTAATACTGTATATGTTAATCATATTTTACACCATGTTAGTCTAATGATATTACAGTTAAACATTAAACTTAATACTGCCACCACAAGCAAGAGAGAACACACAAAGACTCTCTCTTTCTCTCTCTCTCCATCTCTCCACCATCTAATTTACGGCGACCTCTTTTGCGTTCTTGCTTGATTTGACATATTCCCTAGTGATTATGTTTATTCCAGTAACCCAGTGTATTACTTCTGCTTAGAATCAATGCTTCTGGTCTTTCTATTCCTAAAGTCTTTTTTGCCAGCTGTGCTTCACTTTACACAATATGCATTCAAAACTACTATATCCTGCCGACGGCCATGTCTTCAACTTATTCCCGACCTTCATTTCTCCTTTGCTATGCTCTACAAAACAATTCCTTCTAAGGCATAAAGATGACTTATTGTTATACACTGGGAGTCTATACATATTAATCTGCAGTGAAGATCCACATTTTAAGAACATTCTAGTTAAATATATTGAAATATGAGTGAAACATGTATGTACTCATTAATACATAATACCAGCTCTTCATAACCTAGTCCACAGGTGAAACTTTCAATCTATTAAATCGATACCTGCAAGCTAGTAGTACTGCCCAACACATTTAGAAAATCCAAGGAGGTGAAAACTGCAGTCAATAACTATTCTTATTTTTAGTTGTGCAATTCAGTGTTTTGAATGAGCAATCTATTCCACTTGGATCTGACTACATAAATGTTCTTAACAACATAACCAATTATATCATGTTGTGGAATATTAAGTATGAACTACGAAAATGGGTCCAACGGGCATTCCCCATGTGTTCCACCATGCAGAATCACTGCTTGTAAAGACACTTTAGCAGCATTTTTTTTACAGCTAATGCAGCAAAATATATTGCCGATGTACTAATTATGGTGTCATTCCAGATTGCTTGGGGTAACCTTACCGTATCACTATGACTTGCCATTCCATGTTCAGAAGAGAACAAATAAGCTTGAGGGGTATTTTGAGGGACCAGTGCACATCTGCATGCCGACCAATTATCCTTGCCTTAGAGATCTACAGATGTTAATCGCAGGGGGCCGCACTGTATGGTGCTGAATTTTGGGGCGTTTGTGATGCTATGTCCATTGATGTAGCAGAAAGTTGTTTTTTGAGCAGCTTGAAGAAACTCCCAGTAAGTATCCCCTTTATCCTTTACGACTAGATCATGGATTAAAGAGCATTAATGATGTAGTGGGGCTGAAACCTTTGATGCATTGGCGAAGACTATAGTCAGCCCTGAACTTCTATTTCTCCTAGGTGCCTTTGAAGAAGTAATGGGGCAGTTGGGGTCCAGTAAGGTTTCCTGATTTAGGGTGGTCTGGGATAGTTGAGACAAAATGGTTTGCCAATCTCTGGTCAACACCAACTGTTCTCCAAAAAGGCACTGAAAATATCCTATTGCCAACATGTGGACTAAAATACTGCTTGTACCTCTAGGGTGGGCTCCCTCACTGCTTCTCTCTTGGAGTTTAAAATTGACTAATGCTTTGAAGCATTTTTGGCTGAGGTGTAACCCTCCCATGCCAGAACCCTGCACTTAAAGTTCCCTCTAAAGGAATCCTACCAATTTGAGCATTTACTACTGCACAGCGGTCTGGGAACTTGGAGTCTGACAAAACATACCCCTTCTTCCCGTGGTGATCAAAGTGGTTGAACATGTAATTCTCTTTTGTCCAGCCTAGTATGGTTCAAGGAAAAAGTAGTTTTTGCCACTTTGTCATAATTTGTGTCTGAGGAATTACAGCATCACCCTTAGGATACTCAGAAATAATAAAAGCCAGCCCATTTCTTTGCAGTCTCAGGGTACTTGATATCTATGTGGAGGTTAAGACAGAAACAGGTGTTCCCCTAGTGCTACTGTGTACCTAACGTTTTAACATATTTTTCCTGGTTTTACTGTAACATATTTAGTTGGGTCTTTCTTCTCTCTTTTATGTGCTCTGTATTTGTATTTGCTGTTATAGATTATGTATTTATCTATTTATCTCGCTATTTTCTGGCCTTTTAGGCTGAAATAAAGATATTGACTGACATTTCATATTGCATGTAAAGCACCATTTTTTGATAAGTATTTTAGGCAAAAGCACACAACAGTTTTGTTTACATTCAAGCTACATAAGGCATGGCCTACACAGCCGCAGCTCCCTGACAGCAGAACAAGTAACATTAACAATTTTTTTAGAGAGCTTTGTCAGTGAGAGAATTGTCCTTCACCCTCTTTATGTACCTTCACCACGACCGGGCAACACATGACCCGGTTGCCAGAAATTATCCAACGACAATGCCTTTCGGAGGTTTATTGAAGACTACATTAAACTTCCAGATTCCAGGACTTTATTGAAAACAATGTCCCAAGAGAAGTCAATAATGTATTACAAGGGTCCACTGTGTCAGTACCCTAATGCACTTCACACTACCCTCCCTCGTTTCGGAGGTGGCACCACAGTTGCAACATGAATTACAGCAGAGGGGGACGAGGGTGAGTTTGCTGCTCATCCTACTCATGCTTATTGATGCAACAGATGCCCGGGGTGTAAAGGCATGATAATGTGAGTTGTTTTGCTGTTTTCCATTTCAAAAGGAAGAACAAAAGCCCTTTTTCATGTGCCTAAAACCCTCTGTAGCACCTGATAGCTTCTTCATCTCTCCTCGGTGTTTAATGTAGATGGTAATCAGTACCACTGTCGCAGATTTTACCTTGTGACTGGTGTCTCTATACATCAATATTATTCAATGCTCAGAGGTACAGTAGTTTGGTGCACAGACGAGTACCTTAGAAGAGTATTGACATGATTTTAGTATGTAGTTAGGACGTAACTTCAGTTTTCCCAGGTATGAAAATCCTAAAGCACTGCATAACTGTATGGGCCTTTTGCATGTCAGTTGTACACTTATTTGCTGAGTGAGCCTTTCATCCCACTGAAGGGGTGTCTGCAGTTTGTTTACATGTCGACAGTATGACAACACACAACATATAAGTGATAGCATGTAGTACAATCATGGAATGGGTTGAAGGGCTCTGACAAAACTGGTTATTTATCAAATGTTTGTTTCAACAGAAAGTTTTTTAATATCGCTAAGATAATTATTCTGCTGAGAGCTCACCAGCAAGCCTACCCAGTACAAAGCCCCAAGCATGCTTAGTTTCCGTGGGGGCTCCTCCGTTAGACTGGAGGCGCGTCGCCCCACTTAAATGTCACTGAAAGCCCCAAAGATTTTTTATCATCTCATCCTGAACTGAGTGTCAGGACAGGGCAGGGCCTGCTGAGTGGTGGCAGGGAGGAGTGGTGGGCAGAGGGCTGCCTCTGCACTGTTTAAAGTGTGTATGTCCCTTCGGCAGGCTGTCTTGCAACAGCCAGCCACACATGTTCAATTTAAACCTCTCAATCCAGCTGCCTTAAGACAGCTGTGTTGAAAGCAAGTGCACGCTTCCAGTGCACTGGGGAGCACCGAGAGAGGCCACTCTCTCAAATCTAGGCTCTCCTCTCATGCTGGTTAACATCAAGTGAGCAGCATCAGGATTGGTCAAGAGAGGTTGTTCATGCAACGAAAGAAGAGGTCCGAGGTGCAGATTATGGAGGACATGTTAGGTAACGGTTTATTTTTTCACTTTTAAATTTTATTTGCACATGCGCCTTCCCCTCTCTCCTTATATTGCAGCTGCCAATTCGTAGTGCTCTTCCTTGTGAGAGGTTTTCTGAAACATCTTCAGAATAGCAGGTGGGTTTGCGATCAAGCAGATTTCTGTACAAGCCAGTTAGAGAGTATCCAGTGTATACAGGGTTGTGGAAGTTGTAAAGAACCTTGAATTTAATTTTTGATTATTACAGGAGCATTTGGTGGGATTCCTAAGCTCTTGCTAGCTCTTTCCACAATCTTTGTATTTTCAGTATCCAAGATGTGCATGTATATGTTATAATAGCCCATTCTCAATAGAATTAATGCTAATATTCAGTAGTATGAGTACTTTCCTTAACATGCCTAGTTGTAGGTTCTACCTGATCACCATGCTAACTTGGTGAATAAAGATGAGCTATTTTGTATATGCTATAACCACATTCACAGCCTTATTCACCAGAAAGAGGTAATTGTTATTGATGCTACTGTTTCCTGCACAATATCGCCTCAGTCCTAACATCATTATGGCAAAAAGTAATTTTTTTTCACCCATTACATTATGCAAGAGTTTTAGATATGCAGAGATGTTGCTGAGACCTCCCCTTGCCTGCTTCACTCTGGGATGCATTCAGATGTCAGCTGCCTATGTTTGGATCTGTAATCATTGTGAACTTTTGACCTGGACTTGAAAGCAACAGCATAAGTGAATGTGTTAAAAGGGCTGGAGAAAATTCTGGAAGCCAGGCTTTGGTCCTAGAGGAAGCAATCTATGCATTGCATTTCTCTTCCAGTTACCCTAGCCACTTCTCATAGGTGAAGATGGTTTTTACATTGTATACTTAAAACAGATTAGGGAGGTGGGCTTCTCATTGTCCATAACAGTGAGTTTTTCTCATATGCCCTTTGGAAATAATTGTGTTACTCATGCCATCTCCTGAAGTATATGACCAATTGCCATAATAACATTTAGGGTCTTCACATATTTTTGCAGTTGTTAGGTCATATTCCTCTTAAGGGTCATAGTGGACAGACTTTAGTTAGATATTAGGTGACTTCTGTCTTTATTCAAAAACCGTGTGGTTACAGCATGATTTACATGGTCCAGGATTCTAACCCTTACTGGGTATACACTCTTAAGGACATCAACATTTTATTGAAATACAATCTATTGTCCCACAGTTGCTCCTAGAAAATGGCCTTCTCAGCAGATTATCATTATTTATAACTACCTTCAGACGTTTAGTTTTCCAGTTGTCAAAGTGCCACCACATTTGATATAGTCAAAATAATTTTGTCAAACATAAATCTGAGCTGGTCTAGCCTGCAACCATCTTCCATAGAAACAAGTGTGTAAAGCAATTATGAGATCAATTTGAGTCTCCAATGTCAATATCTTTTAAGCAGTTTCATCCCGATATTGTTCCATGATCCAGATGTGAATCAACCATGACAGAGAAATACTTCAGGTCACAAATGGTTAGGTATTTGGAGAAACGTTTATCCAAAGCATGACCCGCTTTATTTGTAAGGACAGTAATATGTTGATAATGCTGTTGTTGCTCCATTTTCTTATTCAACTCTGCTCCATGTTTCCTTTCCCTGTCATCAACCCACAAGAAGCGATCCCCTGTGGTGAGTATTGTCTATGTTACCTTTACATGGTGGTGGCTTAATTATGTTACATGTATTTGTAAGGAGCTATATCACCCATGAGGGTATCCTGATGATATCCTGGGGCTGATCCGGTCTGTGTGCCTAGCCCTGCGATGGTAAGGTGGTTAATTGGGTGCCGCTCGAGGATTGTTGCCTGGCCACGGGACTCTGGGATTTGCTTTCGCCATCTGGACACCATCACTGCGAAGGACGCCCTGTTGCCTGCCCACAGCTGCCGTAGGGGAGAGTTTGCCATCTGCCATCAACGCACCTGGGACTGCGAGGACCAGGGAGCTGTGCGCGCTGCACATTGCCTGCACCTGGTCCTCTTCCCAACTCCTCCCCTATCTCCGCCCCCTATCTTCGTCCTCATTTCCACACCATTGCCCTCACGCGATAGCGGGACGCGTGCGGGACGATAGCCGGGGCGAAGACCGGGCAAAGAGCGGGCCGTTTGAGGCCGTTCGAGACAGTAAGAGACAGGACTGGACATCCCTCTGGGTGAGTGCTTTTCCCTAAAGGCCATAAGTAATGGCCATTGGTCTGTAGATCGGGCACGCTGCAACCAGTGCGAGATTGGATTGGACCCCCCTTTATCGCCTCACTGCAGATAAAAGATTTATTAGGGGATAGGTCTGAGTTCTGTTTATTATATTACTTCTGACACAAACAGGTGGCCATGGCTGCAAGGGAAACTAGGAGCACCGCTGCAAGGTCTGGAGCTCAAACACTTTCCACTTTGGGGACTATGGACAATTTCATTATAAGGGCTAATTCTGTACTGGACAAAGAAATTACCTCGTTAGAGAGGAGACTTTCACTGGGTCTAGTTGCATCGAAACGCTCCTCCCTGGGGGCTATTGCTAGGGCTATATCACCTATTCAGCAGGGCCCTTCGGCGAATTCCAGTGATTTGAGCTTAACACCTCCATTACTGGGGTTAGTTGGTGATGCCGAACCCCTAACTAATATTGTTATCCCCGATACACAAGGTGATTCCCAAAGCCGCCCTCTTGTCCCCTTTACCCAACCTCCGCAAGGCTCTGTACCTAGGAATAAGACCCCAGAGTTAGGTCAACGTGAAGGAGCATTCAAGAAAAGGAAACAATGCTCAGGGGGTTTGAGGGGGGAAAAACCCAAAAAATCTAAAATTCCAAAGCATGATAAACTCCAACTCCCACGGAATATGAGCAAGGGACAAGGGAGGAACCCTCAGGTATACAACACCAACCCGAGGGCAGAAGCCACTCCCCTACTGTCAAGCAGTCTTTCCGCAACTTCCAACGTTGACGGGGAAGTGCAATTGGGGAATAGAGACCTGAGCTCCGCTACAGAATGTTTGATAGACCTCCTTGAAGCCAGATTAACACGGCTAGAGGTCAGATTAAGTGGCATTGAGGAGGATATAAATGCCACTCAGCAAACTCTTATGGAATCTACCCGTGGGCTAGGGAAAGTAGAGGGGAGGCTGACTAGAATAGAGGATTTAATGAAAGATCTGGTAAAGGGTGTAGGGACACTGAAGGTACCGCAAAACAGCAATGGTACCTGTTTGAAGTGCGTAGCGAGGGGAGATCTAGCTCCCGCAACATCATCTACCCACCCAACGAATCCTTTCAGTTCAGCCACTACTCTACCTACTATATCTGGTACCTTCAATTTAGTCCCAAGCAACTACACACCACGGAGTATTCCAAACCCTTCCCCACCACTCCCCCCATCTTTACCTCCTAGGGGGGACACTATTAACAAAATCCCTGTGACAGCAACTTCTGTTACTCAGTTGCAGGGATCTAATCCCCCGGTAAATTTGCCAAAGGGACCCAATCCACATTTTAGGGAGCAAACTATGCAACCTTTAACGAAGATCCCTGATTTTAATTCCGTCAGGAGACCAGCCCATTTACCTCCAGGTGCCGCACCCTACGTGGTAGTCCTTACCGGTGTCCCTGAGCTTGCTGAGGGCTCCAATGAGACTCCCACTTCCATTAAAAATAAGACCATAGATTGGCTTAACAAATTCAGGCCCTTACCCCCGGGCATGCACAACGAGGTTATTCTGGCAAGGCGGGTTCCGTGGGTAGGTGAGTCAGTTAAAAGGGGCACAGGGGACTGCATCCTGGTTAATTTCAGAGACCCAAGAACAGTTGCTTACATCTGTAATTGGGTCGGGGGCTCACCATATACCACCATACAGACACTTCCCCTATCAGCCTTCTACCCCGACAGATTAGAGCGGTTTGCGGAGGGAGGCGATGAGGGTTGGACATGGGTGGGCCCGAGAAAGTTCCATCAAGGGAAAAGAGTCCTTCCCCAAGGGGATCCCTGGGGCAATAGATGGAACCAATCAGCCTTGGGTCTGAATGGGGTCCCTTTTACTCACTTTACTCACTTTAACAGACTTGACTGCCTTGATGCTGTGGATTGACGGTGTAATCTTAAAGGGGAGTACACTGTTTGTCCAACTTCTGGGGGTGACAGGAATACAGGGGTGGGTGTGTGCCTACCAAGGAAGGTCTCTTTGCCACGGGCTATCTTAGGCAGTGAACATTCTACCACTGGGGATTCGGCCCGCCCTGGGTCAGACCAAAGTATTCCCGCTGAGACTATCATAAATACAGATAAGGATTTGAGGTCTCTAGAAATCCTATCCTGGAACATAGCGGGGTTACCCAATAAACTAGATTGCTGTGAATGGGAAGACTTCATCAAAAAATATGATATCTGTATGTTCCAAGAGACATGGGCCAGAGAGAACCACTGTTATGCTGGGTTCGCAACTTTTAATGTTCTAGCCACATGGGGTGGGAAGGGACATTCGTCCGGTGGCCTGTCAATATGGGTCGGTTCTCATCTCGGCTGCAAGGCAGAGATTGTAGAAACCAACTATTTGGATATTCTGTGTGTGGCCTTGTCTTGGCCCACTGGGATGGGTCTAACACTGTTAAATGTATATTCAAGACCGGTTGGAGTAGCGGGCACTTCAGGGACATTGGAGGTCCTGGCCACATTTCTGGACTCTGTCTCCAGCTCAGTAACTCTTCTTGTCGGAGGCGATTTTAACATTCAGTATGAACCTCTCCCGACGGGGTCAGTAGTGAGGAGGACGATCTTTGGGACATTCCAATTATTCCGGGCCCCCCGGTCAGGGCATGTTCACCACTTGTATCCCAACTAACAACTATAACCCTTGCAAACTCACTCAGAGCTTGCAACGGTAGGTTTAAAGGTGACATACCACCGCGACCAACTTTTAATAGACTAGGTCATGAGTCCCGGATAGACTATATACTAACTAGATTACAGGACTGGAAACTAGTTAAAGAATTTAAAATAGTCCCTAGGCAAGATAGTGACCACAATGCCCTGTCCCTCTCCTTAGCAGCCGACGGATTCCTCTATCCTGCTGCGGTAGAAAATAAAGCAGTGGTGACAAGCCTAACCTTATCCAGCAACAGGCGAAGAATAAGGTGGGAAAAACTTTTGGAAAAACCAAATCGCATCCAGGCGATTTATAAGACAGTGGCCCCAGCTCTCGAAAAGGTGGGTAGGCTCCTCCCACAATTGCCTTCGCCTGATGGATGCCGCTCCCTGGGGGATATTCATTTGACCCTGTGTAACAACCTCGCTGAGGTACTGAATCCAGTGGTTCGGGAGAGGAACGTGAGAAGGGAAAAAGCATCTTGGTTCAATGCTAGTTGCAGGAAAGCCAAGGCAGACCTCCTCCAGGCACTTAAAAATAGGGAGGCCCATCTGGCCATTACAGAAAGGAGGGCCGCTTATAAGCTCCTCCTCGAAAATGCCAAAATAGAATGGGATTGGGAGAACTGGTCAGAAATGACATCTGCCCTCAAAGTTAGAGATCCCAGGAAGTTCTGGCAAATAGTGAAATATGGCTCTGCTGAGCCTGCTCTGGCTATAGAGGCTAATATTGCGCCCGTAGTGTGGGAGGAACATTTTTCTTCCCTCTATAGTGTAGCAGGGCTGGATCATCTGGGAACCGAAGCTGGAGAGGTAGCGTCCCCAACCATTGACAATTCTCTCATGATGGAAGATTTTAACTTAAAGGATTTGGAAATGGCGATTGCTCGCCTTTCCTCGGGAAAAGCGCCAGGACTTGATAAGCTCCCAGGAGACCTCTTAAAACACGAGGTTAGAATCTGGGCCCCCTATTTCCTCGTACTTTTTAATGCCATCGTCCACGGTATGCCGGTTCCCTCTACTTGGCTGGGGGCAGAGATTATCCCTATATTCAAAAGGGGTTCACCTCTGCTTCCGGCCAATTATAGACCGATCAGCCCGATAGACGTCCCCCAGAAGCTTTTCGCGAGGCTCCTGTTGGATCGCCTTTCGGACTGGATCGAAGACAGGGAAATCTTGAGCCCTCTTCAGGCTGGGTTTCGACAAAAGGTTTCTACCGTGGATCAGGTCTTCAGGCTTTCCCTCATACATTGGAAAACAATACAGTTCGAGGGTGGCAGCCTCTATACTGTGTTTGTGGACCTGAGGGCAGCCTTCGACCTGGTCCCACGAGGCAAGCTGTGGGAAGTGCTGGCTAGAATGGGGGTACCAAGTGGCCTACTGTCGATGATTATTCGACTCCATACCAACACCTATGCTCAAGTGAGGTGTGGTAAGCAGGGCGCCCTATCCAACAAGCTTCCCGTGGGCAGAGGGGTAAGACAGGGGTGCGTACTCGCATCCGACCCTGTTCTGCCTCTTTGTCAACGGGGTCATCGACCACCTCAACGGGGTCCCTAATTCTGACGTCCCAAAGCTGGCAGGAACGAGGGTTCCGGCAATCATGTTCGCGGATGACACCCTCCTCCTCTCCAAGTCACAGATGGGAATCCAGCGTGTTCTGGACGGCTTTGTGGACTTCTGTAGAGAGCACGGACTGGAGATTAACACCACGAAGACCAAATTTATGGCCTTCAACCCCCCGCCCAGATTCCACTGTATTCCCCGTATTGGGAATAATACGCTAGAAAGGGTTAACACTTTTGAATACCTTGGTGTAACCCTTAATGAGAAAATGGGGTGGGGTCCGCACCAGGAGAAAGCAAAGCTAAAACTAGTTCAACATGCGGGCGGGATATTGAGGCTGTTGGGGAAGAATAGGTCGACTCTCAAACCTATAGGCCCTCTGCTTCACATCTATAGGGCCCAAGCCAGAGGAGCCGTTATCTATGGCAGCGAACTATGGGGCCACAAAGTCTCCTCTTGTCTGGCAAAGGAGGACAACAGGTTTCTTAGGTGCTTGGTAGCCCTCCCTCCAAGCACACCTCTAGTGCCATTAAGACTTGACCTAGGTATTAGACCCCTGGAAGAAGATCTGGCGCTCCGCCCTCTGATCTACTGGTGTAGATTGTGGACGGTGCCCGAATTGATTCATTATAGGTAGGGCTTGCAGGAAGTCCTTAGCCTTCTGAATCCGGGGAACATTAGCTGGCTCAAATTTGTAAGGAGCAGTTTGATGGGCTTAGGCCTCGAAACCCTATGGAACGACCCTCTGGAGGCTTGCCCTACGCTTTCAAAAAAGGCCCTCACTAAAATCTACTATGACTCCAAGGCTCCTGTACTGCTCCACTCCATAACTCCTGGGACCCTTACGGAGCAATTCACTTGTATTAAAAACGTTTATAGTCTGGAACCAGCCCTGGACAATATATATCCAGTACAAATAAGGAAGCTGTACTTGCAATGGAGGCATGGGTCCCTGCCAATCCGTGCATTTACCAGCCACTGGACTGAGTCCGCCCCTAGCACCTGCCCGGCCTGTAGAACAAGCGATGAAACTGAACTGCATATCATATTTTTTTGTCCAGGCTACAGCGAGGTGCGGAGAAAATGGATTGTCCCCATTTGCAGGAATTTGGGTTTTACTAGGTGCCATGAAGCCTTCAGGATTCTGAAGAGTGAAATGGCTCCCCATATTGTGTTTGCTGTGGCCAAATTTCTGGGGGCTTTCTGGCAAACAAGGAGACGGTACTTGAAAACGCTTACTTGACTTAATTTGTACTGGCTTAAATTGTATATCTTGTTGCAATGAGTGGCCATATAGATGTCGTGGTGTTCTAAATGTTTTTTTTTAAATATTCTAAAACTATCTCTTAATCAACTCTATGTACGTTTTTAAATATTTTAATAATAGTATAATTGTAACTTTTTTTTCTTTGTATCTTTTATGGAGATATTCTCCGAAATAAAGTTATATTGACTTGACTGGTTAATTGAAAAGCCAAGTCTTCATCTTTTTGCAAAATTTAAGAAAAGAGGAGGAGGCTCTGATGTAGAGAGATCTGCGATTTAGGAGTGATGTAAGACAATGCCCATCTTCCTCATCTATTTCTTTTTATGTGTGGGATGTGTGCGATTAGGAGTTCTGTGGTACAGTGGAGTCTGGGTGGTTGGTGGAGGAGACGTGACTGTTTTGGTAGGTGATGCCTAAGTTGTGTAGTGCCTTAATGTGTGTCAAGAGTTTGAAATGGGTGTGTTCGTGTATGGGAAGCCAACGGATCTCCCTGAAGTGTGATGTGATGTGAGTTTTGTATTGGGTTTATTGGGAGCTTGAGGATGAGTCTGGCTGCTGAGTTCTGTATAGATTGTAGTCTTCTAGTGAGTTTCTTGCTCTCGGCATCGAGGATGTTCTTGCAGTCCAACTTGCTAGAGGCTTGGGTGTGAGTGACAGTGTTTTTTAATTTTGCTTGGGAGCCATTAGAAGATCTTTTCGAATGTATGTTCTTATGATGCATTCTTTTCCCCCGCAGGGAATCACAACGCGGTCGTTACAATGACCGCGTTGTAATTCCGCATACCATTACTCCTCAAGTCGGAACAACGACTTGCGGAAGGGGGGCGCTGGAAGTTAGAATAGTATAATTTACTATTCCAACTCCAGTCTGTGCGGACAATTGGGAAGGTGTTGGATTTTAAATCCAACACCTCCCCCCCGCAACCCGCAAGTCGTTGTTCCGACTTGCGGAGTAATGATATGCGGAATCACAATGCGGTCGTTGTAACGACCGCGTTGTGATTCCCTGCGGGGAAAAAGATTTGTGGTAAACGTTGTTTACCATTGATGAATGTACGTTCTTATGATGCATTCTTTTCCCCCGCAGGGAATCACAACGCGGCTCCTGCATGGATGCCGGGTGAAGGTCTGAGTTCGGACGGCCACCCAATGGAGTCCCATGGTGAAGTGTTCTTGCTAAAGATCAATAGATCTGTCTTGTGGGTACTAAATGTCAGAAACTTTGCTTTCAACCAGTTATCGACTTCGGTCATGCAGGTAAGTAATTTGTTTCTAGTGTTGGGGTCTTGACCCAGATGAAGAGTATGAGTTGTGTGTCCATGGGGAGAGGATGTTGATGTTTTGTGTGCAGTTGGCGTTGGGACATCCAGAGGGATCATGTATGCATTGAAGAGGGTGAGGCTGAGCGATGTACCTTGAGGCACTATGCAGATGAGTGTTTGGGCTTTCAAGGAGTAAGGTGCGAGGCTGTCAGCTTGTGTTCTATCCATCAAGGAGAAGCAGATGTAGGGGAGAGCTGGTCATTGGATGATAATCTTGTGCAGGTGCCTGATGTGGATGGGATGCAAGACTGTGTCAAATGCTGCAGAGCGGTCCAGGAGAATGAGGGCTGCTGTGTCTCCTTTCTATGAAGGATCAGTAGCAGTGATGAGTTCAATTTCCATAGTGTGGTTGGGTCTGAATCCAGACTACATGGCATCGAGGAGCTGGAGGTTGCTGAGGTGGTCGATGCTGCATTAGTTGATTAGTTTCTCTAAGATCTGAGTTCAGTATTGTAGGAGGGAGATTGGTCTGTAGTTGGAAATTGTGGCTCAGTCAGCAGATCATCCCTTGAGCAAGGACATAATCCTGGCATGTTTCCAGGTATCCAGGAATGTGACTGAGCTGATGGAGACATTGAAGATGAGTGTTAGTGCTTTGCTAATAATTTGCAGGAGTCCTTTCGTGAAGGAATGGGATGGATGGGGCCCATGAGTGAATGATCTTCATGGTAGAAGTGATTTTAGTGGTGGCGACTGTGGGCTACAAGGTCAGTATTCATTCTTTAACCATGATGGGAAGTTGAGTTATGATGGTGACGAGGTCCAGTTGAAAGTGTATAATTACAAAGGTCTTATGAGGAGTTGATATTGCTGGCGGTAGAAGGCTGGCAGTGAAATATTTGATGATGGTGAAGGTTTCTTTGCTACTGTTATGGCTAGTGTTGATGTGATCTGCAACAACTGGGCACTTAGTGTTCCTAATCTGTTGGTGGTAATGTTTTAGGATTGATTCAAAGAAGTTTATCTATGGTGTCTTGACTTGTTCTGTAATTGCACTCCAGATGCTTACGGTGTCATTTTATCACTGTGTGTTCCTTTGTGCAACAGTTGGCCTGTGGTTGGACTCCAGCTGTTGGGTTGCTCTTGAAGGGAGCCAGGATGTTAGCACATGCAGTGATACAGCTGTTGAGGGTCTTGATTGCTTTTGGCAAGTTCTTGGTGTACTCGAGCCAGTGCACGGAGATGGCAGAAACCCACTCTTCTTCTGAGATGTTTTCCTTCTGTAACAGGAGTTTCCTGGGGTGGTAGGTCTGTGGTGGTGCAGGATGGGTATCCTTAAACTGAGGAGGGCATGGTCTGACTAGGTCATAGTTACTGAGTTGTTGACTGTAATGTTGCTGATTGAGTGGAACATCAGGTCCAATATCTGTTTGGTGGTGTGGATTGGTTTGCAAACAAGCTGAGTGAGGCCAAGGTTTATAAGGTTTTCTAGAAAAGCCATTGCATTTGGTATGATGTCGTATTCTAGGTGAAAGTTAGGGTCTCTGAGGAGGATGAAAGTGCTGACGATGATGAGTGGTGCGATGAAGTCTATGATGCTGCTGGCAAAATTGGTACAGGGTCTTGGTGGTCTGTATGTGAGGGTTTCACCTAGGAAGAAGTTGGCTGTGATGCGTATCTTCAACATGAGGTGTTCCATGTAGCTGATGGAGGTGTCCATGTACATGGTACAGCTGATAGCATCATTGAGTATGATGGAAATGTTGCTCAAATATGAATTTACCTTGAAACAAATGGCAAGAGGCTTTTGGTAAAACAGGATCAGTTAGGTTGATTAAACGCTTTGGCCGGGAGTACAGTTACAGAAGCGGGTCTGAGGAATTTTTCAAAGTGCAATCGATCTGAGCAAGGTTTCATACATTTCTTTGGAGATCATAAATTGCTTCTGTCAATCAATTTTTGGTAAAGAACGCGGGCCTTGTCTCTGAAGTCATAAATAAGGCCTCTGAGAATAAACACAGGTGGGCCTCGATCTTGCGTGGACACAAAGGGGGCCAGTAGGTAACATGTCTAGATTTACGGCATGAGGGGGACCTGTTCACTGCATATACAAAATGTGTTGTGTCCTGTATGACTATGTGTTCCTAACTTAGTGTGACATTACATTTTCGGGTGTGCTTGGCGATGTGTGCACCCCTTTGGCCATGTGTGCTTTACTAGCGCCAATTTGCCTGGACCACTGTGGTGTCACTTGCTTATCTGTGGGATTAATCTGAGTTTTCTATTCACGCCTTTGTCTGCCAGCTACGTATGTTTCAGAGCCTGCTTGACCACCTATTTCATGCCGGGGTTGATGGAGAGTTCATGATGGGTAAATTTGAAAATAGATGCAATTTTGTTTCTATATATGAATGTATCATTATTAACATTGACATTGTCTTTTTCAATATTACCATTCCCTCCTCTAATTGAATGTTCAACTATACTATCCAATCCATACTTGATGACAGTCATGTTATTGGGCATTTGTTGTTCTTCAATTTTGATCATTACTACTTTCCTAGCTACTTGCATTCTATCCAGTTTATGGATTGCATTTTTACAGCAGGAAACCCCCAATTGCAGGAAGCTTCACAAAAACAATAGCAATAAGAAAACAGGTAGCAATGATATGCACAGTCCGTACAGACACTGGGGGAGTCAGAAGGACCAGTTCATAAACCTTTCCTGCTCAGGGGCATCTCCATCCTCACGTGTGTCTCTTTGTAGAAGGTGCAGTGCTTGGATGGCAAGAGTCAGAGTCCAATTGTCCATATCATTGCTTTGGATAAATGAGCAGCACGAGGCACCAATCTTGGCACACACCAGTCCCTCCATTGTGGTCATTAAGTCTAATACAAATCGATGTTGCATCACTATGAGGTGGATGGCTCTCAGTTCTTCCTTAATTGAATTAATGCCGAGCTCAGTGCTGTTCATCATCTTAAGCATTTCCCACCTGGTTTTCTGCAACCAGTGGGTGTTTGCGTTCATCTGTAAGATGAAGAAGGATATGGACCCTCCCACTGAAACTTGTGCATCAGAGAACAGTGTGAATTCCTCCGGAATGTCCTTGTACTGAATCCAGCTAAAATAATTAGAAGTTACTTTTTAAAGAGCCAAATGCAACAGAGTTGTATTCTTCTTTAGCGGGTGTTGAACAAACCTGACAGTTCTTCTCTGGGAATGACCAGGGTCGGGTGTGTATGTTGATGAGGGAAAGGAGGTCACCCTGTCCAAGGAAAAGCTGAGTGTAGGCAAACTCACAGCACTGTCAGAAGGTATCCATCAACGTGTAGGTGCCCCATTGCATGTCCGGAATGTGCAGGATTGTGCCACAGTTTTCATTCATGCCCATCAGAAGTGTTCCTTTACCTCTGAAACACAAGGAGTACAATGTAAGTTTCTGTACAATTAAGTGGTTGCCCCTTCCCTTCTACCCATGTATATCCACCCAACTTGGCATCCTAGATTTTCTGACACAGGGTATCTAAGCTGTTCTTAAGCCCTTACCTACAAGACTAATTTCCCTTTGTATCGTCGAGATGGATGGCCCTACACTGAAACTCCATATCTAGTTTCAATTTGTTTTTGAGAAGACTGTGCTAGCTATGCTAAGGGCTGCCCTGGGGCCACTGAGGGAAGCAGGGGAGAATGTGTCTGTCCACTGGTTCAGTGGCTTTGTTACCTCCAAGAATCTCTACTCTGTGAAGTCTCAGGGTCAAACAAAATCCTCCCCTATGGTGCCCCTCCTGCACATCCTACCTGGCTCAGTTTGATTGTCGCTATGTTCAGTTAAAAGAGGTACAGTGTCATTGGATTGATCTCATATCAGGTTGGATTCACTACTACTCTGTGGGGGTTCTACCTTGTTGGGTTGTGTTTTTCGGGCCTAATCCTACACAGGTATAGGTGTAGAAGACATTTTGCTTTTTCGGGGCTACCTCTTAGGACAAGTAAAGCCTATCTGCACCTACTGCATGTGGTATCAGTGAACTGATGTGACATGACCTGGCTTATGTCTTGGAGCCCACAGCGTTCAAGTGCTGATACCATGTGGTGTGCAAGAGGCCACTATGTGGGATGCTAGTGTTGGGTTTGGTGTAATTGTAAGTGATATCCAAAGGCTACTTGCTGGGTCATGTCCCTCCAAAATAATGACTGAAGCATGCCGCTGGCTAGAAGTCCTCACCACAGCTAGGAACCACATGTACATGACACTATTTGAATCATGCACCCCTCTAGTACTTCCTTTTACCGACATCTGTCCTACCTTGCACTGGCTCTGGTGCTGACCTTTTACCTAGTTAGGTGTTGAATAAATATTGTGTGGTTTTTCTTATGCATGAGGAGTCTTAGTATCACAGCAGGATTACCATCTTCTGCATAATAACTCTGTACAAAAGTCACCACTATCGTCATCCTTGGTCGACAGGTCCACAGTAGCATGACACATCCAGGTAGACCCCTGAGGGTACCTTTCGGGTATATAAGTTCCACATCTTCGCTGTGCAAACCAGAGGAGAAAAACTTCCATGCTGACGTGAGATGTTGAAGTCCCTGCATGCAGACACTCCAACATGCAGTGGTCTGACATCTCTTGCACGGTTTCCAACTCGAGACCAAGACAGGGTCCTTCATTCTCTCACATTAGGTAATGGGGATGGCTCTTTCCTAGAGGGATTCTTGGCTATACACCTACATGCATGCTAGGTACACTTAGGTCCATCTTGTTAGGGTTTGCATCATAGGAGTACTCATGGTTATTGCCATGTATCTATATGCCTGCATGTATTCACTGTTTTAGCACCATGTAAGAATTGTTCCTCTTATTTACTCTGTTGGTGCTTATAATCATATATATCTCTTTCTGTCTAACGGTTTTTGCAGCACACAAATTTTATACTGGAATGACATTTGTTCAATAAAGGTTTATTGAAAATGTCCGACCGTTTATTCTGTGTATCTCTCTGAGACAAGGTGAGCAACGGTGACTGAGCAAAAAGCACTGTACTGTTTCCATGATCCCTGAGGGGTCAGGGTTGTCATGTTGGATAACTGTCAGAAACTATTCAATCCTTGGTAACATTGTGGAGCTTATGGTAGCACTGTGAAGTAGCGGGTCTACAGACTAACATATCCATTGGAGTGACTAGAATCAGTCTGGAGGACACCAATCCCTTAGTTCATGTTGTCTAAATGTGTAGACCTTATATAGATTTTCAGGAACTACACAACACTAGGCCTGATACAGGGGTGAGCACATTCTGCATTCTACTCTGACTCGGAGCTGTGATGGACTTTGCTGATCCCCTTCTCCTGGTCACCTCCCTCCCCTTCGGACCACATACTTTGCAGGGTATTTGGACATGTGGTTCCTAGCTGTGGTGAGGACTTCTAGCCAGCGGCATGCTTCAGTCATTATTTTGGAGGGACATGACCCAGCAAGTAGCCTTTGGATATTTGGAAAACTTGAGGAAAAGGAAGGAAAACATTGCTACATGGAGAATCTGGGGCTAAGGTCAAGAACTCGCCATATTCCGCCTAATGATGGTGATGGACTGGGACAGTTGGTTGCTCTGGTCAACCTCCCCCAATTAATGACTCGGCTCCATGGTGCTTTGCAACCGTTTGGGTCTTGTGAGTGGTGTGGAAGTTATAGGGTATTCACTGTCCCAATTGCACAGGAAACCTAGCTCCGCACACAGGAGAACAGCTTAGTTTTGGAACTAAAAATTGGAGTCTCCATTTGGCTGGAGGCTTCTGTTTTTTGGAGGCGCTATTGGGACTAGGCCCAGGTGGTAAACTCTGATCTGCTGGCAGAGTTTGTGAAATTCCACCTTCCGGGCACGAAGTGAAGTTTATTTTCAGTTTGTGCATTTGGGATTTGTTTTGGCACTCGATTGTGAGTGCCACAACACTCTCGGACCGCAAGCGAGCATGTGTGAGACTTCACATCTGATCTCATGGCTTCCAGCCGCAATGGCATGAATGTAGTCCAGATCGCAGTCGGGAACGCACCACTCAAGTAGCTTTTGTGCTCGAGAAGCAGCTAAAGACATTTTTCAAGTTGATTTTCTTCTTCATCGTTGGATTTGTTTTTTGTGCAAGAAGCCCTTTTCAAAACTTTTTTTTCCAACAGGAGGAAAGTGCCCCAGAGACTCCAACTTCCTGTTCCTGTCCAGCAGACTCCTCCCATGGCTTTGCCCATCTCCTGGTCACTCTTCATTTGGATTTGGATCTGGAAGGATCACTCTACTTGTCTGCTGTATGTATTTCATTTTACCTAGGGACTTTGTATTTTAGATTTCACAAGCATGTTGAAAAACTCTTGTAATATGGGGTTGTTTATTTGATAGAGGGCAAGCACCCATATTTATTTGTACCTTTATTTGATTTTTCAAAGTTATTGTGGTGGGTGGCCTGCATTTACAGAAGGGGCCTAGCTCTATTTTTGCATTAACTGTATCTTCTTTTGTAAACGAACAATGTTGCACAGTTCAGTAAATTTTCTCCATGTTTGTTAAATTTGCAATGTTTATTTATTTTACTATGTGGCCTAGTCTGCCAAGGGGCCATCCAGTAGGCCCAGGCCAGTGCTAATCATGGGTACAAGAAACAATAATTTCTGTGGTATATGTTGTTTTAAAACATAATTTAGGACTGGGATGGAATTGGATTGAATTAAAAATGTTTTATTTTTTGCATTTCATGTTTTCTTATGTGGAGATATATTTGATGCCTTGGGAGGATGTGTGCTGTTGTAAACTGTACTGCTAGAATGAAGGCCTGTACATGACGTCACACACCAGTCCTCCAACCACCAAACTTAGTGCCACTGCCAATTGAAAGCTTTAAGATGGCCCCAAAAAGCTGCTGCCAAGACAGTGCTGAGAGAGAAGAAGCAGCTTTCCATCAGTGGTGTGTCAGCCAAACCTTTTTCGGACAACATTGTGTGCCTGCCACACTGGCCTCCAGGGAGCAAGCTGGGAGCAGCACTTCTAGACCAACAGACCACCCTAACCTAAGCCCAAGACCATGTCTGTTAGTGAGGCAGCCACCGCAATCATGGTTACGCTGTTAAATTTGATTTGTCTCTTTTGCAAAGTAGTACCCAATAATTTTAGGGGATAGAGCAAAGTGGACAGCAGCTGCAGCCAGCAATGGTACATCTTTCTAATGTTGTAGCAGAACTGGAGGTCGAGCCTCCTGCCAACCAAGAACATTCTCTTTTAGAATCATTGGCTCCCAAATCTCCAGCATGGAAAAGGAAGGGTATCTTCTTCAAGCACCACTTCAGATGAAGATGTTGGAGAAGTAGCGGGGCGCAAATCCGGAGTCCGGGGGCTACCAGGAGAGGCAAGGCAAAAAAAAAGTTACCAAAAGCCTTAGAATTATTGAAGGGGGTGCTGAGGAGGATGGCCATGACAAGCTGGTCATTGTGGAAGGTGACACAGTATAGCCCAATATTGCTATTCAGGCTGCTCCAATGGGTGTGGAACAGGTAGCATCACTAGTTCCCATATTTGCATAGCCCCAGCAGAGACCTGTACTAACCACTACCTCATTAGAAGTATGCACTGCAGTGAGGCAATCAACGATAAGCCCACCTACCTCCAGTTCTTCTTCTGGCTTTGGCAGTGACACAGTAAAAAAGTACTTTTCCCCAGTTTGTGATTTTTTTATGGTTAGCACACAGGGGCAGCACATTGTAGTATGCAGCTTTTGCAACACCCATGTTAGTCGAGGTTAGCCTGCTTCACATTAGGGCACTAGAGGCCAAACGGCCCATATGAAAAAAAATAGTGATGAAGAAGAGGGGGCATCCTCGTGCATAGCAGTCCTGTCCCAAGCAGTAAGGGCGGGCGGAGCTGGAGTAGTGCTTCTACATGGAGTTCCAGGGAGTTTGAAAAAAAACTCTCTGGAACTCCGCTCCCTCCCCCCTCCCAAATTAATAAAAAAAATAAAAAAGAAGGCACTTATTTTTAATTTAGTTGGGAGGGTGGAGGGGCTGGCTAACTCCGCTCCACCACGGAGGGGAGTTTTGTCTAAACTCTGCTGTCGCAATGGAGCGAAGAGTGGGCAAAAATCCGCAAACTCTAATGGCGGAGCGAAGTTACCCATCCGGGGTTACCCAGCAGTGCTCCAGCAGAATCACCCAGCGCAGCGACTTCACAATAGCATAAGATGTGTGAGAGTGAGATGGAGATGCCATGACTGTACCATCACATCGCGCACTGAGTATACCACCACCAACTTCTCAAACGTCGCCTGCATCAGTGACCCCAGAATTGTTTTTTAAAGTACAGGCTACTATTGCAGGGATGTTTAGACAGAAGGGGCTCTATGACTTCAACCACCTATTTGTACGTTTGTACAATGGGAAGCCGGCAAAATTATTAGCACTGGAACTCCTCCCTTTTTCTTTTGTTCAAGGAGTGGGATTCTTAGAATCTGTGACAGCCATCTGCCCGAAATGGAAGGTTACAAGTCGGACCTATTTTGCCTGATTTACTGTTCCAGTGCTGCATCATGATGTGCTACAATTGGTTGGACAAGCTTTGCAGCAAAGATTAGTTCACAATGTCCACCGGACAACAGACATGTGGACCAGTTGTCAGGCGACTGATTACAAGGGGATCACTGCACACTGGATCTCTTTTGCAGGGTTAAAGCATAAGATTTCTTCAGGTCTTAGCCCTGAAAAACGTTGCAAGAGCTTTCGGCGGCATACAAAAGTTGCCATGTTTGCCATGGAGAAATCACATAGAGCTGTAAACATCTTGGATGAATTTAACAGGAAGTTGTCTGAATGGCTGCGACCCAGAGGTCTCAGAATTGTATTTGTTGCAGACAATGAAGGCAACATTGTCAAGGCCATGGCAGACGTTGGCTATTTCAGGGGACTGTGTTTGGCCAATTGCATCAACCTACTCTTAAAAAATGAAACTTAAACATTTAATTTTCTTTTTTGATATGCATCCTTTAAGGAAAATGGGCTGTATTAATTTTTTTTTTTTAATGTATTGCTTATTAAAAAGCAATCACAGACATTGTGATCTGTGATGGTTGCAATGCCTAATGGGTCACTAATTGCGACCTACCTAATTAAAATTCGAAAGGTAGTTCCATTTCTGAGTCCATAAGGACTTGCTATCTGAAGTTTGTAAGTGTTCTTACATTAGGAATTGCGATTTCCTAATTATGATACGGTAATTAGGAAATCGCAATTCCTGTTATTTGTAGATATGGCCCTCTGCCTTTTGTGGGTGAGTGCATGACCTTCCCTAAATCCCTCCTTACTCATCACTAAACCCCCATCTCATTTTGTAGTAAGTGTTGCCAATTTTCCAGCCACCACACCCTGCCCACATTTACTACTAAAATATAGGAGTATGTGGGCGAAGTTCTCCAGAGTCTCTGCGGAGAGAGATCTTCACACGGAAAATGTACATGTGGCGGAGGTTAATAAACATAATTCTGTAGTATTCGAGTTTTGCTATTGTAGTACTACTAAACGTAATACAGAATGCAGTTAAATAATTGGGGCCAGGGAGTTTCCTTTTTCTATCATATCTAGTTTATTATACTTTTTGCTTGCTTAAGCACTTTTGATCTTTTGTTTCTTGATGGGTTGTTTTAGCAGTAAGCTCTCTAATTTTTCAAAAATTAATATTTTCATTAGATATATATGGTGTCAGTCTTTAATAATATGTGAAGACAGTCATCAGGTTAATAGGCAGAATCTCAATCAGTTTTTTCTCAATTGCCACAGGCCACAACAACTGCTTCTGCCTCTGCGAGAGTTGTGTTAGAAAAAATGTAAAGATATTTGGGCACTCTCCCATGAGTCACGATTTTGACAATCATAGACTTGGGCTTTGATCCAACCATATTATTCCATTATTTCTAATGCCCTGGACATCAGGAGCTGCACCAGTACCTGGTCGTGGGTGACCTTTATCTATTATGGTACCCGACACTGATAAAACAGTTTAGCCAACCAGCTTGTCTGTTGCTGTGTTTGGCAAATGGTGGTGCGGTGTTAACTCTGAAATACTGCGTTAATTGTTGTGAGTCTCAGAATAAAAAGCTTGTTTTAAATTTAGAAATGAGGAATGATGCCGCCTGCCCTAGGCAGAATGCTTGTGTGCTGCAATCAAAGAGACCTTTGCATTGTGATTACACAGACCCTTACCCTGTCTCGAGGATGAGGGTTGGAGAATGGACACTTCATTTCAAAATCCAATTATGTGGTTTGATAGGATCATAATTGTCATCTTTCTTCATAGTGACACAGGTTTAATGTATCTGGAACAGGATTTCTTGTGGTAAATTATAAATATTTCACCAACTAGAGGTTCGAATTGAGAAAATAGAGCAATCAATTAGACAAATGTAAATGCAGGGTTAGTTAAGGTAGACTCCAGATTTGCAAAAATGTATCCAATGCCAGTTCAGAAAACCTAAATGCAAAGGTAGTAGCTGATACAGCTGTGCCCCATCTAACCTGAACACAGAAATTACATGCGCGCAATTTGCATTTGAAATGACACTAATTAAAATCGCTTACATAATTATAGGAGCAGATTAAATCAAACGTGTAGTGGGATGCCATTGTGCAAGTGTACTAATTATAAGAGCATGCTTATCTTTGGCTCACTGAGAAGAACTGCAATTATTGCCTAATTACTTTTGGAATCAATAATTATGTATTTCACAATTTAATTTATTTCAGGATGGCTGTATCGTTATCAGTAGGCTGCGCAATTGCAGTTTTGTTCTGAGGCCGTTGTATTTTAGGGTCCTCTCTGGGCCTGTAAAATGAGAAAATAAATAGAATTTGCTGATGCCCGAGAACATGGAATATATGCAGAGAGGGCATCCTGCCCCGAATATCATCATTCAATCATTATGTACAATAAAACTTTTGCTTTACTGATGCAAACTCTAGAATAAACTTAAGTGCTACGCAGAGAACTCCACAAAGCTAAAGTACACGGTGCGTTTTAAGCATAATACATACAAAAGGTCTTCACTTGAAAATTTAGATCTCTTTATGCTTTTTATTGGAAGATTCCGATTCTAGTTACCGTTCGCCGTTAATGTGACAAACATTTGAAACGTCTGCGGTGCTCACAAACAGAAACCTAGCAAGATCAAGGGCACACAAAGTTTTGCTTCCGCTTGATTTCCTGATCCATTCCAATATCCTACTCTGTAGGTTGAAATTGGCAGCGCTTGCCCGGCCTGCGAGAAATTGTGTATCCAGTCAATCAGTTGTAAGCACACCAATGTATTGCTATTGGTTGTATGTTGTGCCATTCAGAAATACTGGATTCCTATTGGTCTGTTGCTTCCAATTGTCCCTCCTTTGGGTGCTTGGTGTAGCCCAGGCAATTTCACTAAGCGATGGCTTTGGGTGGCCATCACACGCTTCCTCCTCCCACAACACAGTGATGGTCTCCTCCCTCTGTGCATCGCAGTCTCAGGATTTCTTCTTTTGTCCATCTGTTTCTTCTAAACAGCTGTAAACACTCGCTCCCTCCTTCCTGCTCGAGTTTTTGTCATATTTTTTACACGCATCTTGGAAATCATTTATTTTTCTGCCGTGATTTACATAGCGGAAACTCGACTTAAGGTCCTGGAGCACTTTACATAAGCGCCAGTTACACAAGAACACATTGATTTTCCGTAGGCATGGGGTGATTAAGTAATTTGTTCAGAACACAGGATGTGGAGCCGGCGTCAAGACTCAAACACGTTTCTAAGCGACAAACTCAGCAGCCACATCCTCTGACCTGCACTATCCTATAAATAGTGCAGCACTTTCTTAAAGCTGCTTCCTCAGGGTTCTGTGGGGAGGGATTAGCTCACCTTCCAAGGCTTCTTCATCTTCACAGACAAGGCTCACATGACCGTACCACTACATGCCACAGGCAGCACTGTGGCATGTAGCGCACCACTGTGTAATAATACAATGCAGTGGTGTGTTGTACAGGGGCACACCGTCATTCCGGTCCACACCATCATGCTTGGAAGTGCTGTGTCACACTTTACACGCATAATATCAGATTACTGTTAGTGCCTCCGAGCTCTAAGAAGTAGAATGTTCAGACTTTTTACGGTCCAACTGCCACTGGAGTACTGTTCTCCATTTAAAGGAAACCAGCAGTTACATTTCGTGAAGGCTAGTGTCCATCTTGGGTGACTAAACTGCTCTCTGACGACTGTCCTGGGTCCAGCCGGCATGGGTGCAACATTCGAGCATCAGGACTTGGTCCCCCTGGCTGCACGTCAGTGGTCACTGATTGGCCAGCATTGGCTTCATCAGTTTTTGTGGCCCTGGTTTTGTAACAGGAAGTCAGCCAACTGACTCACAGGGTTCACCGCTTCGGGCTCAGGTTCAGGTGCAACTTTGTTATGAGCCAGGCACCACAGGCTCAGTCCTCTCTTTGCTAGCCCTGGGTCTAGCAGGTGCAGTCCAGTTGGTGGAGCAGCAGGGCAGTCATTCTTTGGTCCTATCTCCAGTCCAGATATAATCTGAGGTCTGGATGCCAGGGGTGTAAAATTTGAGCCCAGTAAGTGTCCTAGAGGAAGGCAGCGATTACTAGCCAATGAACTACTAAGACCTGCTCCACCTGAAGACAGCTCTCTGCAACCTGTGGTATCTAGCTACCCCAGAGTGAACTATTCTGCCCATTCCCAAAAATAGCAATGCCCCTCTCTTGCAGTGTTGAACTTCGTAGCCCACCCTAGAGGTGTGGCTACCAGAGTGATACCTGCCCTTGGAGAAACCGGTTTGGCAACTGGTATCCCCTCTCTGTCCCTGAAGCCAACCCATCTACCTGAACAAAGGAGTAGAATTTCTCCTGTGTTCATCATTTGCCCTTCAAAGGTGGTTCCCCCTTTGAATCTCGCCTTTTGGGCTAACACCTCGTGTGGTTTCCTGCCAGGGAGAGTCAACACCTCTTCCAACAGCAGGCCTCTGTGGTTCCCACTGATAGATGTTGTTTACACTTCTTTCCAGGAAACAGAAGGTTGCTTGGTGGTGAGCATCTGCTGATGTCCACTGGAAAATGTGGGCAAGAGAGTGGCAATTTTCTAAAAGATATCTTTCTTTAAAACTTACATTACATTTTATTTGGCATTAAGCTGTGTTTATAACTTGAGGTAGACCCACTCCTCTATTAGCACAGCTGAGTTGTCAGTGTATAACCCCGTACTTGTCAATGAGGCCACTCACTTTTCCACAGTGAAAACAACATTTTTTGGGGCAAGTGGGGGGTGATGCTGATAGAACATATAAAAATGCATGTCTTACATTTTAATATACAGCACCCTGCCTTGGGACTTCATAGGCCTGCTGTAGGGGTTACCTTTATATATATTAAAAGGGAGGCTTGGCTTTGCCATTAGTTTAAATAGAAAAGTCGAGATAGTGGTTTAAAACTGCTCTGCCAGTCTTCAGAGGCAGGCCGGGAGACATGTTTTCATGTTGTCACATCCAGGGTGGCAAAATAGGTACTTCAGCTCAAGTGGCACACTTTACCTTACAGTATTTCAGTTGGGTATAAGGTAATCAAACATATACTTTGAAGGGTCAAGGCACTGGCACTGAGGTCTGGTTGGGCCTCAGTACACTCTGAGAATCAAAACATCAGCAGCATCAGTTTAGAAGTTTAGGGGGTGATCAGGCTTCTTACATTTATTCTTTGAGATTCTATTGCAGCGGTAAAAACCAAAAGGTATGCTTCACCTTTGTGACTGCCAAGAGCATGCATCCCCGGCCTTCCACCAACCAAGTTTTCCTGAAACCAAAGAGACCCATTAGAATGTCTGATGATGTTATTCATGGCCTATCGGTTTTCCAGACTCTGCTCTATACAGATTCAAGGGAGGGAGTAGAGTGACAGTGGTGCTCTTGCTCCAACAATCACTATTCCTATTCCTATTTTCAGGTCTATGAAGATCCACAGCTGACAGAACAATATCAATCCACTTTCGGTTAGCTGCTCCTGTCTGCAGGGATGCCTGCCCCGCCCTCTCTGATAGACAGTGGCAAACACAGGAGTCAAGGGTTGGGAGGAAGGATGGTAAGAAAGGTGATCAGGAAGAGTGTCAGCATCACACAGCCTGCCAGGTTTGGAATTTAAAAAATGTTTTTGGACCAAACAAATGAGAGAGGCTTACCTTGGAAGGCAAGATCCAAAGTATTCATTTTTTTCATGAAACATTTGAAGGCTTTTGGGAGAAGCTGTGACTGAGTATCATAGAAAGGAAGTGAGAAGGAAAGAGATAAGAGCTTAAGAGAAGTGAGTGGGTGGTGGCTATGACTGCCCTTCCCCTGCACAGAGGCTCTACCTTCCTGATGGCCCCTGTTTTAGAATATGCAGATAATCTCAGTTCAGCTATGAAAATGTGGGTTGCTGGGGGATGAGAGAGAGATTCTAATTTGCAGGACAAGGCACCATTGGTTGGACAACCATAAAGAAGCAGTGGTTTGGCATGGGTGCAGATACTGAGCTAGTAGAATTGTCTATTTTCTTCGTTTTGCTTACAACGGTTAATACTACTAAATAGAGTATTTTCTTTCTTCCCTCCTTTTAGGATCACTACAGCCCACTCAATGGGGAGAAGAAGATTAATAACAGGAACTTCCGGAGACAGTGATGATAAGTAATGATGATTTTCTTTTTGTTTAGAATTATTGATATCCTGTTTTTCTTCTGTCTTTTTTACAGGATTGCTCTGCCATTGAAATTGGAAGCAACACGCTTCACAACTGTACATATTGTATCCAACGTTTAGCAGATTTGCTCAGTTACAAAGCTGCTACAGGTTACAATTTTTTTTTTATGTGACCAAAAAGTGCTGGTGCCATCAAGGACCTGAAAGCCTTAGCTAACTGTCCCCAGTGCACTAATCTCGAAGAACTTTGGGAACTGGGGTTCACCGGCTAAGAACTATGCTGCTCCTAGGTCAATAAGTGTGCTAAATATATCTTTTCATGGTGCCTGACATGTAGGTGGGTAAGGTAATGACATTCCTGAGGGCAATCAGGAAAACAATTACCCACCGTACTTCTGAGTGCAATTATATGGGTCAGATGCTCTGCTGTGAAATATAAAGGGCCATGTTTGGTACATTACAGGAACCTTAGCCTTTTAGTGAGAATGTATGATAGCAGTGGAGGGGGAATAATATGTTTAGAATGAGACTGGAAGTAGTCAAAGAACAGGAGGGTCAGGATAGGTACTGGTGACTGAATGCAATGTTTAACTGTTCATGTTTTTCCTGCGCAAGTCTATGGTTGATACTGATTATCAGAGGCATGTTTTTTCCAGGTGCAACACAGCATCAGCTCTTTCCTGAGAAGGGACAGGAAGTTGTGGCTGGAGTTGTGGAAAGTCAATTCAATACTTTTTATCGGCTTTCACAATAATAAACGTTCATACAACAAACAAACAGTTTACTACCGCGATAAAATAAGAAAGCCAATACTACTATAAATAACCCTGAAAGTAGTTAAAAAATCATCATATCAAATAACCCTGAAAGTAGTTAAAAGTCATCATATCCATTATATTAAAACAGACAGTTTGAGCCATACGATATTTAGATCTGATAATCCTACTACCCACCTTCACAGTCAAGCTCATTTAATAACAATTTAATCCCGATGGCCTTTTAAATTGCAAGTGCATCTTATGGTTAAGAACACATAATCCAAAAATAAACCTACCACTAAAATGTCCCCTTTAGCTTAGTAGAGCCAATTCTCCATACCCATGATAAGAATTAAGATTCACTAAACACAGTTAGCTCTTTTGTATCACATCTGAACATTCTGGATGCTTTCCAGTAATGGGCAGTGCCCAACAACTTGCACACTGGAATGTTCCATTTCTTTTAGGGTATAACATAGATGGGACAAAAGAACAAAAAGTGGTAAATGGATTCCTCTGGTTGCAGACAGAAGGGACACTTAGGGGTAAATGGGCTATTTTTGTCCCATATGGAAGTAAAAGAATTTAATGGCAAAATGCCAATTCTAAACTTTAAATACAAAGTTATTGCCTGGACTGGGTTTATTCTATTCAAAAAGATTTCAAAGCACTGGCTGCTTTTGTAACTCAAGAATTTCTCGGTTAAGCTCCCCACTTTTTGATTTTTCCAAATTTGTTCCATCATACATTTCCATTAGGCTCGTTTCAATGTTGCAGTAGTATACTTTATTTTATCAGGATATAACCATACCTCTTCCATCTTAAGAGACTCACAAAATGCCATTATCTTCCTTAACTAAGGGGTATGAAGTCTCTTGTCCAATCTGATAATCTCCTCTAAGGTTTTCCTATAAATCTCAAGGTATGAAGTGTTCCAGATTCAAACCCAATACCTTAAGGGGCAGATACATCAATCCTGCATTTTGTGATTCCCAGATAGCAAATTTTACCGATTCGCTATTCGGCAATTGCAAAATGCTATGCATGTAGGAATCGCATAAAAAAATATGATTCCTTAACATTAACTAATAGCGATTCGTTAAATAGCAATTCGCTATTAGGTAATGGGACTCCATTTATTCCTATGGGCCTACAGACCCATAGGAATGAATGTTATTGAATTCGCTAATTGCAATTACCAAATTGGTAATCATAAATAGCGAATGGATAGCCAAGGCTGCGTGGGGCCTAAGTCCCCCCTGAAGCCCCCCGAGAAAGATGCAAGTGGGCATGTGTGCGCTACATCCCACATTGAGCAATGCCTTTTTGTGCATTTTTCAAAGTATGCACATATTACCATCAACGTGGTAATTTGCGTTTCCTAAATGCACAGTTGGCATTTAGGAAAGGCTTGTTGCATCTGCATTTTTGGAATCACAAATTGCAATTCCCTATTTGCATTCACAATTTAGGAAATCGCAAAAAATTGCGATTCCCAAAATTGTGAATTGCCCAAAAGTTACACTCATCAGCAAAGGCCATTTTGCAATCGCAAACAGATGGTCTTTACAAATTGCTCTGTTTGCGATCACAAAATGGCTTGATGCATGTGCCTCTAAAACTTGTAATAAAATATCATGATCAATTCTTTTTAATCCTAGATCGAATCGAAGTAGGGTAAGAGGGGTGCTTCTTTGGAGATTAAAAACGGGACCCAATAAATGGATTTTCAGCAACACTTAGCGAAGACATGTCTGTTCACCCCTAAAGCTCTGCACTGTATACTGACCCTGACAGGGCTGTGGCACTGTATACTTACAGAGTTGGGGTTACTGCTCCACTGGAGGTAGCCTTATACTTCTTCCCTATGACCATCGCCCTTTGGAGCAGAATCATTTTACAGGTTATTTCCTATGTTATAGGCCCCGAAAGTTATAAGATGCCAAAACAGCTTCATATTCCTATTATGTAGGGCTTTAGTAAGTTTCTCCCAAATGCTCACCCTTCCCCCCTTTTTTTGCCTTTATGTGTTTGTGTTTGTAGGCTTTTCTAGCATTCAAAATCCCTGTGCAATCCCCCAGTTGTACAGCTTCAATAATTGCTGTCCTAGCCTGTTTAAAATGCCTTTATAGCAGCCAGTGGGTTTTAGGCTACAATCACACCTCCCCCATTCCTTAGTAAGAATGATGATGGATTCAACCCAGATCTGTGACTGGGAATGAGTGTCTGAAAGGTTTCAGCGCTCCGTTCCTCATCCCCTTATGTTTGCTTTATTCGCCCTAAGTAGGCAAGGAATGCCCAGACGTGGGTCCATTGCTCACTTTGCCACTGGATTCAAGCTAGCCTGGCTGTTTAGAGCGGTTACCCTGAAACTGATCCCAGGTTGCTTGATTCCGGTCCAGGGATACCTGCTTGGCAGTTCGGGCTAGACTGTTCCCATGAGGCACAGGGTCAAGACTGATTTGCCTATAGCTGGGTCTGAATTGGGGTGGCAAAGAGAGCTAAAGAACGATGATGGATTCAACCCAGATCTGTTACTGGGGGTGAGTGTCTGAAAAGTTTCAGCACTCTTTCAGTCATCTCCTCATGTTTGCTTTGTTCGCCCTAAGTTGACAGTGTATGCCCAAACGTCGGTCTCCTGCTCACTTTGCCACTGGATTCAACCCAGCCTGACTGATAAAGGGTGTTACCCCGAAACTGGTCCCAGGATGCGTGTTTCCGGTCCAGGGAAGACCTGCCTTGGCAGTTCGGGCTGGACTGTTCCCATGAGGTACAGGATCAAGACTGATTTGCATGTAGGTGAGTCTGAACTGGGATGGCAAAGTGAGCTAAAGAACAATGATGGATTCAACCCAGATCTGCAACTGGGGGTGGGTGTCTGAAAAATGTCAGGGCTCCGTCCGTCATCTAATTATGTTTGCTTTGTTAGACCTAAATTGGCAGGGCATGCCCAGATTGGGTCCCTTGCTCACTTTGCCTCTGGATTCAAGCGAGCCTGGATGATGAGACGTGTTACCCCAAAACCGATCACAGGATGCTTGTTTCCGTTCCAGGGAAGATCCGTGCTTGGCAGTTCGGGCTGGACTGTTCCCATGAGGCACAGGGTCAAGACTGATTTGCATATAGCTGTGTTTGAACTGGGGTGGCGTAGTGAGCTAAAAAAACAATGATGGATTCAACCCAGATCCGTGACTGAGGGTGAGTGTCTGAAAAGTTTCAGCGCTCCGTCTGCCATCTCCTTATGTTTGCTTTGTTCACCCTAAGTTGGCAGGGGATGCCCAGAGATGGGTCCCTTTGTCATTTTGCCACTGGATTCAAACTAGCCTGGCTGATGAGGGGTGTTTCCCTGAAACCAGTCCCAGGATGCTTGTTTCCGGTCCAGGTGAGACCTGGCCTGGCAATTTGGGCTGGACTGTTCCCATGAGGCACAAGGTCATGACTGATTTGCATATAGATAGGTCTGAACTGGGTGGCGAAGTGAGCTAAAAATGATGATCTATTAAACCAAAATCTGTGACTCGGGTGAGAATCTGAAAAGTTTCAGCGCTCTGTCCGCCATCTCTTTATGTTTGCTTTGTTCGCCCTAAATTGGCAGGGCATGCCCAGACGTGGGTCCCTTGCTCATTTTGCCACTGGATTCAAACTAGCCTGGCTGATGAGGGGTTTTATCCCAAAACTAGTCTCGGGATGCTCGTTTCCTGTCTAGGGAAGACCTGGCTTGGCAGTTCGGACTGGACTGTTCACATGAGGCACAGGGGCAAGACTGATTTGGATATAGCTGAGTCTGAACTAGGGTGGCAAAGTGAGCAAAAGAACTATGATGGATTCAACCCAGATCTGTGACTGGAGGTGAGTGTCTAAAAAGTTTCAGCACTCCGTCCGTCATCTCCTTATCTTTGCTTTGTTCCTTCATAAGGAGAAATTGTATTTGTCCTATAAGTTTAGAGTGAAAATCTAAAAAGTTAATAGCACATGGTTCTAGCGTCTCAAGTGGGTCAAACTTCTCTACATAGAGAGTGTAGATACCTAATTGCATTTTGTCATTGCCTGCTAATAGGCTCATTTCACAACCCTTCTATTATTGCATGTATCAATTCTACTTATGGAAGTAGTAATACCCAATGTGGGTACATTTGTGAGGGATCTAACACAGAAATGTGCTCCTAGTGGTTTGTGATCACTGTTTTTTTTTAATGTCACCACCATATCAATTAAGAAAGGCCAGAGGGAGCTGCCCAACAAGATGTAATCTATATTGCTTGTGTGCAGCCCCCGCTTTAAGGTTAGACAAGCAGGTCAATCAGACTTTGTACAGCCATTAACAATGTTCAAACCATAGGAGGCCATCAGATAAATAATTTTATCAAATATCCGAGGCTGTCTTGCCTTATGTTTTTGTGTCACCTGCTAAATCTATCCTTGGCCCATAGCCTTGTTCACGCAAGTGCAATAGAATTAAGTCCTCTGGCAGATAGGTGTGAAAATCACCTGCGATAATTTTAAAATGAGTGTGATGTAAGGGCTGAATCATATAATAGTTGGGTCACCTTCCCTGAATAATGGTTTGTCTGAATAGAACGAATGTAAACATTTATAATTGCAATGTGCCCTGTCCCTAATGTGGGCCCAGAAGGAATAGCCACACCCAATAGATCTCTGCAATCTGATCCAAGTCTTTTTATTTTAGGGAACAGTTCCATTTTGAACCACATCAACAAAGCACCGGATGGCCTGCCCGCATTTAAGGAAACTGCATTAGATGCAAGGTGTTTGTTAGACCTGGCATCTTTGGCGTGGTTACCCCTGACTTTTTGCCTCTACCTCCTGTGATTTTTGATGCTATGCTGGATTTCGTTTTTGCTGGTTTAGATGCTTTGGGCACTTTGCCACTGCTGATCAGTCTCAAAGTGCAAGTGCTCCCTTGGTAAATTGTTATATTGATTGGTTATCCATGATTGGTATATTTGTTTAACCTGTTAGCCCCTAGTAAAGTGCACTGCGTGTGCTAGGGCTGGTGATTCAAATGCTACTAGTGGGCTGCAGCACTGATTGTGCCACCCACAGGAGTAGCGCTAAAATGATGTCTTAGGCCTGCTTGCAGTGCCTATGTGCAGTCCAGGACTGCCATGTCGACCTGGCCAGTGCACCCACTGACCAGGCCTTATCCTTCCCTTTCTGTACATGTCAGACATCCCTATGGTGGCCCTAGGTACCCCCCTGGGCTGGGTGCAGTGTATCTGAAAGGTAAGGCATGTACTGAGGTGTGTAACATGCCCTGGTAGTGAATTACAGCCATTTTCGCTTTTCACTGCTGAGAGGCTATCTTGTCCATAGGATAGAATGGGGAAGGCTGTTTACATGCCTATCTTCCCATAAGGGCAAGATAGAAAATCCAAGTTTGGTATCTCTGTGTTCAGAATTTAATTATACATCTTTTTAGCAAGATGGTTTTTAAATTCACTGTGTGAGAATAGCACTTTTTAGAAAGTAGCTATTCTCCTGTTTAACCTTCCTGTGTGCCTGTGTGCTGGTTGGATGACTGGTGTCATGTGATGGGCTAGGTGGCTCCAGGAGCCTGGATGAGTCAGCAGCAGGGTGAATAGGGAGATCTGCTTTAGATGGGTGGGAGGAGCAGTCCCTGGGTTTGACTAGGGCTGCCCCTGACAAACACAATGCTGGCTCCACCCCCTGCTGGCCAGGCTGAGGACTCTGCCTCTGCTGGCACAAAGAAGGTTCCACCTCCTGCTGAGCATCTAACGACCCTGCCCCTCACTCTGAAAGGAACCAGGTGCTCCAGAGCAGAGCACACCCAGGAACCGGTTTGAGCAGGGGAATCCCCCCACTGGAACAAAGAGAGACAAAGACTTGGAGGGGTATAAGAAGAGGACCCCAGACACCTAAAACTTTAGATCACTTTGGAACTAAGAAGAAACCTCTGCCAAGGAGAAATCTGAAAAGGACTGAAGAGGAGAAGACTGCCTGCTTGCTGTTTTGCTTTGCTGCCAAGGAGAGGGGAAGGACTTTGCTGTGTCCCCTTCTTTTGATTCTGATCTCCAAGGGCCTGAGAAGAGCTGGCTCCCTGTTAAGAAGTCCCAGGAACAAAAGGACTTCACCACCAGCTCCCCTGGAACTCTGCTGAAGGAGTTCTGACCTGCCTTGGAGTGCTTGCCCAGTCTTGGGGCCTCAGGAGGTCGTTTTGCTGTGTTTTGGGAGCTGGGAAGCAGAAGCGTGAAAAGAGTAACTGGTACCCAACGCATCATCTGATTGCGTGTCGCAAGAACGAGAGTGCGTGGAAAATTTCATCGCGGCACCATCGCAACACGCAGGGTCCCCGCATCGCCGAGTGCGTCGAGCATCGTCCCGAAGCGTGAAGATTCCTGACATTGCGAGGGTCGTCGCAGAACCAGTTTGCGAGCCGCACCACTGCCGGTGCGTGGAAGTCTCCAGTCATCGTGTGCGTCGACGCAGAGTCCCGTTCCGTGGCGCATCGAGAGTTGCGGCGCCGGAAGTCAACGCTGCGCCGCGCATCGTGCCACATCGAAGCGTGTCGCATCGAACCTGTGCGTGAAGCTTCCCCCTAAGAAACCTACGCAACGAAGGCCAAAGTCATCGCATCCTCCCCTTACAGATCGGAGCCGGCGCATCCACCTCTGCTGCGTGAAGCAGGGCTGCTGCAAAGCCTCCCCAGGATCTCAGGAGTATCGCATCGCCTTTGCAAGCTTCCTTGTTATATCTTTTGGGAACCTTATCGCAACTACAGGTACTGTTGGGCACGAAAGTGTCGCATTTTGTGCATTGAGAGTCGCATTGTGCAAGACACTGACTTTTACATCCTGGAGTACTTTCTGCAAACTCTTGAACTATCTTTAAAGTAACCTTTTTGAATTATATGTTGGTTTGTCTGTAGTATTTGGTCTTGTGAAGTTTTTAGTAAAGATACCTTATTTTTCTAAAACTGGTGTGGAGTAAATCTGTGGTGTTTTCACTGTGTTACTGTGAGTGTTGGTACAAATACTTTACACATTGCCTTTGATAGCCTAGACTGCTCAGGCCAAGCTACCTAGAGGGTGAGCAGGGGTTATCTTAACAGTGTATCCCCCTTTCCCTGACTAGAAGCAAGGGTCCCTACTTGGACAGAGGTACCTACCCTGCCAACTAGAGACCCCCAGATCTAACAGTGTTGCATTCTGCTCTATGTCTTGGTTCTAAAACCCATTTTTCCTGCAGCAAAACTATATGTAATTGGTCTATAAATGTGCCCCACTCTGGGTCAGCTAACTTTCCTCTGATCCCCGCCACATTGCAAGATAATAATTTTATGATGTCTATCTAACTCACTCCATCCCTTGACTTTTGTAATGCCATGTTTGTTTCCACCATACTATCTGAAGTTACTGAGTTAAGATCTTTTGTATCTATTTTTTATTTATTGTAAAAAGATACTACCTTGGGGAGTCCTGATGTAATTACACGAGTCAGCTGAGGAGATTTAATACCGCCGCCTGGTTTTCTAGTTATCAATCAAGGTCAGATACCACCCCCCCCCCCCCACAATCCACAGCGCGGGTAGATGACTGGTTGTTGGCTGCTGATTAATCTTTAGTCTTATTTGCGATTCTGTGGGAGGTCTATACATATGCTCCAGCCCTATTAGTCCTTCCACTAGTGGTGGCTTGCTAACTTTTAGCCAACATAGTCTTTCAGTCGCTGGTCATCACTAAATCTAGCAGTTTTCATTAAGTCTTCTATTATAGCAGATCTACAGCCCCTCACTTTTCTATCTATCACTACAAAGACCTGGGTGTCAGAAGGTTTTTTATGCCATACAGATTGGTTCTAACCTTATAGGTCTTTAGTACTGCCCCTAGTCAGAAAATCTTTTGGGGTAGTTGCCAACTAGTTAGCTACCTTCACTTTCTTAAAAAACAAAGAACGATAAACGGTTTTACTCCAAGCAGTCTCACAAATGATCGTGAAGGTGTCTAAACTCATGTGTAGTACACCTGAGGTTTCTCAGTTCAATTAACTAGTGAGAAAACCATGAATAAACACATAAATGTGCCAAAAATGTGAAAGAGACGTGATGGCACCTCACGTGCGCAACCCCAATTGAGCCTGCTGGCTGGTACTCGTCAGCATTGCCCACTCTTCTCATCATCGGCAGCCATCACGCTCCAAATAATAATAAAGAGGTGTCCGAAAGATAAAGCCAAAACAAAAACAAGTGGTGCGACTTAATAGTGAAGATTAAAAAGTGAAACAGGTACACCCACTATAGGTTCAAACTTTATTCCGCCTTAGGAGTGCACCTACTTCAATGATTAAAAAGGTTGCTGAATATGCATACCCTTCTTATATGCCAACATGTTTCATCGCCTGGATTCTTTCTGGCGATTTCGTCAGGGCAACAACAGTCGCTTGGCACACGATAGGGACACTTCTTAAAATCACATTAGGAGACTGCCAAAAGTAAAAGACATACACACACAACACTTAACTATGGTGTTCATCCCTTCTTCTTAGATCCACACGGACTCTATTGCGTGTGTCTATAAATCATTACTCCCTTACCCTCGTGGAGCCTTGGCCTCGCGTACCAGCTCAATGAATGAGGTCACCAGTAGGCTCCTTATGTGAGTCCTCGGGGTTTTGTGTAGCATTCCACCGTAATGCCAATCTGTTAATAATTTTCAACAATTATACAGAATCTTCTTGTATTCTATTTCAACCTATTATATGGTCACCCTCGCCATACTGATGTTCGTATGTCTTCGGGTAATCAAAAAGACTTTAAAATCATGACAGACCGCTAGTATTCCCTCTGTAATGCGAACACCCTCTCTCATCGGCAGGTCAGCCCCCTTCTATCCTTAAAAATGAGTAATGTTCTGACTAATTCATAACCCGGTCTCTCATGTTATCAGGGGATAGTTTCATGGCCTCTAACACTGAAACAGATGCAACATGCTGGCGCCCTCCCCTCATACATCACACCTCCTTACCACCTAAAGCCTCACGGAGCTCCTTCTCTCCGCCGGTCACCGGTGTTGTGATCCCGCGGCCAATTTATACTCCGCCCCCTACGCGTCCTCCTCGGCGCGGAGCTAGAATGGGCGCCATCTTGGAATGGGGTGGTGTGAGTGTATCTTCAATCAAGCATTTCAGTGCCCTGAGCCTCGAAGTTAGTGTCTATTTACCGAGGGATCATGCACCTACATTTGGATTGTGCCCCGATGTATCGATAAATGCTTTAAAACAGTTGCAACTCAGAACAAAAATTCCCCACATAGGGACCTCCTCATAACGGGGCAGAAACACGCGCCATCTTGGATAGGGGGGACTCGTGTGTATCTAAAGTTTTGCTATTTAGCGTCAAGAGTCTCGGATTGAGTTTAGAATGCTCTGAGGTGATGTCTTTTATATATATAGCGTAATCTCCATCCCACCATTTATGGTATCGTGGCTTAATACATATATAGGTGAGTCTAAACAAGGGGGGGGCATTTGCCCACATATACATTCCTCTTGTGAGTATGCCGCAATCTAAGTAACGCAATGGTCTAAGATGCATCAATGTAATCACTTGCGGAATCCCCCGTCATGATGCCACTTGACGCGTTTATCAATGAGTCCAAGAAGGCCCTTGCCCACATAAGCATAACAACACATCCTCCTCTTGGGGGTTTGCCAAAATCTAGGTACCGCAAAGGTCTAAGGCCATCTCAGGGTCCCTCAACAAGATCACAAATAGGGTTGGCGGAAGCGAGCCTTGCTCGCTAATATAGATGTATCTGTGCTTTAAATACTCAGTATCTCGCCTTACCCCATTCGATTTGATCGTTCAATCCCTCTCGGTCGGTCTTCTCTTGGAAAATCCATCTCGCTTCCTTTGAAGCCAAGATTTCTTCCACATTTTGAGGCTGGCCCATCATTCTCTCCAAGACCACCCAGGTGAAGGTGTGCTTGGTGTGGTGGCAGTGTTGTACCAACTTTGTCGTTAACTTGCCTGCTCTAATGGTGCTAAGGTGTTCTTGCATTCTGATTTTCACCTTCCTGGTAGTTAGTCCTATATATTGAAGGTTACATTGGCAGGTTAATCTGTATACAACATTGGCAGTGTTGCAGTTGCTAAAATACTTCAAGTACCAGGTTTTTCCTGACTTTAGAACTACACTTTGGGTTTTCTTCGTAAGTGCACACACTGAACACGACCCACACGGGTGGTGGCCAAGGGGGATGGACGACTCGGTAAACTTCTGTTCTGCTTTAACCCGTGAATGCACCAATTTATCACCCAGGTTGCTAGATCTTTTAAAAGCAAACCTGGGTGGGGGCATCTTGAAGCCCTCAGTGGACAGCAACGCCCAGTGTTTACGAATGGACTGTCGGATCTTCGTGGCCAACGGGTCGAATGTCATGACTACAGGGAGGCAGTCTTCTGTAGTTTTTTCGTTCTTTTGCAGCAAAACACTCCGGGGGGTGTTCATTGCCCTTTTTCTAGCTTGTCTGATGGTCTTCCGTGGGTACTGTCTCATTTCAAGTTTGGCACAGAGTTCTTTGGACTGGTCCAAGAATGTAGTGTTCGAAGTACAGTTCCTGCGGTACCGAAGAAATTGACCAACAGGAAGATTATCCCTGAGTGCTCTAGGATGGTACGACCTATAGGAAAGGAGAGAGTTCTTGTCTGTAGGCTTTTGATGTACTTTGGAACATAGCCTGCCCCCATCTGCATAAATGTCTAAGTCCAGATACACTGCTGTGTGGTTGCTATAGTTCCATGTGAACCTCAGACTGGCATCCTGATGGTTAAGCCAGTTCAGGAATTGTAATAAACCCTCCTCTGGACCTGACCAGACGCAGAGAATATCGTCAATATATCTCTTCCAGATACGGATGTTACTCTGGAAGTGATTTGACTGGTGGTATATGACATGCTCCTCGAACTGGCCCACATAGATACAGGCCAAGCTCGGCGCCATCGTAGCGCCCATAGATGTGCCCGTAGTCTGCAGATACAAAGTATCCTTATAGCAGAAATAATTTCGTGTGAGGGCCAGTTCTATGCATTGTAGTATGAAAGATTGTGGAGCATCATAGAACCACTCCTGTGCCTTAAGTGCATGCGCTGCTGCCACCAACGCTGCATCCTGTGGTATACAGGTATAGAGTGACTCTATGTCGATGGTTGCCATAAATTCATTCTCTGGATCAAACTGCAACCCTTCAAGAATATTAAGGATTGCTGTGGTATCTTTTACAAATGATTTCTGGTTGATAACTGATTCCCTGAGAAAAAAATCAGCAAATTGCGAGAGAGGCTCAAGTACAGACTGGATCCCCGAAACGATTGGTCGACCGGGGGGAGGACGTTGAGGTTTATGGATCTTGGGTAAAATGTAAAACGCCGGGGTTCTTGGCTTGTCATTAACCAAGAACTCGGCTTCTCTCGCTGTTATCCATTTCTTCTCCTTAGCCTCCATCACCATAGTCTTAATGGTCGCCAACAGTTCTTTCTGGGGATCCTGTGCCAATGGACGGTAGTTCTGGCGTACACTGAGTAATCTCAACACTTCAGTGTCGTAGTCGATGGTATTCATTACTACTACAGCTCCTCCCTTATCTGCGTTTTTAATCGTGAGATGTTGATTGTTCTCAAGGCCCTTTACTGCTTCCCACTCTACCCTGCTCATGTTGTTAAATTTAGAGGTTGTATTCTGCTGTTCCAATTGGGAAATGTCCTGCAGTACCTTATTCTCAAAGACCGTTACCTCAGGGCCTATAGTTGTATTCGATGGACAGAAATTGGATGGTTTCCTAAGTGTGGTGTTAAACACAGTTGGAGTATCCTGTGGTTTATTAGCGAAGAACTTCTTTAGTTTAATTCTTCGCATCGTTTCGTGAAGTTCAATCCTACATCTAAAGGGGTCGTGTGTGGGGGTGGGAACAAAACCTAAACCTTTGTTCAACACCTTTTCCTCATTGATGGTTAGTTCATGGTCGGATAGATTCACCACTATGTTATTCAGAGTCATAGCTGGTTCCGTCCGCGGCTCCGTGTTACTCTTGGGGAGTGGGTTTGCCAATGCTGATTTTGATTTTGGTTGCCCCTGCCTCGACCCCTGCCCCGCGGACCTCCCCCTCTGTTGCCCCTGTGGCTCTGTCCTAAAAAAGACCGTAGAAGGGATCCCAGGTCTTCGTTGTTTGTCTCCTGCTCGTTGAATCTTACTCTAGGGGGATTAGACTGTGGGCCCAACTCTTCCTCTTCACTGGAGGTGTTATCAAATGTCCAGTTATTGGGTGCACGTTTAGTCTGTTGTTTTCCTCCCCTACCCCTTCCTCCTCTAAATTGATGTTCAACTATCTGGTCGTAATATTTGTCCTCCACGTAGGGGAAAGCCCACTCGTGGGAAAAACGATCAAGATTTCTTTTAAGCCCTTTGATCTTTTGATTGATCATATAATTTTTATAATCGCTCAGGTCTTCCTGAATCCTTTGAAGCTGTTCCTTGGTGTCCACAAGGGTAGTGTCCCTCCTTATGCTCTCCTCCAAATCAACAATCTCCTTAAGGAGCTCTTCGCTCAGTCTCTTTGCAGTGTTGATTATAAGGATTAGCCAATCTCGTGTACATTTATTGGCTATATAGCTCCAATCCAATCTGAATGTTTTATCTTCCAGGAAGATCTTGGGTTCAATCCTTACTATGAGGCTCGCTGGGGCTGCTCCTGCTCGTAAATACTCTGTCATTAAAGCCCCATGGAGAGCTATCCTAACTTGCTTCTTCTTAGTATTACTGAGTCTTTCCCACTCTTCCCTTGCTGATGTTACATTGAGTAGGGGGGCATCAGGGAATAATGATGGACCCGATAGGATTGCTGCGATTTGTTCATCCGTAAATGCAAGGCAATTCCTGTCCATTTGCGGGGTAGAGGTCAAACCACTAGGGTACACTCAACAAGGAAAAACTTGAAGGGAATGTGAACAGTGTGCTGCGTGTGTCTATCTAAAAAAAACGGGAAATTCTCAACAAGTGTCTTAAAAAAGCTCTCACGGCTGATCCGCCGTTCACAACGTGTACACAATAAGGAGCTCTAGAGGGAAAGAAACCCAGGTCGCCCTCCACTCAAACAGTCTATCACTACAAAGACCTGGGTGTCAGAAGGTTTTTTATGCCATACAGATTGGTTCTAACCTTATAGGTCTTTAGTACTGCCCCTAGTCAGAAAATCTTTTGGGGTAGTTGCCAACTAGTTAGCTACCTTCACTTTCTTAAAAAACAAAGAACGATAAACGGTTTTACTCCAAGCAGTCTCACAAATGATCGTGAAGGTGTCTAAACTCATGTGTAGTACACCTGAGGTTTCTCAGTTCAATTAACTAGTGAGAAAACCGTGAATAAACACATAAATGTGCAAAAAATGTGAAAGAGACGTGATGGCACCTCACGTGCGTAACCCCAATTGAGCCTGCTGGCTGGTACTCGTCAGCATTGCCCACTCTTCTCATCATCGGCAGCCATCACGCTCCAAAATAATAATAAAGAGGTGTCCGAAAGATAAAGCCAAAACAAAAACAAGTGGTGCGACTTAATAGTGAAGATTAAAAAGTGAAACAGGTACACCCACTATAGGTTCAAACTTTATTCCGCCTTAGGCGTGCACCTACTTCAATGATTAAAAAGGTTGCTGAATATGCATACCCTTCTTATATGCCAACATGTTTCATCGCCTGGATTCTTTCTGGCGATTTCGTCAGGGCAACAACAGTCGCTTGGCACACGATAGGGACACTTCTTAAAATCACATTCGGAGACTCACTTTTCTATGCCAATTAATGGCTTTATTGATTGATAGGCCTTAGTTTCTTCAGCTGTACATGGGATTTTTGGAATGTGTATCATATGTATGCCCCATTGCTCTACTTGCCCCCCTGCTAGCTTTGTTGGATTTTTCTTTAGATTTGGTGTTAATGAAACCTATTTTGTGTAGTATAAATTGCTCACTCTTTTGCCCCTTACAGGTTCTCCAGATGTCAATTCACTTCCCTGTAGCATGTTACAATTACGACCAGCTTTCAAGGGAGTCATAGGCAGCTCCCTGTTCCGTCTAGCGTACTCAGAGACCTTTGATACGTGTGACCTATTTGAGGTACGTGTTATTAGACCATCATGTAAAGTGCCTCCCAGGTTAACATTATGTCTAAGACAAGTTGGGGAAGCTGCCTCTAAATTTGGAGGCAGTTTAGAGCTAAGTGTCAGTACCAAAGCTGTCAAATCATGACCTTTTCATTAATAATCTTTGTTAAGTTGCTCACATATTCCTTCAGCCCTGCTATCTGTTCCTTTATAACAGCTTTCTATTTGTTCGGAACATCCTTCTCTGTGACTAGGGATTCATTGTGAGCTGATGTAGGGGATGTGAGTGCAGTTCTATATGCTTGCAGCTCTTCAGGGGCCCCCAAGTCTTCAAACTGGTTACTACACTCGACCATTATTATAGATGTGGTAACAGATGGATCAAGTTGATGGCCACTATCAGATCTTGTTGTCCAGCTGGTGATTTGCGCCTAATACTTGTGACAATGTCACTATTTTCAGTATTACATGCCAAGATATCCATGCCCACAGGTTTTTTAAAGAAGGATTTAATATCTCCCTTCCCCTGTTTCTTCTCTTTGACCCTGGTTGCCTTAGTTGCCCTGGTAGCTAAAATCCCTTCAACTTCCTCCAATAAAACATCTATTTCATCCAATGTACAGGTTTCTGCTGCATGTCTTTGCTGTTTTTTAGCTTTCCCAGCTTCGTGGAACTTCCCAGTTGCTTTCAGTTTCACCATATTTAGGCTAGTTGTGATATTTACTACTCTATTCACATTAGGAGGAATCCATCCTTTATTTAGGGCCACCCAAATATGCCTTGTATCATGCTATCAGCAAATTAAAATGAATGATATCGCACATAAAAGCCTTATTGACTTCAACTTCCTTTTTTCAATTCTAGACAGTAGAAAACAATGATGGAATAAATGTCTCATTTGCGCCTACCCCATCTGCTCAATGCCTGCCAAATTATAGTGGAGCTGCAGGTACAAAGATACTAATACATTGTTTTACAGCAATCACATTCGGGTAATCAGCCCTACAGATCAGGTAGTATGAAAAAAGGCTCATGGCCCATTTGCTACTGTTGGACCCAATCTTTCCCCTGCATACAGGGACTCCTTAGCCTACAGGTCAAACAACAAGGAAGAAAATTGGCCAAGTGCGAAGTACACTAGAGCAGTGTTTCCAACAACAAATGAAAACTCGACCTCCAAGTGTTCTTACGCTTTTTGTCTACCAAATTATTTCACAGCCAATACAGCAGTCTCTAGTTGAAGTTTAAGTAGGGCAAAGTTTATGAGGGTCGTCTGCCCGCCAATGCCATACTCAGCTCCTTTGCAGTATACAATGTCACATAGTGGAGCCTGCAATAGCCAAAGTATAGAGCCAGAGAAATAAAGCAGGAGCTAAGCAGCTCAAGACAGATGACAGAACAATGGCACATCAAGTTCTTACCAGCACTAGCACAGGTGTCCAGAATAAAACACAAGGGGGGTGAGCCTGCCCTGCCACTTCCTGGCAATTACAAGCAAGGACGGGCCTGTGCTTGGCTCCGGCTTTGCCCAGCCACGGCTCAAGTGCATTCCGCTAGTGGCCAGAGTGCAGCCCACTAGCAGCCTATGCTGTGGGGCACCCATGCACTTAAATAGAGCTGATGAACTTCAGCTGGAGCCAGGCAGAGAATTGTGAGACTTGTAGTCACCAGCATTCGCATTCCACAGTGACATGATCCTCCATGATGGCCAAATGCGGCAGGATGCTCAGGATATGAGGCAGCCCCCACGCAGGAATCTGGTATGATGGCAGTAGTTGACATTGTGGCCCAAAATGATGTAGAGCAGACGCCAGGCAGCTCTTTTCCCTCTCAGCAGCAGGGGCACCCATGTGCCTAAATAGCACTGATGAACTTCTGCTGTGGCCAGGCAGAGAATTGTGGGACTCGTAGTCCCCAGCGGTCATGCCTGCGATCGCCTAATTATCCAGGATGGCAAAATGTAACAGGACGCTCAGAGTATGAGGCAACTCCCACACAGGGGCCTGCTATCACGGCAGAAGCTGTCACAGTGGCCCAAAATAATGATGACCAGATGCTAGACAGCTCCTTCCGCTCTGTGGTAAGTCAAATTCCTCACTTAGTTGTAAGAATCATTGCATAGTTCCTTGTTTTTTACATCATGTCTCTACCATTGATGCTAAAAATGTGAACCTACATACTTACTTGACATAGTGGCCCAAAATGATTAATAGAAGACACCAGGCTGCTCCTTGACCTCTCGCAGGCACCCATGTGCTCAAATAGCGGTGATGAACTTCTGCTGGGGCAAGGCAGAGGATTGTGGGACTCACAGTCCCTAGCTGCTACCTCCCACAACAGCCTAATTCTCCAGGATGGCAACATGCAGCAGAATGCTCAGAGTACAAGCAAACCCTCACCCAGGGGTCTGCTATCATGGCAGAAGTTGCCAGAATGGCTCAAAATGGTGAAGAACAGATATCAGGCAGCTCCTTTCCCTCTCAGCAGCGGTGGCACCCACACGCTTGCATAGCACTGATGAATGTCAGTAGGGGCCAGGCAGAGGATTGTGGAACTCATAGTCCCCAGCGGTCGAGCCTCGCGATGGCCTAGTCATCCAGGATGGCAAAATGCCGCAGGATGCTCAGGGTACGAGGCAACTCCCTCACAGGGGTCTGCTATCACGGCAGAAGTTGTCACAGTGGCCCAAAACAATGAAGACCAGATGCTAGACAGCTCCTTCCCCTCTGTGGTAAGTCAAATTTCTCACTTAGTTGTCAGAATCATTGAATAGTTTCTTGTTTCTTACAGCATGTCTTTACCATTGAAGCTAAAAAAGTGAACCTACACACTTCTCACTACACATATGTTTCTCAAACAGTAGCCAGGTTTGGAAAGTTGTGGAGCAATTGAATTTTTTAGAAGGTAGGAAATAATGCCTTCCTGCCACGAAGGGTTGTAAATATGCTTCTCCGCCGAAGCTACAAAGTTCAGACTGTAGGTATGTTTATATTTACAACTAACTTTTTCACAGCATGCACTGTAGAAATAAATTGTAGTAAGTATATTTAACCCCTTCAGTGCCACGCCCTTTCCCCCTCCTGTGCCGGGCGTTGCACTAGTGGGTGGGGTTCATGACGAGATAGTCTCGTCATGGGCACAGCGCAACCGTGCTCCATGACGAGACTATCTCGTCATGGGCACTGAAGAGGTTAAGGAAAGTAATTTTGAGGAAAACACAAGTAAACATCCTGTTTACCAATCGAATAGCACTTAAACTTTTGCAAACATTGTACAACTGTCCATTTCGAAATATTAAACAGCTGCAAACACATAGTTTAGGCCGCCTTCAAAATAATATATGTAATTCCACTTTTTAACTTTAATCATTCCAGTATAAGAAAACTAGTAAGAACTTTATACTTTACTGAAAGGGCCTGCAATGCAATTGGAGCTAATAAATGATACTCTATTACATTCTAAACCTGAGAAGGTCCTATCTACTAAAAGATATATACAATCAAAATACGCTGGTGGTGAAATTTGAATTGATATAAAACTATCTTAATTCAAACTTCACATTTTTGTGAAACTATTATTAGATTGCAACATAAACTTGTGATATTAAAGCTCAAGAATTAATGCATGCAGCAAAAAGAAAGGTTGATTTGCTACCATTACATAGATAAACATTTAGTTGTCTCAATTAATGGAGTTCCAACAAAAGATTAAAAAAAAGGTAAGAACTGATCAGCATTTCCAAAATGATGATGATATTTCATACTTTTTACAAAATAACATACAGTACAATAATTATATATTGAATGACTTCATAGCCACCAATGACACACTAGATATAGACAAAACTAATGTAGATCGGTTTCAGAAAATAAGTCAACAACACTCAAAAGAATTATACCAGCACTATAGTATGCACCCACTGCATTCAAAAGATTTAGGGCCTCATTTATGAGACTCCTTGCACCTCCGGAACATCACTTGTTGTGATGTTCCGTGGCGCAGAAGCCTGTGTGATATTTATCAGGCAACACTAAGCCACTTTCTGCGTTAAAGCGGCGTGCAATTGGTGTGCCTGGGGGCGTTCCCAGCAATATCCATGGCCTTTTGACACTGCCCGAGAAATCGTAAATCTGAGGCAGCACCAAAAGAGGCACTAGGGGCGTCGTAAGGGAGGCACAACGAGAAGAAATATCTTTATTTCTCCTCGTTTTTCCTTTTTTACTATAGTGGGTCAATGTTATCCAGTTTTATTTCCAACAGTAAAAGCAGGGTGATATGATGATCATCCCATTCTAGTTTCTGCATTGGAAAATTGTTTGACAAGACTATATCCTGAAGACAAATATTTTAGACAAAACATACCTTATATTTTCACTTTACTGTATGAAATTGAATTATCCATTACCTCTTAAGCTGTGATGCACACTGGAACAAGATTTAATAACATAACAGCTAAAGATTTCTTGAATCAAGTGGAAGATAATGACAAAAACCCGGAATATAACTTAATACATTTAATGGCATTTATAGGAAAGAAGGATCCGCTTCTATGATTGCCCCCACTTTTTGCTGATGAAATGCTGTTTTCTGACGAGACTGACTGGGATCCTGCTAATCAGGACCCCAGTCTCTCTGCTTCTTCCCCTAAATTGCAATGGTAATTACTTAGGTACATCCTAGATTGGATACTGGGGTACCTCTGTAAGTCCCTAGTATTTGGTACTAAGATACCCAGAGCATAGGTACCCCGAGGTTCCCTATAGGCTGAAGCATGTATTATGCCACCTATAGGAGACAATTCAAACTGTCACTACAGGACTGCCATTGCAGCCTGTGCAAGCTGGTGCAGACACTACTTACGACAGATATAGGTTCCCTATATCTAGAGTCACTGCGCTTAAAACCTGTAAGCCACCCCTACAGCAGACCTTTTCAATCCTGAAGGCAGGGTGCTCTGTACTAAGTGTGTGGGTGCCCCTGCATGAGCAGGACACCCCTACAGCTTTTGGAATCCATTCTCCAGTGCTGTAAGTGAGACAGCCATATAACATATAAAGGGGCATGAGTCATTACGCGATGACCATCTCAAAACTGGCTGCAATGAATTCTGACGTGTTTGGAATCATATCCCCATGCCATAAGCATAAGTATGGGAGGTATGATTCTGAGCACTGTAAAGGCCCTCCATTAGGCCCTCAGTGCTCCCAGTACCAGACTTCTAGACTTGGACAGCACAACATGGCTGCTGCTGACCAGAGACACGATTCTGCTCTCCTGCTGCTGAGCTAGCTCGAGCAGGGTAAGGCACAAAAATAGGCATCCTGTCACAAGATGGTGTGACAAGATCCCAGACAGGGTTTAGTGTATTGGGGCTGGGTGGTAGTGCTTCCCAGCACCACATAGTCTGTGCGCAGGGCACATTTGGTGCCCTCCAAGCATAGTCTAGTTCAAACCACTTCAGGGAGCCTTTGGCTCCCGCTCTGGCGTGAAACTGCACAAAGGACAGGGGAGTATCCTCCCCCTTGACCAGCCCTCCTTAGGGAGGGACCCCTAAATCATCCCAACTCTTTCTTTAGGGTATTTAAGGGCTTACCTGAGGGTGGGTCCCTAGATTCATCATGGGACACAATTCAATTCAGACACCACTTAAACTTCGACCCTCTGGGCACTCTGGACTTTGCTGGACTTTGCGCTGAGCATCAAGGCTGAAACCAGGAAGACTCCTGCTGCTTTTGATCTCTTCGCCCTGCTCATATTCTGCAACTTCAGTGCCTGTGCTCCATACAGGAAACCTTCCAAGGCCTGTGGGCATCCAAGACACCTGCAGGAATCTTCCTTGAAGTGAAGGAGTCACTTCCCCGATTCTGCAGGCACCACAACTAAGCTGACCTGTCTGCTGATCCTGGGCTTCCACAGACTCTGAAAGTCTCTTCACAGCCCTTGAGGCTTGCCCTGCCATCTCACCAAGTTTGAGGCCAGTATCCTTTGTCAGAGCGGCAGGAAACGAACCCCTGTGCACTGCGTCAACTTGTTGTTGCAAAGGCTTGTTGGCTTCCTTCCATCAAGATCTTTGAGTTCCAAGTAGCCCGAGCCTCAGGCATCTCCAGTGACCAAGATCATTGTACGCACCACATCCCTTGCATCGTAGGCATGCATCTTTGGTGAGTTGCTTGAGGTCCTCTGTGACTCCAGTGCCTCCGGCCTGGGGGTTCTGGCGAGGGCCACTTTTTAATTCTTTTGGGCTCCCATGATTTCTCAGGCCTGCCCTAACTCCTCTGCTTGTGGTGAGTCTCCTGGACCTTACTGGTCCCGACATTGCACCTTTATCTATTCCTTCATTTGTTGCAGTAGTCAAGGCTTGTTAGTGTTCCTGCCAGACATCGACCCCACAACTCTCAACATCTGACGTAGGACAGGTTGTGTACAGCTCCTGGTCTTCCACATCATCGCCTGATCCACACAGCTGCAGTTTCAAGGTCACCGTCAGCTCTCCTGCAATACCCGACATCAGTGGGCATGCATCTTCTGTGCCTCCTGGTCACTCCTGAGTGGCATTGACTCTGCCCCCTCTGCTTGCAGGTTCTTCACATCTTGAGTCCACCTTAGGGTTCCACTGGACAATTTCACTTTCCCCAGCACTGGCATCTTCCTGAAGTCCTCCATTGAGTTCGACCACGATTTCCAATGCCACTTCACACTTATGCACCCGGCTTCCCTGGTGCAGGTATCCTGGTACCTAAGGTATCTGAGGGTGGGGTGGCTTTCCAACCTTATGTCTTCCAAGGGTTGTTTACCAGGTCCACTGGGAAGGGTCCTTGTTCTTTAAAAATTGCAACCGCAACTTGCCCATTGACGTGCATTGATCCCGCGATCTTGTCCACACTCTTACCATGGCCTCTTTGGGGATCCTGGTTACTTACCTTGGGTGGTTCCTTGGGTCCCGGCACTACTACGTCTTCTGGGTATAGTCTAGACTCGAGTGATGGTTCGCATACCACTATTTTAGTATATGGTTTGGTGTCCCCCGGGTGACCACTGTGTATTCTGTGCTACTTATCTGTTTCTACTGTAGAGTACTGGGTGCTTTGTGAATATCTGTATGTGTTAGTGAGTGTCTTATAATGTGGTTCTTTTTCACTCAATCAACACCCATAAGATTATGTTCTGGTAAAATATGCTGCTTTATGCTCCTTCTGGACTAAGCCTAAAGGCTGCTCTAAACAGCTACCACTTATAGAGCTTCTAAGGTTGTCTATGACCACTAAAATCACCATAGGGTTGTCTGGACTGGTCAGGGTGCCCACTTCCATATGTGGGCATCATATACCAGGCCAGCTTCTCACATCATGTCAATGAGGCACAAATGAATATTGGTTCTGAAGAAAGGGAGAACTAATATGTTTGTTGAGGAATTTGGGACCATCAACTTGCCTTCTGACTTTAAACTGTGTCAAATACTTATGTGATGATTTAAACACTTCCCTACTTAACAGATGTGGCTGTGAAATGATGTTCTTAAATACTGAAAATGTTTGAATATTTTTGAATCACAAATTCCAAACTAGGCTTTAGGTCCTAACAAAATAAAACTCGGTTGTTGATTTCTTTTGGAGAAAACAGTACCAAGCAAGAGGTGGACCTCATATTCCTATGCTGTTATGAATTTTTTTAAAGCACCAACATTTGGAGATGACTTTGATAAATCTGTTCTTCAGTTTATGTACACAAAGGTTTCTTATAGCATCCCAAATAAAGAAAGTAACACACATTTGTTTGACCAAGTTATGAATTTCAAACTAACAAATGCATAAAATACTGTTTAAGAACATTTGGAAATAAGCAGTATACTAAATGTTGTTTTAGTTTGCCAAGACCAATTCTAAAAAAGGAAGAGTGAATAATCTTATATCTTCTTTTAGACATGTTGTTAAAAGAAGGTCCCCAAAAAACACATGCAATTTAAAAAAGAGGACAAGCATCACGGATGATCAATGACTACAACCAATTGATACTGCCTATGTGGAATGCTTATATTGCTTCTCAATTTGTTGCTGATAATTCAAATGCTGTTGCCTAGTATGTGACTTCATATGTTACTAAAGTAGAGAAAACTGATATGGAGAAAGTATGGGTAAAAATATCTGCTGAGTAATTTTTAACTAAAAGGCTGTATCGAGTTAGCCTCCAAAGGTTATCTCATGGAGAGGTTAGCAGTTATGAGGCATATGACAACTTAAGCTCTTCAAATTTGCATGCTAAGTCTCGGACTGTTACATGGCTTAGTTTAGGATTAGCATCCTTGCAAATAAAAGTTTTACAAAGTCTGCCAGAAATTGAATATCTTGTTCACTTTGGTCCAGAAACAAGTACATTTAAAAAAAAAAAAAAAACAGCTGCTTTATATGTCAACCTACAGCCATTAATCACTACAAATTACATAGGATCATACTGAAAACAAAGATTTGTATTTCTTGGTACTGTTATAACCTTTTAAACAATGTCAAAAAGATGAATAATTGATTGGAACATTTATATCTCATGAGGATGCTTTTATAACTACAAATTCAATATCACAATATCACAGTTTAAGATTATATTGACATGTTGGACAAAGGAATTTTAGATGAAAAAAAAATCCAATACGAAACATTATGCAATACTGCAAGTATCAATACTCTTTCTAATATAACCCTTGCAGATCCACATTGGTTACCAAATGTTGCAAAGGAAGGAACATTTGATATGGATGAGGATGAACCTGCTAGTTGAGAATGCGTAGGAATCATGAAAAGTTTGACTACATCTGATCACAATTAAATTATGATCAACAAGAAATATTTGAGGAAATTAAAAAAGTGTTGATCACGGACCACAGCATGAAAATGGTTTATATACATGTTCTGAATTTTAGCCTTTATACATATATATATATATATATATATATAGATATTACCTACTGGCGGTCGCCAGTAGGTAGTTATAGTTAGGACCACGTTTCCATAGGAAATCCGCAACATTCTATTTTGAATAACTTTGGCGCCGGTCGACGAATCCTTTTTCAAAATAGGTGGGGCGCTATGCTCCGCTCCTACCCTGAAAGTCTCGGGGGGATTCGTCAAGCGGGGGCTGAGATAAAAGGGGGGTCCCAAAACGCGTTTTTCCCATGCATTTTTCCATAGGACCTTTAGACAGGGCTACAGCCCGAACGGCTGAACAGAATTACTAGAAATTTGGCAGAGAGGTAGTCCTCAGGTCAAGGAAGTGCGTTTTGTAGGTTTGGTGTAAATCTGTTCAGTAGATTCTGAGAAAATAGCCTTTAAATCAATATATATATCTGAGCCAGCTTACGGTGCGCTTACGGTACGCTTACCGTACGCGTACGGTGGCGTGCGCGAGCGCGATTCTGATTGGCTCTTAGATCTTAGTAAACATTCAAATCGGCCGAAACCAGGAGGCGGCGGCCGCCATTTTCTCTCTCGCACTGAGAGTGATGTTTAAAATATAAAGCACAAAAACATGTAAAGGGGCTGTTTAGACAGCTCCCACACACATAGCCATGTTGAGGGAGTCCCCAAAGATCCCCCTAGGCCAAAAACGGAATTTTTATTTTTTTGGTAATTTCGCCGATTACGCTTACCGTACGCGTACGATAAAAACTTGTAAAAAAAAAAAATTATCCACACTCTCCCCACCCCGTGTGCAATTGGTGCCCGAAGGGCTCCAATTGTGCATGGCTTATTAGAGATGAGATAAACTAAATTTTTTTTAAAAAAAAATAATTAAAAAAAAAATTATCCACACTCTCTCCACCCCGTGTGCAAATGGTGCCCGAAGGGCCCCATTTGTGCATGGCTTATAACATATACGAAAAATTAAAATATTACCTTTCAAAACGAAGTGCATCATATGTCCTCCATGTGTGATTCGTCAAACGGGGGCTGAGAAAAAAGGGGGGTCCCAAAACGCGTTTTCCCCATGCATTTTCCCATAGGACCTTTAGTCGAAGGTACAGCCCGAACGGCTGAACAGAATTACTTGAAATTTGGCAAAGAGGTAGTCCTCAGGTCAGGGATGTGCCTTTTGCATATATGGTGTCAATCTGTTCAGTAGTTCCTGAGAAAATTGCAGTTAAAAGTACATAAATATCTATATGCGCGCACGGTGCAAGCACCGTGCACGCGCCGTGCGCGAGCGTAATTCTGATTGGTGGTTAGATGTCAGTCAACATTCGAATCGGTCGAAATCAGGAAGTGTCGGACGCCATTTTGTGTGTGGCAGTAAAAAAGAAAGGTGGAGAACGTGAAAAGGGGGCAGGGTAGAGAGTTCCTGACCCCCTAGCCTTTGTCAGGGGGTCCCTGAAGGACCCCGAAGGGTGCATGGCACGCGCACGGTGAAAAACGCTTAAAAAAAAAACATTTTAAACGAGCCATTCTATATTACAGGATACAGTCTATCTATAACTATATGCATAGGTAATTTATTGTAAAATAAATATATAAAAAAATATAATAATACATACATAAATTAGCATTTAGAAAACCTTACAAATTCACAAAATAAAACATAGGTTTCACACACGTTATAGTTATAAATTAGCATTTAAAAAACCTTGCAAATTCACTTAAAAAACCATAGTTTTCACACACGTTATAGTTAGGAATTAGCATTTAAAAAACCTTGCAAATTCACTGAAAAAACTCATAGGTTTCACACATGGTATAGTTAGCTGGACATTTCACTCATAAAAAACCATTGAAATTTCCCCGTTATAGTTAGTTCAGCTAAATATAACTCGCGCGACCGCAATCCACTGCTGATGATGTCACATATTACATTACTCATGACATGGTCAGTGACATCACTCATGACATCACTGATGACATCTCAAATGACATCACTGATGACATCACTGATGACATCATCCAGTGAATATGTGTCTTTCTGAAAAATAAATATTTTTTATATATGTATATCTAAACGTTAATGGAAGAATAAATGGGTAAATAAGTGTCTAAATGGATGTTTTTTTTGGTAAAATTAATTGTATAACTGACTTATTAACAGTATCTCAGTGAATACAGTGATGTAATATGTGATGTCATCAGCAGTGGATTGCGGTTGCGCGAGTTATATTTAGCTGAACTAACTATAACGGGGGAATTTCAATGGTTTTTTACGAGTGAAATGTCCAGCTAACTATAACATGTGTGAAATCTATGGTTTTTTCAGTGAATATATATATATATATATATATATATATATATATATATATATATTCAGCTCACAGTTCCATCGGGTATTCGTACCCGTAACAGAAGACAGCACTCACGGGGGAGAGTTCAAAAGATTTATTTCCTGAACTCCGGGCAAACGGACGCGTTTCGGCACTTAGCCTTTGTCAATTTCTGCACGTAAACGCTGCGGCCATATTTTATTTATAAATGTGCATTCATTCATGATATCCGGTGTAAAAACAGAAACAGGAGTATTCATAAGACGGCACAAATCATTCCGCCATCTTTGAATGTCTGAAAAAGGAACGCAACGCATTAAATATAGCGTTACTTCCACATTATAACGTAGATCAATCAATCGTTAATAACAATTTATACAACCCTGAATGGGAAAATCAATTATACATTATAAATTTATAGTTCTCATTCTAACTATCCAGATCTCGCCCACATATGGGCCTAAATTTCTGCCATGTACCAGAGATCTCATGGCACCACATTTAAACAAAACATGATCAGTGAACACCCGATATACAATTTCGCACACATATTTCAGAATGGTACCAACCAATACAAAAATTGCAAAAAGAATTGGAGAGGAGATTTACTTAATCAAAAATGACAACCAAAAATGACAACCTGTTCATCCTAAATGTACGGCAAGCTCCTCACTACTATTCAGACCCAGTGGATTCTTGCTTTGCAGATCTATAATGTAGCGTGATTCTAAACGCCTTAATCTCTGTATCCTGTCTCCACCCCTGGGGTTTTGCGGTACATGATCTAAACAAAAATATGATAAAAGATCCTTGTTACGGCAATGTGTCTTGTTGTAATGTCTTGCTACTGGGTATGATTCATCAACATTGTTGATCGCCCTCATGTGTTCTAGGATCCGTATCTTGACCGGATGTATCGTGCTCCCAATGTAATGGAGCCCACATGGGCACACCAAACAATAGATAGCATAGGGAGTAGTACACGTGAGAAACATGGTGATCTTTCTAGGTGTACTGAGGCCAGGGACGTCGTACGACAAAGTGCGTTTGCTTTTTTTACAGGCTTTGCACTTGCCACATGGATAAAATCCATCAAGTGCTTTAAAAGATACCCTACTAGGTTCTACATTGTGATAGCTATGGACCAAATGGTCTCTCAATGACCTTGCTTTTCTGAAGGTGACCAAAGGATTTGATGGTAAATCTTCTTTTATAATATGGTCAGTAAGGAGAATATGCCAATTTTTTCGCAATATCCTCTTAAGTTAGTTAGCATTTTCAGAAAAGGTAGTGATCATACGAAAAGTCCCATTGTTGGACTTTTTTGTAGCTTTTTCCATAAGTAAATCTCTCCTGCGGATATCATTGACTCTATCTAAGGCTCGTGACAGTACTGCTTCGCTGTAGCCTCTCACTCTAAAGCGTTGCATACTTAATTCTACTGCCTTCTGGAATTCCTCATAGCTAGTATTATTCCTTTTGAGCCTTAGTAGCTCTCCATATGGGATGCTATCAATAAGTTTCTTGGGATGGCTACTAGTTGCGAAGAGAGTAGAATTCCCTGTAGTTGTTTTCCGATAGAGTCTAGTATATAACTGCCAATTTATTACATACACTGTCAAATCCAAGTAATTGACCTCTTCATTACTTACTTCACCTGAGAATCTTAGGTTGACATTGTTACAATTTAAAACATCAATATATGACTTTGCCGAATCTGGTGGACCGTCAAACACAATCAACAAATCATCAATATAACGATACCATGCCTTTATCCTCGAGTTCCAAAATGCATTGGGCTCCGCCCAGGCTACCTGCTCCTCCCACCAGCCAACGAACAAGTTCACATAGCTGGGGGCGAAGCAGGTACCCATCGCAGTCCCCCGACATCTGTCTGAACAGATGTTTTTGAAACAAGAATATGTTATGAGTCAGGCAAAAACTGACAAACTCCAAAATCATGCTGCTGTGTTCATAGAACCTCAAATCGCGGGATTCTAAGAAAAAATGTATAGCTTTCAGGCCATCATTGTGTACAATGCAAGTATAGAGGCTAGTGATATCAAGTACCATGAGACAGTAACTAGCTTGCCATTCAATTTTGTCTATATGTGTTAAAAAATCTTTTGTATCTCTCAAATACGATTTCAATGTAACCACATGTTGAGAAATAAAAAAGTCGACATACATAGATAGATGTTCCGTTAAACTACCCTGAGAGGCAATAATCGGTCTTCCTGGGGGGTTCTGGATGTCTTTATGAACCTTAGGCAAGTAATAGAAAGTTGGAATAGTTGGATTCAGACATCTTAGAAATAAATATTCCTCTGAGTCTAATTTATTCTTTCTATACCAAGAAGAAATCAACAAATGATAGTCAGTGATGCTTTGATTATACATCTGTTCATTAGTCTTTTCATAACACAAGGTGTCATTCAATTGAAGATAGGCTTCCGTTTCATACTGATCCTTAGTAAGCAAGACAATGTTCCCACCTTTGTCCGAAGGCTTACAGATCAAAGAGGTATCCTTTGATAAATCATTTAACACCATTGTTATTAACGATTGATTGATCTACGTTATAATGTGGAAGTAACGCTATATTTAATGCGTTGCGTTCCTTTTTCAGACATTCAAAGATGGCGGAATGATTTGTGTCGTCTTATGAATAGTCCTGTTTCTGTTTTTACACCGGATATCATGAATGAATGCACATTTATAAATAAAATATGGCCGCAGCGTTTACATGCAGAAATTGACAAAGGCTAAGTGCCGAAACGCGTCTGTTTGCCCGGAGTTCAGGAAATAAATCTTTTGAACTCTCCCCCGTGAGTGCTGTCTTCTGTTACGGGTACGAATACCCGATGGAACTGTGAGCTGAATATTGAAGCGGGAACACCCCCGCTTGGCGTGCACCCGTTCGAGAGTGCAACTGGCTGGTGTTGCGGAGCGAAAAAAAAAATATATATATATAAATGTAGATATTTATATATATATACATAAAACACATTTTGGGACACCCTTTTTTTCTCAGCCCCCGCTACACGAATCATCCTGAGACTTTCAGGATAGGAGCGGGCTGGAGCTGGCGAAAAGTTTTAAAAATTTCGCGAAGATTCGTCAACGGGCGCCAAAGTTATTCCAAATAGAATGTTGTGTATTTCCTATGGAAAATAGGTCCTAACTATAACTACCTAGGTAATCTATATATATTATCTATTGGCGGTCGCCAGTAGATAGTTATAGTTAGGACCGTGTTTCCATAGGAAATCAGCAACATTCTATTTGGAAAACTTTGGCGCCGGTTGACGAATCCTCGCGAAATTTTCAAAATAAGTGGGGCGCTCTGCTCCGCTCGTACCCTAAAAGTCTTGGGGAGATTCGTCAAGTGGGGGCTGAGAAAAAAGGGGGGTCCCAAAACGCATTTTTCCTATGCAATTTTCCATAGGGACCTTTAGTCCAAGGTACAGCCCAAACGGCTGAACAGAATTATTTGAAATTTGGCAAAGAGAAAGTCCTCATGTCAGGGATGTGCCTTTTGCATATCTGGAGTCAATCTGTTCAGTAGTTCCTGAGAAAATTGCAGTTAAAAGTACATACATATCTATAGCCGCGCACGGTACACATACCGTACGCGCATGCTGCCGTGCGCGAGCGTAATTCTGATTGGTGGTTACATAACAGTAAACATTCCAGTCAGTCGAAATCAGGAAGTGTCGGCCGCCATTTTGTGTGTCTCGCACTGAAAAATAAAGGTGGAGAACGTGAAAAGGGGGCAAGGTAGAGAGTTGCAGACCCCCTAGCCTTTGTCAGGGGGTCCAAGAAGGACCCAAAAGTGTGAAAAAGACATTTTTATTTTTTTTAAAAAAATCGCGGGGTGCGCGTACTGTGCGCATATGGTATGCGTACGGCGGTAAAAAAAAAAAATAGAATTAAAAATCAAAATTAAATGTTTAGATGTTAGGTGGCTCTAAAAAGAGCCGTTGTGTTTATGAAGTGTTTTTTTAGTACCTACAAGTAAGTACCGATGCAGAGTCTAAAGTTCAAGAGGAAGACTCTGTTCCCTTCATCATTGAAATGTACACCGTCTCCTCTATAAATGTCTTGCATGTTATAACGCAAGTTGTTGTGGTATATAGAACCCATACCATAGTCTCTGAGGAAAGCAGAAACAGACTTATTGACGTGCTTTCTTGCTTTGTCAATCTGCAGACAAAATTGGTTGGACCAGTTCCACTTTTGCCTTTGGCATATATTAGAATATACAAAGGCAGTTTGTGGAAAAAGTGATATCAATTGCACAAAGGTGTCCTTAATAAGCATTTCCAGACCTACCCCAGTTAAAGTGCCTAGGTCATTGTTGTGGTTTTACTTATTTAATTCATTTCCTTTTTATATAACCTTGTTCCTGCTTCACTACTTCTTTGCCTGTGCAGCTCGTTGCATTCTATGTTCTATCTGTGACTAGCCTGGCAACAGAATGTGGGCAAAGGAGAGTGGAGGTTGGTGTTGGAGGAGGCGGTTAGCTGGAATAAGGACTGGTGGTTTTATTCTTTTTACTAGAATAAATGTTACTGAAACCTACTTGAAGTCCTCCTGAATTTTATGGACTTTACACTGGCGACGAGTGACCTGCTTGGGGACAGGAATTGATGCCACCAGTTTCCCCATATCGAACCTACTATCAAGGTATACTTATTTCATGTCAGCTGAATCTGGATTTTGAACGTTGGTGCACAACAAGAATAAATAAGTACTACTTAGAGACATCGGAGCTGTACCTGGCTGTGCATTGGTCTTCATCTAAGTTTGGTACTTTAAGCGCTGCTCCACAACGAGGAGGCTGTTCACTGTGTCAAGTCAGCACGGTAAAATATGTATGGCGAGAATATTTCGTGGATGTTGACAAGAAGGCTTTGCTGATGGGTGCCGATGTCGAACTGCCCGTATTCAACAACTTTGAGTAAACTTTAACGGCGTTCGCGCTGCCGTACTGTCGTGAGGGAAGACAGATTTTCTGAACTACTGTGTGCTCACGAACTGACGTGTGGAGAGACTAATCCTTTAAAGGAAAGATTCAATTTTACGATATAATTTTTGTTTTTGATGACCCCATCAACGTTGGATTGAACATTTGAACGTCAACATTTGAACGGTAACAGCTCCGCGAGCTAGACTCACCTGCTCGTGCGCTGCCCCGTTGCTGTGGAGTCTCGAGAAGCGTGAAGCGAGAGGCGAGCGGCAGCGTTGCTGAGAACCACCCGGCTCACGTTACGTTAGCGTCGTGATCAGTTTCATCGTGTATCAGTGATACACACACTGGACATCTACGGCGTTTGGCTACGCTTCGTTTGGGAGGAGAGCTGTTGTGTATCAGTGACATACACACTATTGACACAGAGGGTTTATAGAGAGAGGTTTTTGGAACAATTTTAACCTTACGTTTTTATGCAGATTTTGGACAAAACTAATCCTTATATTTCAATGTATTGAGATTAATGACAACTAGTTTTTTTTTGTTTTGTTTATTTGTTTATTTATTTATTTTTACAGGTGCATGAGTTATTACTCTTTTAGTGCTTATTTATGATGACTGCGTCTAGCATGTCGCAACCTCCTCAGTTTTTGAGTGATGTGGGTGACCCCATGTTACCATGGAAAAGATGGAAACCTCTCTTTGATTCGTATTTACTGGCTATTGGGGGAGAAAAGTTCTCAGCAGTGCGAAAGCAAGCTACACTTTTACACAATTTGGGAATTGAGGGTAGACATGTGTATGATAGTCTAGATGAGATTCCCCTGGGACGTGGTGAGGGTGAACCTGAGAATATTTATGACATGACTGTACTTATGCTGGAGAATCATTTTGGTTCCAAGATCAACGTAGTTTTAGAACGCCATAAATTTTTCTCCAGAATTCAAGGGAAGCAGGAGAAAATCACTAGTTATGTGGCGACTTTGAAGACTTTGGCACGTACCTGTGAGTTTGAACAACTCACGGATTCTCTCATTAGAGATCAAATTGTCAGGTGCACGAATGATCCTAAAGTACAACAAAAGCTTCTGGCCAAGAATCCAGATCTTAAGGACACGTTGTCCATTGTAGAGGGTATGGAGAACACAAATATGTGGGTACGAGAGATGAAAGTGGATAAGGGTCCTTGTGTTTCGGCTGATGAGAAGACTGTTAGCGAAATAAAGAAGGAGGAAGTTGTAAAGACTGACGTTAAGGGTGTGATTAAGGAGAATTGTGAGAAAGACAAGAAGTCTCCATATTCAGAACAGCCTAATTTCAGAAACAGGTCCTCTGAACAATTTGGATTCAGGAGTAACAGAGGAGGTTTTAAATGTTTCAGGTGTGGGAGTGAAAATCATTCACCTAACAGTCCCAATTGTTTCGCGAAGTCTGTGGTGTGCAATAAGTGTGGTAAAAGAGGCCATTATGCACGGGTGTGTCGGAATGGTAGAAGTCAGACAGTGCAGTGTGTGGATCAGGAAAGGAAGTTTGTTTGCAGCATCAGGCATGATGGAGTTGTTGATGGAGACACATTAGACATGCCTGAATGTGAAGTGTTGATTGGGGGTGAGCGATTTTCAGTGTTGGCTGACTCGGGATCACCTTACACGATGGTTGGTGATGCGAACTGGGATGCTGTTATTGGTCTGGAGAAGACTGAATTGTTTCCCCCGGATATTAGTCCTGTTGGATATGGGGGAGTTAAGATTGATGTTTTGGGTTTTGTTGTAAGGAAGATCCAGTTTAAAGACAGGGAGACTTTTGGTAAAGTGTATGTGGCGAAAAGGGGGGACAACCTTTTGGGGTGGAGACACCAAAGAGATATGGGAATCAAATTGGATCCAAATTCCCCAGAGAAAGTTTTACTTGTGTCACCTTCTTCCATGTCAACTGATATATGCTCCCAATTTCCCAGAGTTTTTAGTGATGGGTTGGGGTTGTTGAGAAATTTTGAACATAAGATTATTCTAAAGGACAATGCTCAACCTTTTGTCAGCAAAGTTAGAAGAGTTCCACACATGTTAATGGAACCGTTGGATTTGGAACTTAAGAAGTTGTTGTCGAGTGGTGTGATTGAGGAGATTGAGTGCTCTGAGTGGTTGGCTCCCATTGTTTTGGCACCTAAGGATGGTGGGAAGGGGATCAGGATGTGTGTGGACTTGCGTGGGTTGAACAAGCACAGTTGGGTGGACAGACAACCTTTACCCAATATTTCCCAAACACTTGCTTTGATTAAAGACGCTAAATGGTTTAGTGTGATGGATCTTTCTTCTGCTTACCATCAAGTTCTTTTGCATCCTGGTTCTAGGCATTTGACTTCTTTTGTCACGCCTTTAGGAGCTTTCAGGTTTGTCCGAATGCCCTTTGGGTTGGCCTCTGCTGCGGCTTGTTTTCAGAGGGTGATGAATAAGGTGCTGGCTGGGTTGCAGAAGGTTCTAGTTTTTCAGGATGACATATTGATTTATGGTAAGGATGTGTGTGACCATGATGAGGTGCTTTGGAAAGTTTTGGAAAGGTTGCAAGAAGCTGGTTTGGTTATAAAAAAAGAAAAGTGTAAGTTCCGTGTGTCGTCTGTGGATTATCTGGGGCACACCATTTCTTCTGATGGTATTAGTCCTAAGCTCAATTTGGTTGAAAGCATAGTTAAAGCCCCTGTTCCAGTCAGTAAGGATCAAGTCCGTTCATTCTTGGGTTTAGCCGAGTTTTGCTCCAAGTTCATACCTAATTTTGCAGGGGTTTCATTTCCTTTAAGGGAGTTGTTGAGGAAGGGTGTACAATTTTCATGGTCGGTTGAGTGTTCTTTTGCTTTTGACTCCATCAAAAAGACAATAAGTCTTATGCCCACTCTGGGACATTTTGATTCTAGGAAAAAGACAATCTTGTCTACAGATGCGAGCACGCTTGGTTTGGGGGCGGTACTTTCACAAGTTGTTGAGGGTGAGTTGAAGATTGTTGCTTTTGCGTCTCGTTCTCTTAAGGGTGCTGAGGAACGATATTCAGTAATTGAGCGGGAAGCGTTAGCGGTATTTTGGGCTGTACACCATTTCAAGTTTTATCTTTGGGGGTTACCGGTGACTGTTAGGTCTGATCACCGTCCCTTATGTCAAATTTTCGCTTGCAGAGATGTTGAAAATGTTTCTCCTAGGATCAAGCGTACAATGCACAATTATAAGGTTAGGCTGTGGGAGATGTAGAAAGGTTTTCACCAAAGGCATTAATTGGTGCCACTTTAACCCTCTCTGACCAATCCATTTAATGTCTACATTTGGCAAAGCAAGGTCTTTCACAATACCTCTTTTTTCTGCAAACTTTTCACTCCAGAAGACATAGCTATGACCTACAATCCACACTATGAACATCTTTTAAGGAGATCTGGATGCACTCAGAAGGTGTCTTTCAGTAGAATGGCAATATGAAAAGAAAGATAGTTGAAAAATGGAGGCTAACATGCTTTTTTCTTTTTTTAAAAGAACTCAAAAGAACTCATTGGCTGATTCAAACCATTTTACAGTTAAAACTAGGCTGTATGTTTAGATTTTTACAAGCATGTTTTGTATTGGTTCAGAAAAATGTGTACCCACAGAACATTACTTTGGATTTGCTGTTAGGTTTGAAAAGTCAAGCACTCTTGCTCTAAGGAATAGAAACATTGTGTGCTGAACTTCTGACCTCTCTGCTCACACCAGTGTTCCATGACCTGTTGCTATGGTAGCAGGCAGAAGTCATGTTGGGGGTAGGGATCATTTGGAAAAGGGTTGGAATTTCCAACCAATAGAAATGTGTGTTTCCATTTGAAATAAATGTGGGAAGCACTGTGATTTGGAGTTAACATGTATATGTGTGAAAAAAGAGAGGGAAACATTGCCATTAACTGGTTCTGGTGAGAGGAGAGAGGTGTACAGCTCAGAGATTGTTGCTCTGATAATCTGCTGTTTCAGTGCCACATTTCTTTCTCAACTAACTACTTTTAAAGGTGAGTTATGAATTTGAGAGGGGATGTATGTGGTGCATTTTGATATAAATAATAGAAATGTGATTCTTCTTTTAAAGTTGTGTTTCACATTTTGTGTTTTGGGAGATATTTAACTGTCTTGAACTTGTAAGATATTATGGAGTATGTCTTCACCATAAGTTAAGGTGTACTGGTATCACTGAGGAATACTGTTTTGTGCCTAGAATCAAAGCATGAGTCTGTGTGCACAGAGGAATTGTTGTCAGAGGTTTAATTTGTGTTGGTCTGGTTCTGTAAGAATGGCATTCATAGGAAAGGGGCAGCTTGTTTTTTTAGAATTGTGATGGTTTGCATTCAGCATAAAACAGTATCTCACAAATGGGAGGCAAATGCTAACACATTTGAAATTGATATGGTAGATTTTACTTCCAATCATGCAATGGGTGAGGTTGTTCCTACATATACAAAACTCCAATTAACCCTTACCACACATGTACTTTTACATACATCAGTCCAATGTTTATGCTGTTGTGGAAGCGTCCATGCACATGTCTATTGTAACTCAAAATACACAGTCTGCAGAAGCAGACTCTTAGCACACACCCAGCTGCTTATCCTGTACTATCATGCTTAGTATTCACAACTGTGTGGTGTTTCAGATAGCAGTGAGTAACGCTAATACATTCAACATCACCAAGGCTCATTTCCTTTGCTGGAGTGTAGTCAGTCACCCAGGTTACACATGTTCATGGTCTCAAAAAGCTGTTTGGGCATGTGCTCTTTTCTGCTTTTGAAAACTATAATGAAAATGTGTCAGACTGTTAGAGTAATTATCACTTGCTCTACCACAGTAGGAAGTGTGCTTCAAATTGCAAATCCAATTTCGTTTTCTGCCTAGAATCACACCATGAGTCTGTGTGCACACAGGAATTGTTGTCAGAGATTTAATTTGTGTTACTCTGGTTCTTTTAGAATTGCATTCGTAGGAAAGGGGAAGCTTGTTTTCATGAACTGTGTTGGTTAGCATTCAGCCCAAATTAATATGTCACAAATGAGATGGCAATGCTAACACATTTGAAATCAACATGGTAGATTTTACTTCCACTCGTGCAATGGGTCATGTAGTTCCTACATGTTCAAAAGTCCTATTAACCATTACCACACATGTAGTCTTACATACATGTCTCCAGTGTTTATGCAGTTGTGCAAGCGTCCATGCAGATCTCTCTTGCACCTGACAGTAGACAGTCTCCAGAAGCACACTCTTAGCAGAGAGCAAGCTGTTTCTCCTGTACAGTCATGCTTACTATTCAGCACTGTGTAGTGTTTCAGATAGCAGTGACTAACGCTAATTCATTCAACATCACCAAGGCTCATTTCCTTTGTTGGAGTGTAGTCAGTCACCCAGGTTACACATGTTCATGGTCTCAAAAAGCTGTTTGGACATGTGCTCTTTTCTGTTTCTGAAAACTATAATGAAAATGTGTCAGACTGTTAGAGTAATTATCACTTGCTCTACCACAGTAGTAAGTGTGCTTTCAAGTTGCAAATCAAATTTCGTTTTCTGCCTAGAATCACACCATGAGTCTGTGTGCACACAGGAATTGTCAGAGATTTAATTTGTGTTACTCTGGTTCTTTTAGAATTGCATTCGTAGGAAAGGGGAAGCTTGTTTTCATGAACTGTGTTAGTTAGCATTCAGCCCAAATTAATATGTCACAAATGAGAGGGCAATGCTAACACATTTGAAATCAACATGGTAGATTTTACTTCCACTCGTGCAATGGGTCATGTAGTTTCTACATGTTCGAAACTCCTATTAACCCTTACCATACATGTAGTCTTACATACATGTCTCCAGTGTTTATGCAGTTGTGCAAGCGTCCATGCAGATCTCTCTTGCACCTGACAGTAGACAGTCTCCAGAAGCACACTCTTAGTAGAGAGCAAGCTGTTTCTCCTGTACAGTCATGCTTACTATTCAGCACTGTGTGGTGTTTCAGATAGCAGTGAGTAACGCTAATACATTCAACATCACCAAGGCTCATTTCCTTTGCTGGAGTGTAGTACGTCATCCAGGTTACACATGTTCATGGTCTCAAAAAGCTGTTTGGACATGTGCTCTTTTCTGTTTCTGAAAACTATAATGAAAATGTGTCAGACTGTTAGAGTAATTGTCACTTGCTCTTCCACAGTAGTAAATGTGCTTTCAAATTGCACATCAAATTTCGTTTTCTGCCTAGAATCACACCATGAGTCTGTGTGCACACAGGAATTGTTGTCAGAGATTTAATTTGTGTTACTCTGGTTCTTTTAGAATTGCATTCGTAGGAAAGGGGAAGCTTGTTTTCATGAACTGTGTTGGTTAGCATTCAGCCCAAATTAATATGTCACAAATGAGAGGGCAATGCTAACACATTTGAAATCAACATGGTAGATTTTACTTCCACTCGTGCAATGGGTCATGTAGTTCCTACATGTTCAAAACTCCTATTAACCCTTACCACACATGTAGTCTTACATACATGTCTCCAGTGTTTATGCAGTTGTGCAAGCGTCCATGCAGATCTCTCTTGCACCTGACAGTAGACAGTCTCCAGAAGCACACTCTTAGCAGAGAGCAAGCTGTTTCTCCTGTACAGTCATGCTTACTAATCAGCACTTTGTGCTGTTTCAGACAGGAGTGAGTAACGCTAATACATTCAACATCACCAAGGCTCATTTCCTTTGCTGTAGTGTAGTCACTCACCCAGGTTACACATGGTCATAGTCTCAACTAGCTGTTAGGACATGTGCTCTTTTCTGCTTCTGAAAACTATAAGGAAAATGTGTCAGACTGTTACAGTAATTATCACTTGCAAAAAAACAGTAGTAAATGTGCTTTCAAATTGCAAATCAAATTCGTTTTCTGTCTAGAATCACACCATGAGTCTCTGTGCACACAGGAATTGTTCTCAGAGATTTAATTCGTGTTGGTTTTGTTGTGTTTTTCACTCGTAGGAAAGGGGTAGATAGTATTATAAGATTTGAAAAGCTCAAAAAAAATATAGTAATATATTTAAATTACATAAAGGTATTTTTTTTAGTTTCTTTCAGGTATTGCTGAACAACAGTGAAATAAATTAAAGATGCCTATAAAATCAAGAAAGAGAAAAGAACAGAAAAAACATTTATATTTGAAGACAACTGGAGGACCCAAATTAGTTGAAGATCCTCATGTTGGAAAAAAGAAAAAGTCTTCTGGTAAGCAGACTAAGGATTTTTTTAAAAATATCTTCATAAAAAGAAATAATTTGAAAAATGTCCCCACTGCAAATAGTGTTTCAAGTAGAAAACAACAGGACAAAAGTGAGAAATTACTAAATGCTAATGTACAATCAGAAGCAATAAAGATTGACTTAAAAAGAAAAACAGCATTTAAAGACATTCGTAGAAAAATGTTTCAGAGAAGAGTGATGTCCAATTTGCTAAAGGATGTGAAAAAATATAAGAAGAAAGCGAAATTTTATAAGAGAAAGAAAGATATTGAATCAATTGTAGCTAAGGCTTTAGAATTAAAAAGAAAACTATTCATTTTAATTTTGAACAGGATCCGTACATTAGATAAAATGGTCAATGTAATGAAGTCACAAAGCAAAACGAAAAGAGTAGTGAAAAGAAATAACTTTTGTAAAGTGTTTTTAGGAGAATGGATGCATAGTTCAAGTACTGAACCATTTTTTAATGAAGAGAGTTATCTTCAAAGTAATAGTTTGCTGCATGCAGTTGACACCAGAGGTCGTGCTTATGAAGTGAAAGATGGTTGTGTAATGGAAAAGGAGAAAATGGTTCCAAGAAATGAGGAAGAAGTGATAGCTGATGAGGTTATGGGGAGACGTTCTAAAGCCCCAGTGTACACTTGGAATTGTAGTAGTATTTGTACTGTACAACAAGAATCTATTGATAAATTACGTGAGTTTCTAAGAGAATATAGTAAAAAAAAGTGTTAAACAGAAGATTAAGGTGCTTCAAAGACTAGATCCATGTAGAGTGGGAGAGAATACTGGTTTGCAAGGACATTCTCTGGCTTGTCTTTCTAGGAAAGTTTGCCAAAGTGTTTTCACCATTTTAGGATGCTGGCAGTTCATCATACTGAAATGAGAAAGTTTGTGAGAAGATTGTATTTTACTAAAAGTCCAGCACTAAAGTTAAATGAGTTGAATAGGGTCTGTACGTGGATCTGTATCAGATGTAGAGAAGGTTTCTGATGAAATTCAGTTTTGTTACTTTGGTCCGGAACAAGAAAGTGCAGGTAATGACACAGTTATTGAAAAAAATGTGGAAGAGAATGTAGAACCCACTGTTAGTAAAAATTTTGAAGATCAAATGACAAAATTTACTATCATCTCTAATTAAAGAGCAAATATTACTTGTATTTGTTGCCGGAGAAGCCATTATAAAATTCAAACAAGAAATGTTGATCTGTATAAAAAAAGTGAAAATGAAGATAATTATAAGTAGAAGGATTTTGGAACATATATATTTCTGGAAAATAGTTTTGATTTGGGTGAAGATCAGCGTATTTGTAAATACTGTTATAACAAGTTAGAAGAAAATAGAATGCCAGCCAGAGCTGTACATAATAATTTAGAATTGGTTGATATTCCTGCAGAACTTTCTGAATTAAATACATATGAGTCTATACTCATTCAATGTGTCCATCCGTTTCAGACCATAGTGCGTATGGAGCCTAAAACAGGTAAATTACCTCCTTCGGATTGACAAAGAGGTTTAAAAGGAAGAGTTGTCTATTTGCCATTGGATTTGAAAAAAAATATGGAAACAATTGATTCAGATAGATTGGAAACTGAACCATTAGTTATTCTGGTTAATGGAGTACCAAAAAAGAATAAGAAAATTTGGCAGGAGCTGGTAGATGTACGAAAAGTACAAAGAGCAAATTTATATTTGAAAAGAAATAATAATTGGTATGAAACAATTTATATGGATGAAGATGAAGAAGTTTTACTACCAGACTCAGGAATACCAGCTGGGCAAATTGAAAAAGTGGATAAGTCAAAAGAAGAAGAAATTTATGAACATTTCAGCATACATCCTCTTCATTCAAAAGAAGTTATGGCAAACACTATTGATCTGTTTCAGATGAAAAAAGCAAAAGGAACTCCGGAGAGTGTATGGGAGGAGAGCTTGGAAGCTCGATGTTTTCCCCAGCTGTTTCCTATAGGAAAAGGTGGACGATATGATGAACGCCCAGTACAGATTCCTGCTTCTGAGTATCAGATTACAAGATTATATGCAGAAGATCCAAGATTTTGTCAAAGTATTCCATATTTGTTCCATCTTTTATTTGAAAGTGACTTGTCTGCACTATCTTATGCAGTAAATCACATTTTAAAAAGTGGAGTACATCTACATAATGTGTCTGCAAAGGATTTTATGAACAAAGTGCAACAGCGAGATGATCATTTGGAATCACAATTGATGAATCTGATGGCTTGTCAGCGTGGAACTAATGAATATTGGTACCGACGCCATGGAGAATTGAAATGTATGTTACGGAATTTAGGAACTCCTACATGGTTTCTCACCCTAAGCTGTGCTGAGTACGCTTGGGATGATCTTCTGGATTTTCTTCGAGAGGCAAATTCAAATATTGAAAACATCCAATACAAGACAGCAGGAGATTTGTGCTCATTGGATCCGGTTAATGTTTGCAGATATTTCAATCATAGATTTGAGGCTATGATGTCCTTCATCTGCAATAAAAAAAATCCACCTCTTGGAGAAGTTGTGGATTTCTTTTGGAGAAAAGAGTACCAAGCAAGAGGTGCTCCTCATATTCATATGCTGTTGTGGATCAAGGATGCCCCAAAATTTGGAACAGGTTCTGATGATGCAGTTTTAAGTTTCATCGAAGAATATGCAACATGTGCTATACCTAAAAGCACAGAAGAGACAAACTTAAAAGAGCAAGTTTTACGTTTCCAAAGTCATCGGTGTGGAAAATACTGTCGACGAAAGTACAAGAGTAAAGAAAAATTCTACACAAAATGTCGATTTGGATTTCCACGAGCTGTTCTTTCAAAAGGAAGAGTCAACAGTTTTATGTCAGCTGGGCGACATACTATTACAAGAAAATCTCCCAAAAATACATACAACCTAAGAAGAAAAGAAGAGTCAAAATATATAAATGACTACAACCCAGTCATTTTATCCATGTGGAATGCTAACATGGATATACAGTATGTTGCTGACAATTCTATTGCTGTTGCTCGGTATGTCACATCTTACATCACTAAATCTGAGAAAACGGAATTGAAGGAAATGTGGGAAGAGATTTCTCACGAGAAGACTGTCAGTAAGAAGCTATACAGTTTCAGTTTTAAGATGTTATCGCATCGGGAAATTGGATCCTACGAATGCTCAGATAGGTTATCATCTGCAAGTCTGTACTCCAAATCCAGAAGAATAATTTGGGTAAGTTTAGGCCTTGCAGGAATGCGAAATCGGGTACTGAAATCTGTTGGAGAAATTGAATATTTGGCAGAGAACGACCCGGAAAGTATAGATATTTTGAAATCAAACATGTTGGACACATATTACCCAAAAAGAAGTCGTCATCTTGAGAACATGTGTCTCTATGAAGTGCTGCTAAACTACATTTTTACACGGAAAGCCACAGAAGACATCAACAATGGAAAATATAAAGTCATTGGTGAGGAAGGATGTTTGGTGAAGCAAACAAAAGGAAGTTTGATTAATCACAGGAAGCTGAGTTGTGACACTCCTGACAAAAAGGAATTTTACTACTAAGCACTTTTACAGCTGTTTAAACCATGGCATTCAGAGGATGAATTACGTGGAGATTTTCACAGCTATGAAGATTCCTTTAATGCATGTAAAGATACGATTGAATGCAGTACTTTCACAAATTATGTACAAATGTTAAATGAAGAAATTGAACAGGAAGCTACAATTGCAGCTGAAGTAGCTAGAGACAGTTCTCAAGACAGCCAAAGTTCTGGAACGCTCAGTCAAGATCCCCAAGGACAATCAATCGTAGAAAATGAAGCTGCAATAGCCATGACTGAAGTAGAAACAGCTACGAATCAAGCTCAGGAAGATTTAATAGACTTACCAAATTTGGAACAGCAACTGAATGAAGAACAACAACAAATTTATGAAGAAGTCACAAAAAAAATTGATCATGGATTACTACATGAAAAGAAAGAGTGCTCATGCACATCATTTGAACCAATCAGGATGTATGTGAGTGGACAAGCTGGAACTGGAAAAGTTCCTTAATTAACGTCATCAGAAGCAACCTACAGCAAAAAACAGATTCAACTTTGTCTTGTGTTGTTACTGCTCGAACTGGGTTAGCAGCATATAACATAAAAGGAATTACCTTACATCGCTTGCTAATGTTACCAGTGGAGCATGAGAACAAAATAGAATATCACAAGCTAACAGGAGAAGCATGCTTCGAAGTTTCAAGAGTGTTGAAGAAGATGCAAGTTCTCATTATTGATGAGGTAAGCATGGTATTAAACTTAATGCTTGCCTTTGTGCATTTAAGAATGCAGCAAATTCTAAAGAGAGACTATGACGTGTTATTTGGTGGAAAACATGTTATAGTTTTTGGGGATCTTCTGCAGCTCACTCCAGTTAAAGGACAACCAGTGTTTAATACTGTGACACATGAAGACACGAAGAAGTCATTAGGAAGTATTGGTAATGCGAATATTTGGTCATTCTTTGAGTGCAAAGAACTCACTACCAATATGAGGCAAGCAAATGATGAAGATTATGCAAGTATTCTGAAAGATCTCAGAATTGGACTACTGACAGAAGTTGGCAGAAAAGCATTACAGAGTCGGTTGCTACATAATTTATTTCCAAGTGAAGAAATAGTTTCAGAGAAAATATACAGGAACATTGCAGAAAAAAATACTGTAATCTGCTTAATGCCAACACTACGTGAATGCTCGGTATTCAATGAGGAACTTTTGAAATTGGAAAAGGAAGAGATTAAGAAAATGGAAGCAGTGGACAAAATTCAGCATGAAGGAATTACTATTACATTAACAGGCAAATGGAAAAATAAATTGGATTCTCTAGAGAAGAACATTTCAAAAACAGATGGATTAGAAAAAAATCTTTATGTTTGTATGAACTGTCGAGTATTTTTAAGAAGAAATTTGGATGTAGAAAAAGGTTTAGTGAATGGAGCTATGGGTAAAGTTGTGGGTTTTGTGAAATACCAGAAAAAAGATGGGATTGAATTTTTAAAAATAAAATTTGATCAGATTGAAGAGGTTAAAGAGATTAGTCATTGTTCAGTCCGTTTTTTGCTTGTAAAAGATTTATATGTACGTAGGAAGCAGTTTCCGTTTTCTCTAGCATATGCTGTAACTATTCACAAATCTCAAGGATTAACTGTAGATAGTGCTTTTGTAAACATTGGTTCTACTGTGTTCAAAGAAGGTATGGCATATGTTGCTTTGTCACGAGTGAAAACATTATCTGGTTTATTCATGATAGACTTTGATGACTCAAAAGTTAGTGCTGATGCAAATTGTGTAAAGGAGTATAATAGATTAAGAAGAACCTATGCTCCTCATATAGGTCAGTATCCTGTGTTTGAAAAACGTGTTGTTTCTCGGAAAAGGAGAATTGAGAATATCTGTAATGAGGATGTACAGAAGAGAAAACAAACGGAGAGTGATGTGATTGCAAGCAAAAAGAAAAAGGACAATGTTCAAGAGGTTGTTGGTTGTCATTTTGAAAATAGCTCTGGTGTCAACTGCTACGCTGATGTAGTGCTGAATGCTGTATTTTATCTTGAAAGTTTGCAAGAGCAGATAATAGTAAATCACGAAAAAAGATTTTGTTCTCTGATGAGTTTTCTGTTTGAGAAGCTGAGTATTGATAAAACTAAAATAGAAAGTGCTTCTGATGTTAGAAAACTTTTAGATGTATGTTCAGGATGTACACAGTTTACTCAAAATGTCCAGCAAGATGCACAGGAATTCTTGATGTATATCCTTATGGTACTGGAAGAAGAAGGGGTAGAAATAGAATATATGTTTGGTCTCTCTTATAAATGGGAACATAGTTGTGAAAACTGTTTCAACACATGCAGCTCAAATGTTGATTCAGAAAGGTTTATATATTTAACATTACCAGAGACTAAATCGGTGACTTTTAGTAAATTAGTTAAAGATGCCAATCACAACATGGAATGTTCTAAATGTAAATCAGACATGTTTTCAACGTTATTTTTAAAGAAATATGGACAGTATGTAATTTTAATGATGCAACGTTGTAGAGCTGATGGTTCAAAATTGGACACTTTAGTAAAGAAGTTTACAGGACATCAATTATCAATATCTGGAAAAACTTTTGTTGCAGTTGCAATAATTTTCCATGATGGACCTTCTATAACTTCTGGTCATTACACAGTTTATCTTAAATGTGAAAAAGGCTGGACACTGTGTAATGATTCTCAATTGATTTTCAAGCAACGTTTGCCTGCAGAATTACCAAATTCCTATTTAATTTTTCTGAAACCAAAATTTTAGATACAAATTGCAACATCTGAACAAATCATTTTTGCGATTTTATTGGATTACCATTGGATATTTCATCAAAAAAGAATTTACAAATTACCATTTGGCCTCATGGAAAGGTAAAAATTTCTATTGTGGACTTCTTCGATAGATATTATTTTGGTGTATGTGCTTAAGCAACAAGATTTACAGACGATATTTATTGCAAATAGTTATTGTTCTTAGATGATGTTTTTATTAAATATGTTACATTTATATAAAGGCATGTTTTACTGAGAAGAGATTCAGGGCTTTTTTTAAACAATCTTTCAGATTGTTAATTTTTTTGCCCGCTGTTAAGTGATGAATGCAATTGGTTTCACGATTTACAGTGAAATTCAATATATTCTAAAAACAGCAAAAAAAGGGTAAAATATTTTTTTTTAATATGAAAATATGTGTACTGTATTCTAAAATGTATTGTTAAATATTAATACTTTTTTTCTTTTTTTACAGATTGAGAAAGAAAATTTAGGAAAATTAATCCTTTTTTCTAGCAATTAAAAAAAACCATTTATTGATAATTAAGTTATTTTGTTGGTCAGGTAAGTCTGAAATATCTGTATTTATCACACATTTACTTTCATGCTCCTCACTCTGCTTTTCTCATTTCCCTTGTGGTCCCTCAAGTACCTTGAAGGGTGAAAAAAAGATTTTATTAAAAAAAAAAAATGGGTGCGCGTACCGTGCGCGCATGGTGGGAATATTTTTTTAAAAAAAAGTGATTAAAAAAAAATAATAATTGTGAGGTAAGGTGGCTCTTAAAAGAGCCGTTGTGTTAATACAGGGACAGAGGAAGGAAAGAATGGCAATATTATAAGGTACCGCACTTGTGCTGCTCTATCTTATTGTCTATTAGAGGAGCACTAGACTCCCCAAAAGCAATAAGAGCATAGCAAGTATTGCACCTTATATGTACCCTCTAAAATCGAGGGTAAATGTCCAGAGGAGCAGAAGAGGGTGACTCTCCCACCGCAGAGGAAGTGCTCGGCTGAGCTGCCAAAGATGTACTCGGCTGAGCAGCTGCGGATGTGCTCGGCTGAGCTGCTGGAGGGGTTGCTGCAGTAGCTCGAGCAAAAGTCTTGGGATGTACATCCCTAATGTGTCTGAACATAGTGAAGATTCCAAAAGAGTACTTCTTCTTTGGATCTCTTCTAGACAAGACATGCCCACAAAGTTTGCAGGTGACTTTTGGAGCATTGACTTTCTTCTGCCCCTCTGGAAATGTAAAATATTGCCAGACAATCCTTCTGTTTCCTCTTTCTCTGTCTGATAATGCTGTCTTGCTCACTCCCAGAAGAGGACTGCTGCTCTGCCATTGTATCACAAAGACACTTCAGCTCCTTCTCCTAGGGAATCACAAGCAATAATGATGGGAATGGGTGTGGTGTTGGAAGTTTCTGGAAATGAAAGAAGTTTAAACCAATGAAAAGTGTTGTTTCTGGATCACATGACCTACTGTGCGCGCTCCGTACGCTTACCGTACGCGCACGGTAAAAGTACGCATGTGCGTAAGTAAGACGCGTGCATGCGCGTACAGTGGTTCCGCTTAAGGAGCACGCGCGCATGCGCAAAAATAAAACACGAGCATGCGCGTAGGAAGCCAGCGCATACGCGTCGCAGACGAAGTACGCATGCGTACGTAGATCGCGTACACATGCGCACACGGATCATAGATATTATGTACGTGCACCGTACTTATAGTGTACCATGCACGTACCGTAAGCTTACCGTACGCACACGGTAAAAAATCCTAAACAAAAAAAAAAAGTATAAAGGTTTGTAGAAGATATTAACTATGTTGTTCAACTATATCTAAACATTTATTTAAAAAAGGTGAACCATTCCATATTGCAGGATACAGTAAATCTATGATTATATACATAGGTAGCATATTGTTTAAAAAAAAATCTCAAAAGAAATAATAAATAAAAAAATTTGCATTTAAAAATCCTTGCAAATTATGTTAAAAAACCATAGGTTTCACACACGTTATAGTTAGGAATTAGCATTTAAAAAACCTTGCAAATTCACTGAAAAAACCATAGGTTTCACACACGTTATAGTTAGGAATTAGCATTTAAAAAACCTTGCAAATTCACTGAAAAAACCATAGGTTTCACACATGTTATAGTTAGCTGGACATTTCGCTCGTAAAAAACCAATGAAATTCCCCCGTTATAGTTAGTTCAGCTAACTATAACTCGCGCGCCCGCAATCCACTGCTGATGACGTCACATATTACATCACTCATGACATGGTCAGTGACATCACTCATAAGTCATTGTTTAAAAGACTAAGTATGTGTAAGTTTCTCTAGAAGTAAGTGTGGTGGTGTGTGTATAACTGTATATGCAAGTAAATGGATGTTTGATTCTTTATTAGCATGAGTGACTGTGTGTGAGTAACTCTATGGATGAGTGGCGCTGTGTAACAGGATGTATAGGTGTATGAGTACATATGATGAGTGAGTACATGTATGAGTGACTGTATAGGACTGTTGGTGAATGAGTGGATGTGTATGTGGATCTTAGAATTACAGAATAGGTTGTTGTAACTGGTATTGGTATGTCCATTGTTTTGAAAATTTTAGTTTCTATTTTTGAATGTGTGTATCAAAGGTTATATTAGGGGGAGAGGAGGTCTGCCACTCTATCACAAGGATGATGTCATCAGTGATGTCATCAGTGATGTTATTTGAGATGTCATCAGTGATGTCACTGACCATGTCATGAGTGACGTAATATGTGATGTCATCAGCAGTGCATTGCGGGCGCGCGTGTTATAGTTAGCTCAACTAATTATAACGGGGGAATTTCAATGGTTTTGTACGAGTGAAAAGTCCAGCTAACTATAACGCCCCTAAAACCTATGGTTTTTTCAGTGAATGTCTAAGGTTTTTTGAATGCTAATTCCTACCTATAACGTGCGTGAAACCTATGGTTTTTCAGTGAATTTCAAAGGTTTTTTAAATGCTAATTTCTAACTATGCCTACAGAGATAGGACATGTGAAGAAAGAAGAAAAAACGCACAGAAAGAAAAAGAAGAAATGCAGAAAGAAGCAACAGAAGTCCTCAAAGACGAAGAAAACTGCAGGAAGAAGGATAACGTGCAGAAAGATCAAACAGAAGAGCAGAAAGAAGCCTTGTTGCAAAATCATCCTGTACCCTCAACTTTTTCAGACAGATACTGGTGGTAACTGAGTCTGACTAACCAGTCCTAGAGCCAGTGCTATGTTAAAAGACACTCAGAATACAGTGAAAACACGTACCTACACTAGGGAACACTATGCGTTGGGGTCCCCCTGTGATTAGCATGACCTCCTCTGCAAGCCCCTAGTATATAATAGGGCAGGGGATTAAAACTACCTCTTAAAATGCGCCACAGGGTGTGTTTGCACAACTCACCTCAGGCCCCGTCCCCTCCCTTCCCCACTGTGTAAACACGCCCTGTGGCCATTTTAGTTGGGAGATTAAGTTCATTTGAATCCTGAGGGTCCCAAGGGTCCAACTAGCCCACTAGGTACCTCCAGTAAGTGCCACAGAGCTGCATTGAGGAGAGGTGTAAAATGTGGCACGGCCTGGACCACCTCTCTGCAACGCAGGTCAGTGGTGCTTACTGGAAGCACCTGGTGGGCTAGTTAGCCCCCAGGGGCCCTCAGGATTGAAGGGGAATTATTTCCCCAACTTAAAACGCGCCATAGCGCGTGATTGCACACGTCACCTCAGGCCCGTCCCCTCCCTTCCCCACTGTGTAAACACGCCCTGTGGCCATTTTAAGTTGGGAGATTAAGTCCCCTTGAATCCTGAGGGTCCCTAGGGGCAAAATAGCCCACTAGGTACGTCCAGTAAGCGCCATTGCTGAGAGGTGTAAAAAGGGGCACGGCCTGCACCACCTCTCTGCAACGCAGAGCAGTGGCGCTTACTGGAAGCACCTGGTGGGCTAGTTGGCTCCCAGGGTACCTCAGGATTGAAAGGGAATTATTTCCCCAACTTAAAATGCGCCACAGGGCGTGTTTGCACACGTCACCTCAGGCCCCGTCCTCTCCCTTCACTACTGTGTAAACGCGCCCTGTGGCCGTTCTAAATTGAGAGATTAAGTCCCCTTGAATCCTAAGGGTCCCTAGGGTCAAACTAGCCCACTAGGTACCCCCAGTAAGCGCCACAGAGCTGCGTTGCATAGAGGTATAAAAAGGAGTGTGGCCTCAGAACACATGTCTGCAACGCAGCTCCCTGGCGCATACTGGAGATACCTGTTGGGCTAGTTGGCCCTCAGGGACCCTCAGTATTGAAGGGGAATTAATTCCCCAACTTACAACTGGCCAGGGGGTGCGTTTGCAGAGTGCTGCAAGGAGGGGGCGTGGCCTCCAGCGCGATGCCTGTCTTTTATTTAATTTATTTTTTTTAAGAAGGAGGGCTGTGTGGCCCCCCTTCTTTTTCTAATTTATTGGCCCTGGGGACCCCATCCCCCAGGGCCTTCACCCTAATATTTTTTGTTGAAAAAAATTAATTTGGAAGGGGGCTGCGTGGCCTCCTACCAAGGCCTTAATCGGCCCCGGGGACCCCAACCCCCGGGTCATGGCCTTTTTTTAAAAATTCTTTTAGAGGGGGGCTGCGTTGCCCCCCTCCTCAGGCCACTTATGGCCCCGGGGACCCCATCCCCAGGGCCGGCATTTGTTTTTTATCATTTTAAAAAAATATATATTTATAGAAACACCTAGGACATGCTGGACAAAAGTATGTACCTATCACCATGACGATTTGCGTGATATTCATTAAAAGGCGACTATGCATACAATGAATCCACGTGGAATGTATTTACACCGCTAGTGAAGCTCTGACATGTCTGACGCCCTACCGTGCCTAATCTCGGCGCCCCCGCCGGTGGGTACTCTCCAAGTAGACACCCTTGTCGTTTATTTATACAAACATGGGAAGCTATTGACGGGCACATTTAATACACGCGCAGACCAAGCCATTCAAAGGGGATTCGACAAAAATTCTACCAAACTATACAAGAAACCCCCCCTCACATCCACCGCCAGATGTGTAATACTTTTTATTTTACTCTCTGGAAAGGAGACGAACCTCACTTGAGAGTCATAGCGTGCTCCTGGCTGAGCCCAATGCTGTGTTACACCCACCAGTGCCCGCCGAGTGCCACACACCTCTGTGTTGTATTCCACCAGCTAGTGCGTATGCTATAACACTCTCAAGCCCATGTGCACTGTAACACCACCCTGTGAATATGTCATGCCACACTATTATATTGCCCCATCTAACGTGCCTTCCTCGATGCCTATGTTATAACGCGCAGCACTATGTCATACATATTACAATCTGGGATCCATATCTTTTTCACTATGCATATGCAACGTTACACTCCCCAGCACATATTTTATATTACTAGTTAGGTTACACAACACTGCCCATATTACACTCTAAGGCGCATATCGCATAGCACGCGCTAGTTCCTGTGCTATCTCGTGCTCTCCAATGAATCTGTCATTGCGCACAATATATTGCATATTATATTTCACACCCGGGTCATCTTGTATCACACTTTTTGGTGCATAGTTTATACCATATACTATATCTAGTTTTCATTTTCAATCGTGCTCTCAGGACTATGTTCTATGTAACACTGCGTCCACCTACCCTTTTCATGGGCATTACATTTTACGATGGGAGGTGGAGGGTCAGGGGGTGTTTCTGCCAAGTGAGCCCGAAGTCACTATCACAAACGTCCTCTTCTTCCTGAATAAAAGTGAGATTATGTTGCATACTTGTTCATATTTTAAGTAGTTCGCACAGACACACACGCATTTTGGGACCCCCTTTTTTCTTGGCCCCCGCTTGACGAATCACCGTGAAATTTTCAGGATAGGAGCGGACCGGAGCTGGCCAAAAGTTTAGAAAATTTCATGAAGATTCGTCAATCGGCGCCAACGTTATTCCAAAAAGAATGTTGCGGATTTCCTATGGAAAATAGGTCCTAACTATAACTACCTACTGAAAATTTCACGGTGATTTGTCAAGCAGGGGCCTAGAAAAAAGGGGGGTCCCAAAACGCATTTTCCCCATGCATTTTCCCATAGGACCTGTTGACGCAGCTACTGTCCGAACTGCTGAACGGAATTATACCAAATTTGGCAAAGAGGTAGTCCTTAGTTCAGATTCATGCCTTTTGCTTAAATGGTGTAAATCCGTTCAGTAGTTCCTGAGAAAATTAGAGTTAAAAAGATAGATATATCTGGGCGGAGCCTAACCACACATCTCATTGTGAGATCTGATTGGCTGTCAGCACTTCATCCAAGAAGTGTTGGCAGCCATCTTGGGACCAATATACATGATAGCACCTCATTAAAAAGCATTGCAGTTAATTGAAGGTTTTAAGACTTTAGTTACATTATAAATCATTTGTTGATGGTACCATACTCATTTTAGGAATTGTGGTGCCTTCTAAGGTGATTTTACCATGTGAAAAAGCCTTCTGCTGTGATATCATGAATCATGTTTGAGAGAAAACTATTTTCTCTTGCTTTTCCCACAGAGGTTTGGAAGGTGATCTATAAGCTAAACTGAGAGCATATTTTCTGTAAATTCACATTGTCTTTCTCAGTCATGTGAGAATGAAGTCTGACATTCTCAGTAAAACATGTACATCCAACAAGGGCAGAGACTGTCAGTTGATTCCTTTGTGTTCTACTGCAGCTTCCCAGAGTGTTCTAAACAACAACCAGAGCACTAACAGTCCTACTTATGACAACCGTATTGCACACCTGAAGCCATCTTGATTGGAATAAAGTGGTAACTCTTAAAACATCTAATTTAAAAAGGAACAAAATGAAGGGGGTTCATTTTGCCATAGAAAGTATGATTAGTACTGCAGGAAGAAAAATTAGGGCACATTCTGAGTGACTTCTCAAATCCTCTTCTATTTCATAAAAAAGTCTGACATGCAGACTGAAACATGCACTTTGAATAACAGCAGCAGACTTCCCTGGTGAGCAGAAGCTTTACTACAGTGATCTAATGAGCAACTAGAGTGCTAACATTCAAAATGTATGGCAAATTTGTGACACATCTGAATGCCTTCTTGATGGAACCAAAGTAAAAAACTGAAAGTATTTCCTACTGAGGAGACTGCAGTAAATGAGGTAATTAGGAAACTTAATAACAAACAAATCTCCCAAGATGGCCACCAGAGACAAAAGAGCCCAAATGTAGCCCAAATATCACTCAAATGTAGCCCAAGTATAGCCCAATGACAGAATGTCCCAGAGTGTTCTAACGAACAACTAGAGCGCTAACAGTCTTACTTATGACAAAAGTATGGCACACCAGAAGCCATCTTGATTGGAATAAAGTGGTAACTCTTAAAACATTTAATTTACAAAGGAGAAACATGAGGGGGTCCATTTTGCCATAGAAATTATGATTAGTGCTGCAGAAAGAAAAATTAGGGCACATTTTGACTTCTCAAATCCTCTTCTATTTCATAAAAAAATTCTGACATGCAGACTGAAACATGCACTTTGAATACCAGCAGCAGACTTCCCTGGTGAGCAGAAGCTTTACTACAGTGATCTAATGAGCAACTAGAGTGCTAACATTCAAACTTTGTGGCAAATGTGTGACACATCTGAATGCCTTCTTGATGGAACCAAAGTAAAAAACTGAAAGTATTTCCTACTGAGGAGTCTGCAGTAAATGAGGAAATTAGGAAACTTCACAACAAATAAATCTCCCAAGATGGCCACCAGAGACAGAAGAGCCCAAAAGTAGCCCAAATATCACCCAGATGTAGCCCAAGTATAACCCAATGACAGAATGTCCCAGAGTGTTCTTAAGAACAACTAGAGCGCTTATTGTCTTACTTATGACAAAAGTATGGCACACCAGAAGCCATCTTGATTGGAATAAAGTGGTAACTCTTAAAACATTTAATTTACAAAGGAGAAACATGAGGGGGTCCATTTTGCCATAGAAATTATGATTAGTGCTGCAGAAAGAAAAATTAGGGCACATTTTGACTTCTCAAATCCTCTTCTATTTCATAAAAAAATTCTGACATGCAGACTGAAACATGCACTTTGAATACCAGCAGCAGACTTCCCTGGTGAGCAGAAGCTTTACTACGTGATCTAATGAGCAACTAGAGTGCTAACATTCAAACTTTGTGGCAAATGTGTGACACATCTGAATGCCTTCTTGATGGAACCAAAGTAAAAAACTGAAAGTATTTCCTACTGAGGAGTCTGCAGTAAATGAGGAAATTAGGAAACTTCACAACAAATAAATCTCCCAAGATGGCCACCAGAGACAGAAGAGCCCAAAAGTAGCCCAAATATCACCCAGATGTAGCCCAAGTATAACCCAATGACAGAATGTCCCAGAGTGTTCTTAAGAACAACTAGAGCGCTTATTGTCTTACTTATGACAAAAGTATGGCACATCTGAAGCCATCTTGATTGGAATAAACTGGTAACACTTAAAACATTTAATTTAAAAAGGAAAACAATGAGGGGGTTCATTTTGCCATAGAAATTATGATTAGTGCTGAAGAATGAAAAATGAGGGCACATTTTGAGTGACTTCTCAAATCCTCTTCTATTTCATTAAAACATTCTGATATGCAGACTGAAACATGCACTTTTAATACCAGCAGCAGACTTCCGTGGTGAGCAGTAGCTTTACTACAGTGATCTAATGAGCAACTAGAGTGCTAACATTCAGAATTTATGGCAAATGTGTGACATATCTGAATACCTTCTTGATGGAATCAAAGTAAAAAACTAAAAGCATTTCCTACTGAGGAGACTAGAGTAAATGAGTAAATTAGGAAACTTCATAACAAATAAATCTCCCAAGATGGCCACCAGAGACAAAAGAGCCCAAATGCAGCACAAATATCACCCAGATGTAGCCCACATGTAGCCCAATGACAGAAGTATGCAAAACACTTATTTTTTGTGTATTTGCAGTTTTATATAGTGCAGACTTGTCAGGTATTGGAGTGCTTTACATGAGCATTGGTTACATCACACAAGATCAAATTCATTTTGGTTGTAGACATAGGGAGATTAAGTGATTTGACCAGAATCACAGAATGTTGAGCTGAAGCAGAAACTGCAAAGTCTGCAGCTCTGGAAGTAACACCACATCCTCTCCCCTAGGTGCAGCATTTAATCAAGTGGTCAACTGGATAAAAAAAAACATAAAGATTACAAATAATTTAAAAGTTCTTTGTTGCTTTTTGAAAACTCAGAAAATATGTCCTCATTTTAGTTTTTTAGAGCACTAACCATAATTTTGATGCAAATAAGACCCTCTCATATATGTAATTTCTAAAGGAAATGCTCTAGGTATTACAGTTTTGATTACATCAAGATGACGTCAGGCGTTCCACACTTTTGTAATAAATATAGAATGTTAGCAATCTAGTTGTTCATTGGGATACTGTTGAGAGGCAGAGGCCAGGGGCATGCTCTCTGAAAATTGAAGGCAGGTAGGAGAGTGCAGAGGCAACAATTTGACCACACTGGGCAGGCAGGAAGGGCAGTGGCAGCACAACAGACTATGGAGGGCAGTGGAAAGGGGGGCAGGGGCAACAAACCAACAATACAGGGCTGGCAAGAGAGGCTGTGGCAATATAATAGACCATTGTGGGCAGAAGGAAGAGGCAGTGGTAGTACAACCACACATGCCAACATACCCGTTTCAGCCAGGAAACGTCCAATGTTTTTAAGCTCAAATGGGCTTTATTTGATCTGTCTCCTGTCTACAATCCCTTCTTTTTCAATGTAACTCAAAGGGGAAAATCAATACCCCAGTTTTTTTTCAAATCTCTCTCTTACCAAGTTCAAAATGTTCGCACGTATGGTACATTGGATCATGGTAGGCAGGAGGAATTGGGGTAGGGACATGGACTCGGCTAACAGAGGACAGGAGGGACATGGAGAGGTGCACCAAACTGACCCTACAGGGCAGGCATCAGGGTTTGCAGCAGCACAATACACCACACAGGGCATGCGGGATGGGAGTGCAGCACAACAATCCATAGAAAGCAATAGGGAGGGGACAGGACCATGCACATGGACAACAGAGAACAGAGGGGAAAGAGACAATGGTAGCTAGCTGACCATAATGGACAGACAGGAGAGAAAGCTGCAGCATAACAGACCATAAAGGGCAGAAGGGACAGATCAGGGGCATTACAATGGAATAGACAAGCCAGGAGGGAGGGAATAGGGGTCTGCACATGTAAACAGAGGGCTGGGGGCAAGGGGGCAGGGCAGGAGCAGCAAGATGACCATGGAGGTCAGGCAGGATGGGCACTAGAAACAAGACACACCATGGAGAGCAACAATGAGACTATGATGGCATACACACAGACCATGGAGGGAAGGTGGGAGGGGTCAGGGGCAGCTAGCTGTCCACACAGGGAAGATGGGAGGGGCCATGGAAGCACAGAAGACCATGCATGGCAAGTGGGAGGGTGAGTGGCAGCACAATGGCTATGAAGGGCAAGAAGGAGGGTGCAGGGGCATGCACAAAGGACATGGAGGATAGAAGAGAGGGTCAGGACCTGGGCACAGATAAGAGAGTTCAGGGGAAGGAGCCTCACAACAGATCGCGCGGGGCAGGCTGAAGGAGCAGTTGCAGCACAACAGACCAGGGAGGGTGTGGTAAATAAAATTCCTTTACCGGGACTGAATTTGATGCGGAATCATAATAAAATAGCTCAGTAAAATGAGAGGCAGAATCCGTGATATTAGAGGTTCGGAATGGGCTTTATTCCAATAATCGATTATAATCGGATGCTCCAAGTTCCATCACCACGGGGGTTCAGGAAGTGAAGTACATACTTTATTGACAAGAAGTAACTTTTATAGTACATACATTACAATGAAGCGAATGCAGTAGGCGTAACAATTGATAAGGAAATTGACGTTTTACCTGCGTAACCGAAAATGGGTGTAATAAGGAATAAAAAGGAACATGATTGGTTATGATGTCATATATAGGTGGATCTATAAGATAATACTTGGCATAGATGCGCGCGCAGCAGCATGACGTGTAATTGACGCGTAACTAGGGGGTGAAGGGGACTTGACATTAGCTCTACATGTGGAGACGAAAAGTCTGGGGGGGTCAAGTCAACCTAATCCCAAATCATATCTAACATCCTATGTTTAAAGAACTATGTTATCCACAAAAGAAGGACTCTCGGACAGAATCTATTCTATACTGACTGTGCGTGCGTGTACAAGCGTCTAAGTGTCTACACTGAATGCGAGGGGGTAGGAATTATTCCCTGGTAACAGGGCTATGAATTACTTGCATGAGGACAGAGAGGCCGAGCCTTTGCTCAGTAGCTGGAAGAATGTTTACTTAAGCTGCTAGACAGGAATGCATCGGCTAAGGAGTGAAGCAGATAATTCGAAGGTGAAATACAGTTCTTGGCAGAGAAATAGGCTGATGTCAGGCTTCGTGAGCCGCGCAGAGAATGAGACAAAGTTCATGGTCACAGATGCAGGCTCAGACTGGAGGTTTCAGAGGCAGAAGGCAAGAGGAGTTTGATGACAGAATCAGGGCCTACTTGCCTGGACTGTAAAATGGCATAAGTGAACAATATAGAACCGGTGGCCTTTCATATTTAGGAATGGAATATCCGGCCTATTCATGGCGGATCTGACAGAGGACATGTTGACGGTGGACGCACATGTATTTGCGTCTTCATAACTGGAACTGGAGGGAACATACATGTACTTGTGACATGCACATAGAACCGTTGGGGTCCAAGATAGGGGACATAACTGACCAGGAAAATCCACATTTCCACATTCCCTCCTTGTCCCCTACTTGCCCTTCAAGAGATATCAATCTTCATCAATCCATTGATCTGTTCATATAGCATCATTTGTTCTTCTTTCTTCTTCCGTGATCTTGAATGAAATCTTGGTGGTGGAATACACGATGTGGCACACAGACCACAAATCGCTGGTCCACATTGTAGACATAGACAGCAACGGAATAGTATGAGAAGGCCAATACCTAGGAAGGATAAAACTCTCCATCCCCAGGCTGATATCACACTCCAAAACCAACTGGACCAAGTCCAAGTGCCTGGGTTCTGGTGTATCTGGTTTACAATCTTATGAAGGCGAGTGATGGCTTTATATACAGATGGCGAATTTTCTGGTATGAATACGCAGCAGCTTGATCCGATGACCCTACAAGCTCCGCCCCTATCAGCCAGGATGACGTCAAGGACAAGACGATTTTGAAGCACAACAATCCGCATAGCAGACTGCTCTTCTGTTAAATTGCCTAAGGCGGAAATAGTCTCATTCACTACTGCTTCAAGGGTTCTAGTTAATCTACGTATCAGCTTACTATTAGTAACAGTACCTATATAGGGAAAGATGCCTTTATTAAAATCTACATACTTGTCCCATGCCGTCTCAGTGTAATCGACAATGGGGAGATCTCTCCGCTTTCTGTTGTGTACTAAATGAATATTTCTGTAATAATCAGGAGGAGCTAGAAAAACAGGTGGCAAAAGGAATGCAATGTAGCAGGTACCATCCCAATCTGGAGGTAGACGCATATATGCGATCTGACCACATATAAAGTAGGAGTGGCGAGAAGCTTTAAATGAAGATTTGCCTTGATCACTGAATTCTACTATAGTAGTGCATTTACTATGGCCCATATGTATGGAACCAACCTTTCTTACACACAATTCACCCTTCGCTGGGAGTACTGACATGGTGGGTAAGACTAGTTCAACTTCGGATACGACATTTAGAATCATGAGATTAGGTGTAAAATTACCTAATCCATATACTTCATTTTCTAGATCAGTTCCTGTTCTTTTGGGGCGACCCTCCTTGTCAGGGTAGCAGACCTTGAGTAAAACTAGGTTCAGGTTTCCCCATATCCAATGATCTTGGTAAACTGCGGTGTCTGAGTCTATGGAATTGATTAAACTAAACCATGCTCCACAGGAGCCATTATGTGTAAATGGATGTGGAAAGAAAGGCAGGACTCCTTCATAATTCTGATAGGGAGGGAGTCGGCCACACACCCAACAATTGGTGGCATTACTAGTCTGATGGGAATGATGTAACATACTAATGAAAGTGTTATTGCGCAGCGCAAGTCTATAAGACAATTCATGCGGAGGTAAGTCACTAAAAGAATGTTCAGCAGTAACATTATAAACATGTCTAGAAATAGGGTAATATATGTGCAACAACATACTTGTAATAATTATTAAAAGACTCAATAAAAACAGAATTAATAATGTCCCTATACAGTGGCTACGCAGTGATTTACAATACGCCTGTCGTTTCAACATTTTCCGCGACTGTCCATGATTCAGGTCTAGAGGATACATGTCAGGGACAAATTCAACCGCTTCACCTTGGAGAGGACTTAAACAATCAAATTGTCTGACGTTCTAGGCCTCAATTTTACTTTATAGAGTTCGGTTTCAGTCTTTTCAACCAAAGGAAGTTTTGAATCAGTCTGTGAGGGAGTGCATGGCACAATGTCTATATCCGAGGATAGTCCATGAAATTTCTTGATATGACTTGAATGAATCCAGCCCTTGCGGCCCTCGATCTTCACGGCTGTCCTTGTGGTCAGCAGGACCAACTTGGGTGATTTCCACCTGGGCTCCAGCTGAGTCTTTCGGTCGAAATTCCTCACAAAGACAAGATCACCCGGAACAACGTCATGGGGTTTCACCTCAGTGTTGTCGGGAAAAGCTGCAGCTACCTGTGAACGACAAGATTGTAGTGCAGACATCAAGGAAGCCAGGTAATCTGTCAGCATATTACAGTCAATATCAGTTATTTTGCGTGGTATAGGCGTCCCCCACATATTCGGTGGTCTGCCGAAGATCACCTCATACGGGGATAGCCCTGTTCGAGAGTGTGCTACCATTCTCATGTAAAAGAGTGCAACTGGTAACGCTACTACCCAGTCGACACCTTTTTCTCTGCATATTTTGGACATTCTGATTTTCAGTATCTGGTTATGTCTTTCTACGAGACCTGCTGCCTCGGGGTGTCGGACACAGTGGAATTTCCACTGATATCCTAACAGAAGTGAAACGTGTTTCATTAATTCGGATGAGAACGGCTGGCCGTTATCTGAGTGAACAACACGTGGTAAACCGTATCGTGGGAAGAATTCTCGAACCAACTGTTTGGCAGTAGTCGGGGCAGTGTAATCTGAAACCGGGTATGCCTCTGTCCAACGGGACAGAGCGCAGACAACTACAAGAACATATTTGAATCCTCGACATCGTTCCATCTGGATATAATCCATCTGGAGTACTTCAAAAGGGTGATGAGGAGGATGAAATCCACCCTGTTCTACGGGAACGCTTTTTCCTGGGTTAAACTGACAACAGATCATACAGGTACGGACCTTTTGTTTGGCTGCTGCTCGTAAATGTTTATTGAACCAAATGTGTTGAATGCTGTCTAGCATAGCTTTTTCTCCTAGATGTGCTGGACTATGTATAGTGTTAATTATAACTTGGACCATTGAGTCAGGAAGGAACCATACAGACTTTTCCTTCATCATCCATCCTTGGTCCGTTTGGATCCCTCCTAATTCAGTCCATTTCTTTATTTCGTCTGGTGTAGCATGTGTCTGTATGTCAATTACGTCAAGAGTAGGATCTTTAACTGTCATACAATGTGTCGGTGTCGGGACTATTGTCTTTGTCATGTCGGGGGTTTGAGTTTGAGCAGTCTGTTTAGCTGTTCTGTCAGCTAGATCATTGCCTTGGGAAATGATATCAGTAACCTTCGTATGAGCCTTACATTTCATAATTGATATTGCAGTGGGTAGATGTATTGCATCTAATAAGGCATGAATGAGGGGTCCGTGCTGAATGTGGGCACCGTGGGAAGTTAAATAACCTCTCTCTCGCCACAGCACGCCGAAGTCATGTACAACTCCGAATGCATAACGTGAGTCAGTGTATATGTTGACTTTTTTATTCGTGGCTTGAATACAGGCTTGTGTCAGAGCGATGAGCTCTGCGGCTTGAGCTGACAAAGTATTTATACGATTAGTTTCAATGACTTCAGTATCTGTGGTGACTGCGTAAGCGGCCACTAACTCTCCTGTACTTGTTCTCATGCATGAACCATCTACATACAATGTCAGGTCTGGATCTGACAATGGGACATCGGTTAAGTCTTGTCTGGGTTTCGTCGTTATCGTAATAACTTCAATACAGTCATGAGCTAGTGGATCTGTTCCGATTACAGGTAAGAGTGTGGCAGGATTCAATGTGTTACAGCGTCTGATTTCTATATGTGGCTGAAACAATGTAAGTTCATACCCTGTAAGTCGCGCTATAGTCAAGTGTTGTGTTTGCGTTCTATTCACAAGAACCTCTACTGCATGTGGTACTTGAACTGTCAATGGATGTCCTAACACTATGGCATCGCTTTGTCTGATTGCTAAAGCTGTCGCTGCTACTGATTTCAGGCATGCAGGCAAAGCCTGAGCTACGGGATCTAATGTACTAGAAAAATAAGCACATGGTTTGTGTGCTCCTGCTTGTTCCTGTGTGAGTACTGACAAGGCAGTACCTTCGCGTTCTGTAACAAAGAGTGTAAACTGTTTTCTGTAACATGGCGTTGCTAAAACGGGTGCTTGACATAAAGCTTTCCTTAGGCTTTCAAAAGCTTGTGTGTGTTCCTGAGTCCAAGGGAGAACAGTCGGTGTGGCTGCCTCCTGTGTGGTTAACTGAATGAGTGGTTTTGCTAGAAATGCGTACTGAGGGATCCACTGCCTGCAATATGACGTGAGGCCTATGAAAGCTCGTACTTCCTTTTGTGTCTTGGGTATTGGCATGTTAGCTATTAACTGAATGCGGTCGGGTGTAAGCTGCCTTCCCTCCTTGGACAGCGAGTGTCCAAGATAAACAACTCGCTGGACACAGAATTGCAGCTTAGAAGGGGACACCTTGTGCCCCTTTTCGGCTAGAAATTGTAAAACTGTCAGTGATGCTTTTTCACATTCCGGTTCGCTTCTCGCGGTGATCAGCAGATCATCGACGTATTGAAGCAAGGCAGTGTTAACTGGCATGTGGATACTGTCAAGTTCTCGTTTCAGTGCTTGGCTATAGATGCTGGGGCTTTCTGTAAATCCTTGAGGTGCGCGTGAGAATTTAAAGCTGCGCCCATTTAAACTAAATCCGAACAAATATTGGCTTTCCGGATCTATTGGGACGCTGAAAAAGGCATTCTTGAGATCAATTACAGTAAAGAATGTTGCTTCGGAATCAATAGCTGTCAGTAATGATGAGATATCTGGGACCACAGGAAATTGTGGCACAATGCATTTGTTTAACTCGCGCAGATCAATAACCAATCGATATACTGGCGGGGCTGTAGGATCTGTTCGTTTAAGAATCGGAATTATCGGTGAATTACATACATTGGAGTCTGTTTCTACAACTACTCCTTGGGCAATTAGCTCGTCAATGATTTGTAGTAAAGCCATTACAGCATCTGGTGGTAACTTGTATTGTCGCATTCGTGGTAGCACCACTCCTGCCTTTAGTGTGACTCGATATGGTGTAATATTCATGCAACCAACATCAGTAGGGCCTTGTGCCCATAGATGTGGAGGTAAAGTCTGCAGTCGGGGATCCATGTCTCTAGACACATAGTGACCTTTAAAATCACGTAAAAACAACCTTACTCCTTCCGGGGAACAACATATTATGGCTCCTAGGGCTTTCAGAGTTTTTATTCCTAGCAAGTTTTCTGGACATGATTTAGTAAGCAATAAGTCTGTAGTTCGGGTCAGAGGTCCTATCGTAAGTGGAAGAGGCTGTGATACTTCATTAACAATGGGTTTTCCTGAAAAACCAAGGGAAATATTCTGAGAGCCTGAGAGGGGTGCCCCTGGAACTTCACTACGTTTTATAGTTGTTCGACTTGCCCCTGTATCGAGTAAAAATTTTCTATCTTGACCTAATAATTCACTATGTACATAAGGTCCTTCTTGATCTACAGGAATCTCGATAAGGGGTAAGTCAACTTCCCTCTCTAGGCTAGTTCATGCGTAACGCTGATACTCAGGATATTCATACTGTGCAGTCTGATACATTTGTCGTGTTGTGGTCTGTGTGGCAGCAGCAGGCAACGGTGGTGCAGCTGGCACAAACTGTATTGGCTGTTGTGCGGCTGGCATGGCCTGGGCATGCTGCATAGCTCCTTGTTCATTCTGATCTTGTCTTAGTGGCCGTGATCTTTCTTGTGTTTTACCTATAGAGATATTATGTTTCAAAACTGGACAATCGTGTACGTAATGACCTGGCTTTTTACAATAATTGCATGTCCCTTTTACAGGTCCTGCTGAATCGGAATGTGTCATACCCTTTTTATGTCCTTCAGCTGGAACTGTCTGGGAAACTAGCATTTTCATTTTTGTGTCTTTCATGCGTCTGTGTTCATGTTCTTGTTCCTCTCTAATTCTATTGTGATGGTACTGTAACATTTGTAACATTTGTGATGGAGTGTTACCTTGCCAGGTACTCTCGAATTTTAATACTCTATTCTTTACTGGGGGCAGGGCATTTTCTACTAATTTTGTTACAAACAGATGCGGGTATGATTCGCTACTTGCTTTTATGCCACTATTTATACCAAAACATTTCTCGAATCGGGCATAGTAATCACTAGTGTCTTCATCTTGCTTCTGTTTACAGGCTGAAATTGTACCCCAATCTTCCTTTTTCGTAGTTAATAACCGTGGCAGTACCTGTACTAGTAGACCTGGTAGTGCTTTAGTTTTGTCCCCAAGCCCCGAACCTGGACCTCGGGCCCTTTCTTCTGCTTCTAATGCTGACCATTCTATCTTTTGGTCTCCTACCTCCCACTCTTTTTCCTTGAGTTTCTCATAAATGCCAGCAGGCATCAACACCTTTAATATTGTCATAATGTCGGGATAGGTATACTCTCCCATGAGTAACATGTCTTTAATTTCTCGGTGAAAACCCGCTGGATCTTTGTCATGACTGGGTACCACTTTCTTCATTTGTAACAGTTCTATTTTTGATATGGGCGTATATACAAATACGCGCCTAAACTCGTTGTCCTCGCCTTTTATTGGGTGCACTTCTCGTAAAGGATTCTGTCTATCCATGTGATACGTGGTTCTTTCCTTGCCGGGCAATGAGACATGCTCTGAGCATACAAAAAGAATATACTGCTTTCTTGATTCTAGAATTTCTTTAATTAATTCAGTACCTGGACCTCTCCATTTATTCATAAGCAATTCAGTCAATATGTCAGGTAAGGGACCAGGGTCCGAATGCTGACTCCGATATAGTATAATGAGTTGTTGAATCATATAAATCCCAGCTAACCTCTGTTCATCTGGGGTGAGATTCAAAAATGTGCGTACTACTGTAGCATCACTATATTTTCCGGGACTGTCCACCCAGTGGACAGCTGCCCTGGCTAAATCTTGTTCATCCATAGAATCGAGAAAATGATAACCCCTTCGTTCTCGGAGTAGTTTGTCGGCTGTTTGGAACGAATGCTCGTTAGACCTTATATTAATTATAGGTATTTGGAAATTATTGTTATTATCTGGACATATCGGACGTATTGAGTCAGTATGACATCTAATCTGATTTCTATTACAAGATCTTCCTCTACCTACATAGGCTATGGTGTCCGACTGTCCTGCGGGCGGTCCTGACCCTTCTTCCTCGCTTTGTTCGAACTCGTCTGCCTCTAATCTCTCTTCGTGTAGGCGTTCTATTTCTTTACGGATCTTTCGGCACATGGCTATTATACAATTTTGCTTATCGTGTCTCCCTTCTGATATATTCTGGCTCCATCTTGTAAGAATTTGCATTGCATCCGGGTCTACCCCCGGTCGGTCTTGATTTCTGATCACACAGTTTATGAGGAAACGTAACAGTTCCCCCTGTATCTCTACTTTCTGGTATTCCATAGCTCTGTTAATACATTCTGGATCTCGCCCTGTTTGGACAAAATGGTATATTTTGTCTAGATGCGCAGTCATTCCTGGTAACTTCGCTAAATACACTGCGGCTCGTCTGATACGCAATGATGCCAGGATCATTTCGTCCTCTTTACCGGTCACCGGGTCATATCTACAATCTATAAGAAGTTCTTTAAGCGCACGGTCACTTACGAATTTGGGTGTACGTGAATGCGCTGACTCTTGAAAAATAAGTTTATTTATTCTAGGTGGCGTAGAAAAAATATTGGTAGCACCTCCCGTGGCCCCATCTGGGGCGTCGGGTGTGAAAGGATTCGTCGAACGTGACACAGCAACTATAGGTGTGGACACAGCTATAGAAGTAGCTGTAGGAACGGATGCAGAAACAGATGTGCTTGCCGGAACTTGGGACTCGATTTGTTGCTGTAGGGATACGGGTGCTGGATCTTGGCGTTGGACCTCCCTGGTATGCGGTCTATGTGGGGCGGAATTAGCATACTCGGGAGCTACGTCATCTAAATATGAGGAAAGAAAAACATCTTCTGCGGTTCTAGGATGCCCCTTAGGATGTACCTTAATTGGGAATAATGGGGGTGGCAAGTCTTTCGGTATCTCTGGAGTAGCCTTAGGTAATCCTTCGGCTAGAAGGGGATACATACCATTCATGAGGGCATTTCTTTGTCTATCTACTTGTTCTGATTTCACTCGGATACCTTCCTCAATTAATATATTTTCTCGATCTTTGTTTGAACTCTCTTTACTCTTCTCTTCCTGTCTACGTGCTTTTTCTGTACGTCTATGAGATTCTTTACGCCATAACTCAACGGCGTCTTTCTGTGACTGTCTGACTTTCCTTTTCCATAATTCTTCCTCGACTTTCATGATGCATTCTGCATCCCAGGTCCCCGCTGCGGGCCACCTCTGACTTTCTGGTAATCCCTTGGTGTAGTCTACCCATAAATCAAGAAATAATATAGCGTCTAAGCCATGTTTGTGATACATGAAGTGCCCCGGAGTATCCCTAGGAGGAATAGGGACGGCTTCTTCAAGTACCCCTTTTCTAGTAGTGATCTGTCTTAATTTCGAGAAGAGCGGCATATTGACAACTGATCCGATACTTAATCTTGAACACACTTAATACAAAAGCACACTAATGAACAACCATTCATACCACAATATGCAGGACGTTTAACACATTAAACATTGAACATTAAGCATTTTTAACCTTTAAAATAAACAACAATGATGATCGTCTGCATAACTGATCACCAAGCATAATTCTTGACAATAACTAGATACTTCGGAATACTTGATATACTGCTAAACAGTACAGATACACTGCTAAAACAGTGCAGACCGGATTTGTGTACCCAAACCCGTCTTGACCGGCACAACCTATGTGCACGTCAGAAATGCCTCCCCAGTAATGGTACTCACCGGGTAGCTTCGGAAACGGAAGGCCTCGGTAACTTGAACTTGAACCGGACTGGACTCGACTCGACTCGTCGGAAACTGGGCTTGACTTCGAACTGGTGGGTCTCGGTATACCTCGGATCTTGCTCTCTCAGCTAGGCTCTGGTCGGGATACTTCGCACTTCTCACCGCCTCGTCTGGGTGTTGATCGCAGTCTCAGTCGCCCCCGCTTGACCGGAGGGAGATACAGGAAATCCTGCTGGTACGCGTAATGGTCCGTCCAGCTGTGGCAGGAGACCGGGCCTACAACTCACCGCCGGCGCGTGAGATGAGAAAGTGTCCCTATTCGGGCGCCATCATGTGGTAAATAAAATTCCTTTACCGGGACTGAATTTGATGCGGAATCATAATAAAATAGCTCAGTAAAATGAGAGGCAGAATCCGTGATATTAGAGGTTCGGAATGGGCTTTATTCCAATAATCGATTATAATCGGATGCTCCAAGTTCCATCACCACGGGGGTTCAGGAAGTGAAGTACATACTTTATTGACAAGAAGTAACTTTTATAGTACATACATTACAATGAAGCGAATGCAGTAGGCGTAACAATTGATAAGGAAATTGACGTTTTACCTGCGTAACCGAAAATGGGTGTAATAAGGAATAAAAAGGAACATGATTGGTTATGATGTCATATATAGGTGGATCTATAAGATAATACTTGGCATAGATGCGCGCGCAGCAGCATGACGTGTAATTGACGCGTAACTAGGGGGTGAAGGGGACTTGACATTAGCTCTACATGTGGAGACGAAAAGTCTGGGGGGGTCAAGTCAACCTAATCCCAAATCATATCTAACATCCTATGTTTAAAGAACTATGTTATCCACAAAAGAAGGACTCTCGGACAGAATCTATTCTATACTGACTGTGCGTGCGTGTACAAGCGTCTAAGTGTCTACACTGAATGCGAGGGGGTAGGAATTATTCCCTGGTAACAGGGCTATGAATTACTTGCATGAGGACAGAGAGGCCGAGCCTTTGCTCAGTAGCTGGAAGAATGTTTACTTAAGCTGCTAGACAGGAATGCATCGGCTAAGGAGTGAAGCAGATAATTCGAAGGTGAAATACAGTTCTTGGCAGAGAAATAGGCTGATGTCAGGCTTCGTGAGCCGCGCAGAGAATGAGACAAAGTTCATGGTCACAGATGCAGGCTCAGACTGGAGGTTTCAGAGGCAGAAGGCAAGAGGAGTTTGATGACAGAATCAGGGCCTACTTGCCTGGACTGTAAAATGGCATAAGTGAACAATATAGAACCGGTGGCCTTTCATATTTAGGAATGGAATATCCGGCCTATTCATGGCGGATCTGACAGAGGACATGTTGACGGTGGACGCACATGTATTTGCGTCTTCATAACTGGAACTGGAGGGAACATACATGTACTTGTGACATGCACATAGAACCGTTGGGGTCCAAGATAGGGGACATAACTGACCAGGAAAATCCACATTTCCACAAGGGCAGAAGGGTGTGGCAGTAAAATGGACCATGGAGAGCAAGAGGAAGGGGATAGGGGCATGGCATGTGGACAGGCAGGGTTACAGTCATCTGACAATGCTAGGCAGGTGGGAGGGGAGTGGCAGCTCAACTGAACACTCAGAGTAGATAGGAGTGGCAGGGCCATGGATCATGGTGGGCAAAAAGGATGGGGCAGGGGCATGCACAAAGACATCGGAGGGCAGGGGGAAGGAGAATAGGGGCAGCAAGCTAAGCACGGAGGCTAAGCAGGAGTTCAATGATGGGCCATAGAACTGGGCAATGGAGGGCAGGAGGAGTCGACTGGTACATCATGCTAAATGGAGGGCAGTGGCAGCACATCAGACCATGCATGGCAGGAGGGAGGAGGCTAGTCCATGGATTCAGACAAGAGAGGATAGGGAGGAGGTGGATGGGGCAGCAAGGTAACTGTTCAGAGAAGGTGGGTTTTAGGATCTTTTTTGTTTTTAAAATGTGTGTCTGTGCGAACTACTTAAAATATGAACAAGTGTGCAGCATAATCTCACTTTTATTCAGGAAGAAGAGGACGTTTGTGACTCGGGGCTCACGTGGCAGAACCATCCCCTGACCCTCCACCCCCCCATCGCAAAATGTAATGCCCGTGAAAAGGGTAGGTGGACGCAGTGTTATATAGAACATAGTCCTGAGAGCACGATTGAAAATGAAAACTAGATATAGTATATGGTATAAACTATGCACCAAAAAGTGTGATACAAGATGACCCGGGGCGTGAAATATAATATGCAATACATTGTGCGCAATGACAGATTCATTGAAGAGCGCGAGATAGCACAGGCACTTGTTTGGTTGAATTTTTGTCGAATCCCCTTTGAATGGCTTGGTGTGCATGTGTATTAAATGTGCCCGTCAATAGCTACCCATGTTTGTATAAATAAACAACAAGGGTGTCTACTTTGAGAGTACCCACCGTCGGGGCACCGGGATTAGGCACGGTAGGGTGTCAGACACGTCAGAGCTTCTCTAGCGGTGTTAATACATTCCACGTGGATTCATTGTATGCATAGTCGCCTTTTAATGAATATCAAGCAAATCGATGGGTACATACGGTTTGTCCAGCATGTCCTAGGTGTTTCTATAAATATATATTTTTAAAAAATCATAAAAAACAAAGGCCGGCCCCATGGGATGGGGTCCTGGGGCCATAAGTGGCCTGAGGAGGGGGGCAACGCAGGCCCCCTCCTAAAGAATTAAAAAAAAAAAGGCCATGCCCCAGGGGTTGGGGTCCCAGGGGCCGATTAAGGCCTTGGGAGGGGGGCCACGCGGCCCCCTTCCAAATTAATTTTTTTCAACAAAACAAATTAGGGTGCAGGCCCTGGGGAATGGGGTCCCCAGGGCCAATAAATTAGAAAAAGAAGGGGGGCCACACAGCACTCCTTCTTAAAAAAATAAAATAAATAAAAGACCGGCATCGCGCCAGAGGCCACGCCCCCTTCTTGCAGCACTCTGCAAACGCGCCCCCTGGCCAGTTGTAAGTTGGGGAATTAATTCCCCTTCAATACTGAGGGTCCCTGAGGGCCAACTAGCCCAACAGGTATCTCCAGTATGCTCTAGGGAGCTGCGTTGTAGACAGGTGTTCTGAGGCCACGCCCCATTTTACACCTCTATGCAACACAGCTCAGTGGCACTTACTGGAGGTACCTAGTGGGCTAGTTTGACCCTAGGGACCCTTAGGATTCAAGGGGACTTAATCTCTCTACTTAGAACGGCCACAGGGCGCATTTACACAGTGGTGAAGGGAGGGGATGGGGCCTGAGGTGACGTGTGCAAACATGCCCTGTGGCGCATTTTAAGTTGGGGAAATAATTCCCTTTTAATCCTGAGGGACCCTGGGGGCCAACTAGCCCACCAGGTGCTTCCAGTAAGCACCACTGCTCTGCGTTGCAGAGTGGTGGTGCAGGCCGTGCCCCTTTTCACACCTCACTGCAATGGCGCTTACTGAACATACCTAGTGGGCTATTTTGACCCTAGGGACCCTCAGGATTCAAGGGGACTTAATCTCCCAACTTAAAATGGCCACAGGGCGTGTTTACACAGTGGGGAAGGGAGGGGACAGGGCCTGAGGTGACGTGTGCAAACACGCCCTGTGGCGCGTTTTAAGAGGTAGTTTTAATCCACTGCCCTATTATATACTAGGTGCTTACAAAGGAGTTCATGCTAATCACAGGGGGACCCCAACGCATAGTGTTCCCTAGTGTATGTAGGTGTTTTCACTGTAAACTGAGTGTCTTTTAACATAGCACTGGCTCTAGGACTGGTTAGTCACACTCAGTTACCACCATTATCCGTCTGAAAAAGTTGAGGGTCAGGAGGATTATGCAACAAGGCTTCTTTCTGCACTTCTGTTTGTTCTTTCTGCACGTTATCCTTCTTCCTGCACTTTTCTTCGTCTTTGAGGACTTCTGTTGCTTCTTTCTGCATTTTTTTTTTCTTTATGTGCGTTTTTGCTTCTTTCTTCACATGTCCTCTCTCTGTAGGCATAGTTAGAAATTAGCATTTAAAAAACCTTTGAAATTCACTGAAAAAAACACAGGTTTTAGGAACGTTATAGTTAGGAATTAGCATTTAAAAAATCTTAGAAATTCACTGAAAAAACATAGGTTTCAGGGGCGTTATAGTTAGCTGGACTTTTCATTCGTACAAAAACATTGAAATTCCCCCGTTACAGTTAGTTCAGCTTACTATAACTCGCGCGCCCGCAATGCACTGCTGATGATGTCACAAATTACATCACTCATTACATGGTCAGTGACATCACTCATGACATCACTGATGACATCTCAAATGACATCACTGATGACATCATCCTTGTGATAGAGTGGCAGACCTCCTCTCCCCCTAATATAACCTTTGATACACACATTCTAAAATAGAAACTACAATTTTCAAAACAATGGACATACCAATACCAGTTACAACAACCTATTCAATAATTCTAAGATCCACATACACATCCACTCATTCACCAGCAGTCCTATACAGTCACTCATACATGTACTCACTCATCATATGTACTTATACACCTATACATCCTGTTACACAACGCCACTCATCCATAGAGTTACTCACACACATAGTCACTCAAGCTAATAAACAATCAAACATCCATTTACTTGCATATACAGTTATAAACACACCACCACACTTACTTCTACATAAACTTACACATACTTAGTCTTATAGAAACACATACTTATTCATACAGGAACTCTTTCAATCTCTCACTCTCACATATACTCACTTATATACACCAATAGTCACATATACTAGTTTAAAACATATGTAGTTACTCCTAAAGACACTAGTGAGACAGTCATTCACTCACTAACACACCCATGCACACACTCATCCACCCATACACTCCTGCACACATGCTGTCTTCAACACATACAAACAGTGAGTCACTCATTCATGCACCTATGCACTACGTAATACCCCCCACCGAACCATACAGACACTCAGACACTCATACTGATACTCAAAAAACCAACTAATAACCTATATAGACACTCATGTAGTTACTTACCAACCCATGCAGCCACTTATACACAAAGTGAGAGACTGATACAGATATTTACATATTTAAACATTACTCACTAAGCCATGTATTCACTAAGATACACTTAATCAGTCAGTTATACAATCAATTTTTCAAAAACAAATCATCCATTTAGACACTTATATACCCATTTATTCTTCTATCGACCTTGAGATATACATATATAAAACATATGTAATTTTCAGAAAAACACACTTTCACTGGATGATGTCATCAGTGATGTCATCAGTGATGTCATTTGAGATGTCATCAGTGATCTCATGAGTGATGTCACTGGCCATGTCATGAGTGATGTAATATGTGACGTCATCAGCAGTGCATTGCCGGCGCACGAGTTATAGTTAGCTGAACTAACGATAACGGGGGAATTTCGATGTTTTTGTACGAGTGAAAAGTCCAGCTAACTATAACGCCCCTGAAACCTATGGTTTTTTCAGTGAATTTCTAAGGTTTTTTAAATGCTAATTCCTAACTATAACATGCCTGAAACCTATGGTTTTTTCAGTGAATATATATATATATATATATTCACTGAAAAAACCATAGGTTTCAGGGGTGTTATAGTTAGCTGGACTTTTCACTTGTACAAAACCATTGAAATTCCCCCGTTATAGTTAGTTCAGCTAACTATAACTCGGGCGCCCGCAATGCACTGCTGATGACGTCACATATTACATCACTCATGACATGGTCAGTGACATCACTCATGACATCACTGATGACATCTCAAATGACATCACTGATGACATCACTGATGACATCATCCAGTGAATGTGTGTTTTTCTGAAAATTAAATATGTTTTATATATGTATATCTCAAGGTCGATGGAAGAATAAATGGGTATATAAGTGTCTAAATGGATGATTTGTTTTTGAAAAATTGATTGTGTAACTGACTGATTAAGTGTATCATAGTGAATACATGGCTTAGTGAGTAATGTTTAAATATGTAAATATCTGTATCAGTCTCTCACTTTGTGTATAAGTGGCTGCATGGGTTGGTGAGTAGCTACATGGGTGTCTATATAGGTTATTCGTTGGTTTTTTGAGTATCAGTCTGAGTGTCTGCATGGTTCGGTGGGGGGTATTACGTAGTGCATAGGTGCATGAATGAGTGACTCACTGTTTGTATGTGTTGAACACAGCATGTGTGCAGGACTGTATGGGTGGATGAGTGTGTGTATGGGTGTGTTAGTGAGTGAATGACTGTCTCAATAGTGTCTTTATGAGTAACTACATATGTTTTAAACTAGTATATGTGACTATTGGTGTATATATGTGAGTATATGTGAGAGTGAGAGATTGAAAGAGTTCCTGTATGAATAAGTATGTGTTTCTATAAGTGATTGTTTAAAAGACTAAGTATGTGTAAGTTTCCGTAGAAGTAAGTATGGTGGTGTGTGTATAACTGTATATGCAAGTAAATGTATGTTTGATTCTTTATTAGCATGAGTGACTATGATTGTGAGTAACTCTATGGATGAGTGGCATTGTGTAACAGGATGTATAGGTGTATGAGTACATATGATGAGTGAGTACATGTATGAGTGACTGTATAGGACTGTTGGTGAATGAGTGGATGTGTATGTGGATCTTAGAATTACTGAAGAGGTTGTTGTAACTGGTATTGGTATGTCCATTGTTTTGAAAATTTTAGTCTCTATTTTTGAATGTGTGTATCAAAGGTTATATTAGGGTGAGAGGAGGTCTGCCACTCTATCACAAGGATGATGTCATCAGTGATGTCATCAGTGATGTCATTTGAGATGTCATCAGTGATGTCATGAGTGATGTCACTGACCATGTCATGAGTGATGTAATATGTGACGTCATCAGCAGTGCATTGCGGGCGCCCGAGTTATAGTTAGCTGAACTAACTATAACGGGGGAATTTCAATGGTTTTGTACAAGTGAAAAGTCCAGCTAACTATAACACCCCTGAAACCTATGGTTTTTTCAGTGAATTTCTGAGGTTTTTTAAATGCTAATTCCTAACTATAACATGCCTGAAACCTATGGTTTTTTCTGTGAATTTCAAAGGTTTTTTAAATGCTAATTTCTAACTATGCCTACAGAGATAGGACATGTGAAGAAAGAAGAAAAAATGCACAGAAAGAAACAAAAGAAGTGCAGAAAGAAGCAACAGAAGTCCTCAAATACGAAGATAAGTGCAGGAAGAAGGATAACGTGCAGAAAGAACAAAAAGAAGAGCAGAAAGAAGCCTTGTTGCAAAATCATCCTGTACCCTCAACTTTTTCAGACGGATACTGGTGGTAACTGAGCCTGACTAACCAGTCCTAGAGCCAGTGCTATGTTAAAAGACACTTAGAATACAGTGAAAACACCTACATACACTAGGGAACATTATGCGTTGGGGTCCCCCTGTGATTAGCATGACCTCCTCTGTAAGCCCCTAGTATATAAGAGGGCATGGGGATTAAAACTACCTCTTAAAACAGGCCACAGGGCGTTTTTGCACACGTTAACTCAGGCCCCGTCCCCTCCCTTCACCACTGTGTAAACACGCCCTGTGTCCATTTTTAGTTGGGAGATTAAGTTAATTTGAATCCTGAGGGTCCCTGGGGTCCAACTAGCCCACTAGGTACCTCCAGTAAGTGCCACAGAGCTGCGTTGCAGAGAGGTGTAAAAAGTGGCACGGCCTGGACCACCTCTCTGCAATGCAGCTCAGTGGCGCTTACTGGAAGCACTTGGTGGGCTAGTTAGCCCCCAGGGGCCCTCAGTATTGAAGGGAAATTATATCCTCAATTTAAAACGTGCCATAGTGCGTGTTTGCACACGTCACCTCAGGCCCCGTCCCCTCCCTTCACCACTGTGTAAACGCGCCCTGTGGCTGTTCTAAGTTGAGAGATTAAGTCCCCTTGAATCCTAAGGGTCCCTAGGGTCAAACTAGACCACTAGGTACCTCCAGTAAGCGCCACAGAGCTGTGTTGCAGAGAGGTGTAAAAAGGGGCTTGGCCTCAGAACACCTGGCTGCAGCGCAGCTCCCTGGCGCATACTGGAGATACCTGTTGGGGGTGCGTTTGCAGAGTGCTGCACGGAGGGGGCATGGCCTCCGGCACGATGCCAGTCTTTTATTTATTTTAGTTTTTTAAGAAGGGGGGCTGTTTGGTTCCCCTTCTTATTCTAATTTATTGGCCCTGATGACCCCATCCCCCAGGGCCAGTCTCCTAATTATATTTTTTTGACCCCAATCCCCAGGGCCGGCCACTGTTTTTTATTATTTTTAAAAAATATATATTTATAGACACACCTAGGACATGCTGGACAAACCGTACGTACCTATCACCATGACGATTTGCGTGATATTCATTAAAAGGCGACTATGCATGCAATGAATCCACGTGGAATGTATTTACACCACTAGTGAAGCTCTGACATGTCTGATGCCCTACCGTGCCTAATCCCGGTAGACACCCTTGTCGTTTATTTATACAAACTTGGGTAGCTATTGACGGGCACATTTAATACACATGCACACCAAGCCATTCAAAGGGGATTCGACAAAAATTCGACCAAAACTATGCAAGAAACCCCCCTCACGGTTAATAAAACACACATCCACTGCCGGATGTGTAATACTTTTTATTTTACTCTCTGGAAAGGGGACGAACATCACTTGAGAGTCACAGCGCGCTCCTGACAGAGCCCAATGCTGTGTTACACCCACCATTGCCTGCCGTGTGCCACACACCTCTGTGTTGTATTCCACTAGCTAGTGCATATGCTATGACACTCTCTAGCCCATGTGCACTGTAACACCACCCCGTGAATATGTCATGCCACACTTGTCTTCGCACGGGTTATATTGCCCCATCTAACGTGCCTTTCTCGATGCCTATGTTATAACGCACAGTGCTATGCCATACATATTACAATCTGGGATCCATATCTTTGTCACAGTGCATATGCAACCTTACACTCCCCAGCACATATTTTATATTACAACTTTAGAGACTAGTTAGGTTACACAACACTGCCCTGTGCCTATTACACTCCAAGGCGCATATCGCATAGCACGCGCTAGTGCCTGTGCTATCTCGCGCTCTCCAATGAATCTGTCATTGCGCACAATGTATTGCATATTATATTTCACGCCCGGTTCATCTTATATCACACTTTTTGGTGCATAGTTTATACCATACACTATATCTAGTTTTCATTTTCAATCGTGCTCTCAGGACTATGTTCTATATAACACTGTGTTCACCTACCCTTTTCACGGGCATTACATTTTGCGATAGGGGGTGGAGGGTCAGGGGGTGTTTCTGCCAAGTGAGCCCGGAGTCACAGTCACAAACGTCCTCTTCTTCCTGAATAAAAGTGAGATTATGCTGCATACTTGTTCATATTTTAAGTAGTTCGCACAGACACAATGTTTTAAAAACAATAAAGTTCCTAATACCCGCCTTCTCTGAACAGTTAGCTTGCTGCCCCATCCCCTTCCTCCCTATCCTCTGTTGTGTGAATCCATGGACTAGCCTCCTCCCTCCTGCCATGCATGGTCTGATGTGCTGCCACTGCCCTCAGTATGATGCACCAGTCCACTCCTCCTGCCCTCCATTGCCCAATTCTATGCCCCATCATTGACCTCCTGCTTAAACTCTGTGCTTAGCTTGCTGCCCCTATTCTCCTTCCCCCTGCCCTCCGATGTCTTTGTGCATGCCCCTGCTCCATCCTTTTTGCCCACCATGTCCCATGGACCTGCCACTCCTATCTACTCTGAGTGTTCTGTTGAGCTGCCACTCCCCTCCCACCTGCCTAGCATTGTCAGATGACTGTAACCTGTCCCTGTCACCTCCACCCTGCCTGTCCACATGCCATGCCCCTATCCTCTTCCTCCTGTCCTACATGGTCCATCGTACTGCCACACCCTTCTGCCCTCCCTGGTCTGTTGTGCTGCAGCTGCTCCTCCTGCCTGCCCCGTGTGGTCTGTTGTGAGGTCCCTTCCCCTGAACTTTCTTGTCTGTGCACAGGTCCTGACCCTCCCTTCTATCCTCCATCGTCCTTTGTGCATGCCCCTCCACCCTCCTTCTTGCCCATCATAGCCATTGTGCTGCCACTAACCCTCCCACTTGCCATGCATGGTCTTCTGTGCTCCCATGGCCCCTCCCACCTTCCCTGTGTGGTCAGTTAGCTGCCCCTGACCCCCTCCCACCTTCCCTCCATGGTCTGTGTGTATGCCATCACAGTCTCACTGTTGCTCTTCATGGTGTGTCTTGCTTCTAGTGCCCATCCTGCCTGACCTCCATGGCTATCTTGCTGCTCCTGCCCTGCCCCCTTGCCCCCAGCCCTACTCCCTCCCTCCTGGCTTGTCTGTTCCATTGTAATGCCCCTGATCCGTCCCTCCTGCCCTTTATGGTCTGTTATGCTGCAGCTTTCTCTCCTGTCTGTCCATTATGGTCAGCTAGCTACCATTGCCTCTTGCCCCTCTGTTCTCTGTTGTCCATGTGCATGGTCCTGTCCCCTCCCTCTTGCTTTCTATGGATTGTTGTGCTGCACTCCCGTGTGGTGTATTGTGCTGCTGCAAACCCTGATGCCTGCCCTGCAGGGTCAGTTTGGTGCACCTCTCCATGTCCCTCCTGTCCTCTGTTATCCAAGTCCATGTCCCTATCCCATTTCCTTCCATGATCCAATGTACCATACTTGCGAACATTTTGAACTTGGTAAGAGGGAGATTTTGAAAAAAAACTGGGGTATTGATTTTCCCCTTTGAGTTACATTGAAAAAGAGGATATTGTAGACAGGAGACAGATCAAATAAAGCCCATTTGAGCTTAAAAACATTGGACGTTTCCTGGCTGAATCGGGTCTGTTGGCATGTATGGTTGTACTACCATTGCCTCTTCCTTCTGCCCACAATGGTCTATTACATTGCCACAGGCTTGAAGGAGGGTAGATTTTGTATCACAGGGGGCCCCTGGCCCGTTCTGTCCACACCTGAAGTATGAGACCCTTGTCCTTGCCCTGCCAGCTGCATTTGTAGGCCGTATTAAATTGACCAGCGGGTCCTGTGTTGCTATATAATTATCCTGAGACATCCTTACCACTCAGCCAGTATAAATCCCCTGTGTAGGCCCTTCTGTTCAATATGTAGGCCTCTTTGTTAAATTGACCATAGCTCTGCAATTTTAGTGTATAGCAGTCTGAAGGCAGGTCTGCGAGGCCTTCTGCTCCAAACCAGTAGCCCCCACCCTACCCGAGTGCTCCGTGCTCGGTATCAAAGTTCAACATCCCCCTGAAGCTGTCGACATACAGTAGGCTGCATCCTGGACTGGTACTTGCTTCCTGGGCAGGTTTCCCGCTTTTAAGGAAGTGGCAACCGCAGAGCGTCAAGTTAGGAGAACTGAGGAGATTTTATACATGAATATATTGAATTCCCGTACAATACCCATTATTTTCTGCTTGCTCTATGGAACTTACGATAAGCGATTGGCCTGAGAGACTGACCTTTTCACCCAGTCCATTGTCAGCATTAAGTGGGTAAATGACGAAATGTCTGGTAAAACCTGCAGACGAAGCTTTTGGGTAGCATACGTAGGTAGATGTAGCGTGCAAAGGAGCCCACAAAATGATATAAAAAGGGAGCACCCACAGATATCGACGGACTACCTCGCCGTCTGTATGTAGGTTAACAGGCAGTGCAGGTTTTCCCCAAGAGCTGGGAGCTCTTGTCTTCCTTTGCTTAAAATGTCTTGCTCTGCTTTGCTTGAAGTATCTTATTCTATTTTACCTATATGAAATGTCATGTTATGTTTAACCATTGTTCTCTTTACTTTTGCATTTAAAAGATTTTGTATTGTAATTGCAGGAATGCTTGCTCTAAGAGTAAACGTGAGTGTTCCTAGGTAACATTTTCCTTGGTGTAACTTGTTTCTCATGATGCATTTATAGATGTGTTTTCTCTCTCTCTCTGTCAGTACATTAATTGAGATACAGAGAATATCATGACAGCTGTATGATTATCTGGATTCTGTATTTTGTACTTTATGTCTCTATTCTGCGGTTTCTTTGAAGTTGCATCTTCTCATTAAACTGCCATTGTATTCTGCCTCCAATTCCATGTCTCATATGTCTGTTTTCTTTATTTTTGGAGCAAGCGTTCCTAGGCACCCCGGCTCAAATTAAGGTGCCCCTTTTGTCCCTGACTCACTCTCCTGCTCAGTTCTGTGGTGGCTCCCGGGGATCTGGGGACCGCCCCTAGCTTCCTTGACCCGTAATAGATCTTGCCTCCAACAGCCTCTCTTGCAAGTCCTGTATTGTTGGTTTGTTGCCCCTGCCCCCCTTTCCACTGCCCTCCATAGTCTGTTGTGCTTCCACGGCCCTTCCTGCCTGCTCAGTGTGGTTAAATTGTTGCCTTTGCACCCTCCTACCTGCCTTCAATTTTCAGAGTCCGTGCCCCTGGCCTCTGCCTCTCAACAGTATCCTAATGAACAACTAGATTGCTAACATTCTATATTTATTACAAAAGTGTGGAATGCCTGACATCATCTTGATGTAATCAAAACTGTAATACCTAGAGCATTTCCTTTAGAAATTACATATGAGAGGGTCTTATTGGCATCAAAATTATGGTTAGTGCTCTAAAAGGCTAAAATAAGGACATATTTTCTGAGTTTTCAAATAGCGACAAAAGCACTTTTAAATTATTTGTTATCTTTATGTTTTTTTATCCAGTTGACCACTTGATTAAATGTTGCACTTAGGGGAGATGATGTGGTGTTACTTCCAGAACTGCAGACTTTGCAACTGGGGAACCAGGTTGAAGTTTCTGCTACATCTCGACATTCTGTGATTCTGGTCAAATCACTTAGTCTCCCCATGTCTACAACCAAAATGAATGTGTTCTTGTGTGATGTAACCAATGCTCATGTAAAGCACTCCAATACCTGACAAGTCTGCACTATATAACACTGCAAAAACACAAAATAATAAGTGTTTTGCACACTTCTGTCATTGGGCTATATTTGGGCTACATCTGGGTGATTTTGGGCTACATTTGGGCTCTTTTGTCTCCGGTGGCCATCTTGGGAGATTTATTTGTTATGAAGTTTCCTAATTTCCTCATGTACTGCAGTCTCCTCAGTAGGAAATGCTTTCAGTTTTTTACTTTGATTCCATCATGAAGGTATTCAGATATGTCACACATTTGCCATAAATTCTGAATGTTAGCACTCTAGTTGCTCATTAGATCATTGTAGTAAAACTACTGCACCATGGAAGTCTGCTCCTGGTATTAAAAGTGCATGTTTCAGTCTGCATGTCAGAATTTTTTTAATGAAATAGAAGAGGATTTGAGAAGTCACTCAAAATGTGCCCTCATTTTCTTTCTTCAGCATTAATCATAATTTCTATGGCAAAATGAACCTCCTCATTGTGTTCCTTTTTAAATTAAATGTTTTAAGTGTTACCAGTTTATTCCAATCAAGATGGCTTCAGGTGTGCCATACTTTTGTCATAATGAAGACAGTAAGCGCTCTAGTTGTTTTTAAGAACATTCTGGGACATTCTGTCATTGGGCTATACTTGGGCTACATCTGGGTGATATTTGGGCTACATTTGGGCTCTTTTGTCTCTGGTGGCCATCTTGGGAGACTTATTTGTTATGAAGTTTCCTAATTTCCTCATTTACTGCAGTCTCCTCAGTAGGAAATACTTTCAGTTTTTTATTTTGATTCCATCAAGAAGGCATTCAGATGTGTCACACATTTGCCATAAATTCAGAATGTTAGCACTCTAGTTGCTCATTAGATCACTGTAGTAAAGCTACTGCTCACCAGGGAAAACTGCTGCTGGTATTGAAAGTGCATGTTTCAGTCTGCATGTCAGAATTTTTTAATGAAATAGAAGAGGATTTGAGAAGTCACTCAAAATGTGCCCTAATTTTTCTTTCTGCAGCACTAATCATACTTTTTATTGAAAAATGAACCCCCTCATTTTGTTCCTTTTTAAATTAAATGTTTTAAGAGTTACCACTTTAATCCAAGCAAGATGGCTTCAGGTGTGCCATACGTTTATCATAAGTAGGACTGTTAGCGCTCTAGTAGTTCTTTGGAACACTCTGGGAAGCTGCAGTAGAACACAAAGGAATCAACTGACAGTCTCTGCCCTTGTTGGATGTACATGTTTTACTGAGAATGTCAGACTTCATTCTCACATGACTGAGAAAGATAATGTGAATTTACAGAAAATAAGCTCTCAGTTTAGCCTATAGATCACCTTCCAAACCTCTGTGGTAAAAGCATGAGAAAATATTTTTCTCTCAATCATGATATCCCAGCAGAAGGCTTTTTCACATGGTGAAATCACCTTAGAACATACCACAATTCCTAAAATGAGTATGGTACCATCAACAAATGATTTATAATGTAACTAAAGTCTTAAAACCTTCTATTAACTGCAATGCTTTTTAATGAGGTGCTATCATGTATATTGGTCCCAAGATGGCTGCCAACACTTCTTGGATGAAGTGCTGACAGCCAATCAGATCTCAGGATGAGATGTGTGGTTAGGCTCCGCCCACATATATATATGCTTTTAAATGCTATTTTCTCAGGATCTACTGAACAGATTTACACCAAACCTACAAAAGGCACTTCCTTGACCTGAGGACTACCTCTCTGCCAAATTTCAAGTAATTCTGTTCAGCCGTTCGGGCTGTAGCTGTGTCTAAAGGTCCTATGGAAAAATGCATGGGAAAAACGCGTTTTGGGACCCCCCTTTTATCTCAGCCCCCACTTGACGAATCCCCCCGAGACTTTCAGGGTAGGAGCGGAGCGTAGCGCCCCACCTATTTTGAAAAATTTGCGAGGATTCGTCAACCGGCGCCAAAGTTATTCAAAATAGAATGTTGCGGATTTCCTATGGAAACGTGGTCCTAACGTCCTAACTATAACTACCTACTGGCGACCGCCAGTAGGTAATATATATATATATATATATATATATATATATATATATATATATATATATATATATATATATATATATATATATTACCTACTGGCGGTCGCCAGAAGGTAGTTATAGTTAGGACCAAGTTTCCATAGGAAGAGCATTTTTTGTTTTGCTTATAATTTTGGCGTTGATTGATGAATGCTCATGCAATTTTCCAAACTAATTCTTTGTTCATACCAGCTCCTATGTTGAAAGTTTGGGGGTGATTCGTCAAGGAGGGGCGAGAAAAAAGGGGGTCCCAAAACATGTTTTCTCCATGCAATTTCCATAGGAAATTTTAGACAAGGCTACAGGTCGAACGGGTGAACAGAATTACCCCAAATTTGACAGGGAGAAGGGTCTTGGTCTAGAAAGCACTCTTTTGTTTATTTGGTGTAAATCCATTCACTAGTTTTGGAGAAATATTGAACTTTTCAGATATATCAGTGTTTGGGAATTCTGCCATCTGATTGGCTGAGGCGTTATGAGCACAAGCTTTCTGCTTATTGGCTGCGAGCTAGGAAGTGTTGCCAGGCATTTTAGTGATTCTGTAAAAAAGAGTCAGGGGAAAAAAGGGCAAAAAGAGTAGGAAACAGGAGGATAGGAGCACTGTAACCTCTGTGGGGGAGTGGGAAGCGAAGTACTCACTCCTACCGGTCTGAAAGTGCAGTGTCGCTCAGGGTGACATGGTGCTGAGATGAGATGCTCCTACACTCGGGCATGAAACCAAAAGCCTAAACCGTGAGCTCATTGCTGTAAAGTGATGTGCTCTGGTCTTTGTAGCATACCCGTGCAAGTAGTGTTAGTAGGCGTTTAAACCATAAAGGGAGTGGGAAGCAAACTACTGACCCCTATGGTGCATTTATACTATACCGGAAGTGGGAATCGAAGTACTCACGCCTACCGGTGTGAAGACTCGGGGATCAAACCAAGCTGATTGCCGTTAAGTGATGGGCTCTGGGCGCTATAGCATACTGGCTGCTGTAGTGTAACTGTGTAAGTAGTGTTAGTATGCGTTTATACTATACAGGGAGTGGGAAGCGAACTACTCACCCCTACTGGTCTCAAGACTCGTGGATGAAACCAGGAGCTCATTGCTGTAAAGTCATGTGCTCTGTGTAGTATTCCAATGTAAGTCATAGTAGAATGTTAGTATGTAATGCTACTAGAATGTAAGTATGCAATGTTAGAATGTAGGGCTGTCATGAGGGGAATCTTGGGGAGTTTGTACACGGTGCTGGAGAAGACGGTTGCCTTGCTGTCTGCTCCTGTTGGTGGCTGTTTAAGCTGTCTTCTTTTCCTGCAATAAATCTACTTATCGGCTCCACTGCTGTCTGCCTCTTCACTACATAAATTTGGCGACGAGCGGGAGAAGGTAAAAAGAAGGCAGCACTCACCAATATTTCGAGCTTCCTTGCGTTCTGCTGAAGACCCGTTTTCTTCGTGAAGCTGTTTCTGCTCATCCCAGGGTCGTCGGCTCATCGAACTATGTCATCCGGCAGGATTTATATTTTTTGATTTTGGGCTTCCTCTGCCTCTTCACTGCACTCTGGTCGCTGTACTACACGTGTGCAAGTAGTGTTAGTATGCGCTTATACTAATTCTGTAGTTATGCAGTAACCAATGCATCATGTCCCTATGGAGTGCCATCTCCCAGGCGCAGCTCCTACAATGTCCTGGGGTGTGCATATGTGGGACATTTATATTTGCTATTACAGGGCGGGAGCATGGCTTGCACCCTGTGATAGTAAATCGTTATTTGCCTCGTTGAAGCGAGGGGAGGAAAAGCTCGTATCTCTTCAATAAAGCGGATCCGGATGGTAAAAATGGAGAAAAAAAATGAAGCAGGGTCTCACCCATTCATTTAAATGAGCCCCCTGGTGGGTAATGTTCCGGGGCCAATCCTATTATTTTATTGCGGGGTCTCTGCAGCCCTGGGGACCTTAATCTCACATGTAAATTAGGCGCGGGAGGGCACAGAGACGTTTCGCAGCCTAGGGGATCGCCACCTCCCCGGGTATTGTTTACTAATTGTTCGGGGGGCTTCGAGGCCAACTCAAGTCTGGGGATCGCCACCCTCCTGGGCTTTACTTAAATATGCAGGGTGGGCCTCGCCAGTCCCTGAAGCCTCGGTGGCCCTAGGCAGCGCCTTATTGGTTCTGTAATCACACGGGCAGTACTCATGGTGTTATAAAGTGATACACTCATAGAACCCTTGCAGTTGTAGAATTACCCAGGATTCATTTAGGTAAAAGTCTGTTGGTTTATATTTGGTAGGTGCACCGCAAAATTACAAATGTTTTCCCTCATAACCTCCTATCAACCGCCGATTTTCACAATAAACTACAGACAAGTGTTGTCAGAAAAAGAAGACCCATACACTCACTTATTTATTGGTAAAAAAAAACCTTTATTAAAACAACAAAAATAAACGGAAACACAACTTTATGCGAAGAAACAACAGTATAACATGAAATAAGTGGGTGGGACTCCTCCGGAAGCAGCGTACAAAACCTGCAAGACAAAAAAGAAACATAAGTATGTGTGCCATGTCCAAGAGAAAAAGAAAGGTATTCAGAATGAAAGGAAGAAAGTGAGAATGGGACAGAGAGCGAGTGGGTGGAAGGGAGAAGGGGAGGGAGAGTCAAAAGATCAGAGGGAGGAGGAGACAGATCGTCGGCCTACTGCACCCAGCCCTCACTGTTCTCCTCCCGTCACCCGTATGTGTGGGACGCTGGGGTCCACGAGAAAGAGTGTGGTCCAGCAAGACCTTAAAATGAAACAGAGATATTAATGAGGCCAGAGATTACATTATTATCTACGGCAACATCGCGCCGTAGATGTCATCAGTGATGTCACTGACCTTGTCATGAGTGATGTAATATGTGACATCATCAGCAGTGCATTGCGGGGGCGCGAGTTATAGTTAGCTGAACTAACTATAACAGGGGAATTTCTAGGTTTTTGTACGAGGGAAATGTCCAGCTAACTATAACGCCCCTGAAACCTATGTTTTTTTCAGTGAATTTCTAAGGTTTTTTAAATGCCGATTCCTAACTATAACACCCCTGAAACCTTTGGTTTTTTCAGTGAATTTCAAAGGTTTTTTAAATGCCAATTCCTAACTATAACGTGCATGAAACCTATGGTTTTTTCAGTGAATTTCAAAGGTTTTTTAAATGCTAATTCCTATCTATAACGTATCTCTGAAGATATCATGAAAAGCATTCTTTTTTAAAAGTAGGGTGCACATTAGTTTTGTGGAAAAGCATCTTTGTGATTGGTTAAGAAATAGCAGTTTCAACGTGGAGTATATATCATAGGATAAAATTTGCTCAGCTCAACCACACCTGCTACTTGCATTTGGAAGGCACTGTTCGAACTTAAAACAATCGTCAACTTTTAACCTGCACGTGTCGTTAACTGTTCAAGAAAATGTTACAAAAAAATATCGTAAAGTTTTAAAAAATTGATGAACTTTTAACCTGCACGTATTGTAGAATGTTCTAGAAAGTGTGTTGATAGAATACGTTGCACTTCTGACTTCTATGTGTTGTTGAATATTAAAAAAAACGGTTCATATGGAAAATTTAAAAGAAACCAATAGAGAAGTTTTGAAACCTAAAAGAATCAGGGAACTATTCTAATTTATTCTTTACATGTATTTATGTGTGCAGCAACAAAATTATAGACACAACAGCACTAGGAAGAGGAAGAGGCAGGGAGTGGGGGAAGGGGGGAATATGGGCAGAATGGCACACATGCACAATTAAGTACAACACACATATAGACTAACAATGGCCAAAATGAAACACACCAACAAGGAGCACAAGTCACACAACCTGCCAACATCACACCACTGAACGAGCATAGAAGTGAAAACCATGCTGCATTCATTCAGGATGTGTACAAAGGCCAGTCGTTGGTGTTGTGGGATGTCTGCGACAGTGGTCATCATGGATGAGATGCCCAGCATGTGGCACATGGTCGAGTTCACTGTGTGTTATGTTGCCAAACGGCTGCTCCTCCCTCCCACGAGCCCCCACACTTTTGTACGGTGAGCTGTTGTATCTCGTGCACTCGTACGGCACGCCATTGTTATGCCTATTTGCGCATGTCCTGCTACATTCCAACTACAACATCAAAGTGCCGTTTGGAGGGGGTGCATGCCACTTTACAACATCGACTGCTGCGGCTCTTGGAACAGGCCACACCAGAACACAGAGACACACTTACCGCACTTCCTGTACACGGACATGTCCGAGACACCCCATTCCCCTTGCCAGATAGGCACACCCCTGCACTGACCTGTGAACAACAGACCAGCACACGCCAGTTGTGCATGCAGGAGGATGCGTACGTAGCTACACATCCAGGCTCACTGCCAACGCTGAGGTGACAGCACACTGTGATGTTGCAGGGCCCGTGCCTGTCATGCTAAGACAATGACCATAGGGACACACTTACTAAGATGTGGGTTTGGGGGGCATTGGCGGTCCTGGAGTTGTTGAGATGAGTCTTCTGGCCCTCATGGGTATCCCTGTATCATGCTCATTGACTCTATGGCACCTGTGGGTGTTCTGCTGGGGCTCTTGGCTGTGTTCTAGGCCTCGGCTAAAATTTTGTTCCATTCGCGGAAATTGCGATAATTTGACATTTTCGAGTTCCGCGGAAAGCGCGAAAATATCAAAATTTCCGCATTCCGCAGCTTGGCGATAATTTGTTTCTTGCTCGCGCTGTAAAATAATACATTCTCGCGCGCGCGCGATCGCCTTACCTGAATCCCTGCGTTCGCCGACAAGTTTTCTTGATCCGGTTGCGTTCTCCATGAGATGTTGTATTGTTTTTAGCCATTTGCGCTGTCTCGCGACAGTTCGCGCCCGCAGTGACATCATGCGTCGCGCGATCACGTCTTTCTTCTCACGATCATGCACCGCGAGACAACTGAAAACAAGATGGCGTGCCCGCGAGCAACCACATGGGTAAGTTGGCGAGCCGCAACCATGCAGAAAATCTCGCGAACATGCGGGAACAAACTTCCGCATCTTCGCGATATTTCCGCGTGTTTGCGATAATTTTTAACATTTTCGCGATAATTTGCGAAAGTGGATTTCGCAAATTCCGCCCACCCCTACTGTGTTCCCTTTCATGGTGCAGGTAGTTGTCCTGCTTAACACCAGCAGAAAGCAGGTGTAAAATCCCTGGTGCCTTATCGCCGAAATTTGTTTCGCATTGCAATTGGTGTGAAAGTTGTGATGTGATTTTTTTCGTGTGCACAACAATATACGAACTGAGTAGTGTATCTCGTCAAGATCCAGCACCTGACGCACTATTCCCAATCAATATAAATACAATGAGATTTCTTAATAGATTTTGTGTGTACACTGTAAGTGCAGCCAATACCTCAGTGCAATACAATACAGGATTTTAGTATTTAGAATGAATCGCAAAGGTGCACCTCGTGTCTTTTTGCACGGGAACGGCTACTCTCCATTTCATTATCAGCACTTTAACAGAAGTAAAGTTGAGATAAATCTAACACACTATTCAGAAGTTGGTGCAAACTGCAGATTTCACCAGTATTCCAGCGATAAGTGCCCCAAAATTTAACACCATGGTCGACTCCATCAAATAACAGTAATAAGAACAAGAAAGAGTCACACAGCAGTTAAGAGAACAACCAAAAACGTTATCATTATTTTTTTCAAACTTTATTTTTTATAATAATAAATATATAAACGGAAAACTATTTTCAAACTTTATTTTTTTATTAACATATATATGAACAATAAACTAATAAACAAAATGTAACAACAATAACAAAAAACAACAAGGCGGAACACTACTGTGGGAACAATGGATGTCGACGACAGACCTGGAAAATAAGAAAGATTTTTATACAAAAAAAACAACATGGTATTCTCAACAAAAATACCACAAGAAACAAATCACAGATATATAAAATGCATACAGCTAACAAAATTTTATAAGTTTAACTTACAAAAACTGTAAATGTTGCCGCTTTAAAATATTTACCGAATCTGAAGAAAATGTTTTGCAGAAGGCACCACACCAACAATGTTTTTCTTCAGTGGTGAGGAAATGTTTTACTTTTTCCATGGAGCAAACAAAGACCAATGCCACCTTCTTCACTCGCAAGATTTGCCAAAGAGTTCTGTTACGAGGGGATCCTAACAAAAAATACTCATGCGGCACAGCAAGTATGATGAAACACCTAAGGACCCTTCATCCAAACAATCTTGCACGAGAAGAGTGCAAACAGATGAGAAACACTCCTGTTCTGTATCTGTAAAAAAGATTCACAAATAAATGTATATTAATAACTTTCAAATTTATACTATTCCATTACTGTACAAACACATTTTATATAAAAACTGACTAAGAAACTATAGCCCTGAACCACAAGTGTGACGATCGTTAAAACACTACATGCATAGTGCATACTACTTTGAAGCAGTTCATGCCCTAAAGCCTACCTCACTAAAAGGCTACATGCTAACTGACTAAATGATTACAGTACTATAAGAAGACACACTGGGTGAGTGACAGGGTGTTTGCTAGAAGAGTATGAATACTAACTAGGGAATTGAAGGTGTGAAACCCAACTGTGTAGGTGATTAGAGGACAGCATCCATACTGCATAGGCATTTAAAGCAGTCCATGTGCTAAGACCTGGCTCACTGCATGACTATTTGGGTACTGACTGAATGAGTAGAGTACAGCAAGGAGAGTGCCTAGGTGAATTTATAAGTGCTAGGCTTTTCGCACAGGGAATGGATTAGTACTTGGTACTGAATGGGTCACTAGAGGAGTGCAAAGCCAGTGTCAAGTGCTGGACTGTATGGATACTGACTAGGAAATTGAAAGTGTGTAAGACAAGTGTCTAGGTGGTTAGAAGACTGCATGCATAGTGCATAGGGGTTTGAAGCAGTCCATGTGCTAAGGCCTGGCTCAGTGTATGAATACTTAGGCACTGACTGAATGATTAGAGTACTGAAAAGATAGCATCTCGGTGAATTTATAAGTGTTTGGGTTTTAGCACAGTGAATGGATTAGTACATGGTGCTGAATGGGTCACTAGAGGACTGCAAATGGAGTGACAGGGTATTTCCTGGAAGTGTATGGATACTGATTAGGGAATTGAATGTGAGAAAGACAATTGTGTAGGTGGTTAGAGGACTGCATGCATAGTGGATAAGGGTTTGAAGCAGTCCATATACTAAGGCCTGGGTCACTGGATGAGTACTTGGGTACTGACTGAATGATTAGAGTACAGCAAGGAGAGTGCCTGGGTGAATTTATTAGGGTTTGGCGCTGTGAATGGATTAGTACAAGATGCTGAATGGGTCACTAGAGGAGTGCAACGGCAGTGACAGGGTGTTTGCTGGAAGTGAACGGATACTGACTGGGGAATTGAAGGTGTGAAAGACAAGTGTGTAGGTGGTTAGAGGACTGCATGCATAGTAGATATGGGTTTGACGTAGTCCATGTGCTAAGACCTGGCTCAGTGCATGAATACTTAGGCAGTGACTGAATCATTAGAGTACTGAAAAGAGAGTGTCTAGATGAATTTATAAGTGTTTGAGTTTTGACACAGTCAATGGATTAGTACATGCTGTTGAATGGGTCTCTAGAGGACTGAAAAGGAAGTGACAGGATGTTTCCTGGAAGTGTATGGATACTGACTAGGGAATTGAAGGTGTAAAAGACAAGTGTATAGTATGTCAGAACACTTTTATTTGAAGCGATCTATTTGGTACTTAGAAACTGACTAAATAATCAGACTACTTCTAGGACAGTGCTTAGGTAAAACTTTAAAATTTTCAGTTCTGCCACAGTGAACAGAATAGTACATGGTACTGCACCTTAGTGTCAAACCCCGACTCATTTTATCAATGCATAAGCAAAGACGAGCTTCTAATGCTACCAAAACTTGACAACATGAGAGGTTTTAAATTAGTTATCTGTCAGCAAATACACGATGTTACCAAATGCTTCTCTCACAGTGGTTCTCAAATGCACACAGACTCACAGTGAGATTCTAGACAACAACTACTATACCTAGGAGTTTACCAAAAATCATTCACTACTGTGGAAGTGGTAAGCGAACTGCACACAATCTTCATATTTCAGGACTGCACTTTTATGTCAAAGACTGACTCATATAATCAAAGCATAAGCAAAGACTGGCTTCTAATGCTACTAAAACTTCACAACATGACTGGTTTTAAAACAGGTATATGTCAGCAAATACACAATGTTACCAAATGCTTCTCTCACAATCCTTACCCAAATGCACACAGACTCACAGTGTGATTTTAGACAAGCAACACTATTCTAGGAGTTTACCAAAACTCATTCACTAGTCTGGAAGAGTTAATGGTACTGCACAAAATCTACATATTTAAGTACAGCACATCAGTGTCAAAGCATGACTCATTTAATCAACATATAAGCAAAGACTGGATTCTAATGCTACTAAAACTTCACAACATGACAGGTTTTAAACCAGTTATCTGTCAGCAAATACATGATGTTACCAAATGCTTCTCTCACAGTGATCCCAAATACACACTAACTCACAGTGTGATTCTAGACAAGCACCACTATCCCTATGAGTTTACCAAAACTCATTCACTACAGTGCAAGTGGTAAGGGAACTGCACACAATCTACATATTTCACCACTGCAATTTACTGTCAATGCCTGACTCATATAATGAAAGCATAAGCCATAACTGTCTTCTAATGCTACTAAAACTTGACATCATGACTTGTTTTACAACACTTATCTGTCAGCAAATACACGATGTTACCAAACACTTCTCTCACAGTGGTTCCCAAATACACACAGACTCCCAGTGTGATTCTAGACAAACAACACTATCCCTAGCAGCTTACCAAAACTCATTCACTACAGTGGAAGTGGTAAGGGAACTGCACACAATCTACATATTTCACGACTGCACTTTAGGGTCAATGCCTGATTAATTTAATCAATGCATAAGCAAAGACTGGCTTCTAATGCTACTAAAACTTGACAACATGACAGGTTTTAAAACAGTTTTCTGTCAGCAAATACACAATGTTACCAAACGCTTCTTTCACAGTGGTTCCCAAATGTACAAAGACTCACAGTGTGATTCTAGACAAGCACCAGTATCCCTAGGAGTTTACCAAAACTCATTCACTACACTGGAAGTGATAAGGGAACTGCACACAATCTACATATTTCACGACTGCTCTTTAGTGTCAATTCCTGACTCATTTAATCAACACATAAGCAAAGACTGGCTTCTAATGCTACTAAAACTTGACAACATGACAGGTTTTAAAACAGTTTTCTCTCAGCAAATACACGATGTTACCAAACGCTTCTCTCACAGTGGTTCCCAAATGCACACAGACTCACAGTGTGATTCTAGACAAGCACCAGTATTCCTAGGAGTTTACCAAAACTCATTCACTACACTGGACGTGATAAGGGAACTGCACACAATCCACATATTTCATGACTGCACTTTAGTGTCAATGCCTGACTCATTTAATCAACACATAAGCAAAGACTGGCTTCTAATGCTACTAATACTTGACAACATGACAAGTTTTAAAACAGTTTTCTGTCAGCAAATACACGATGTTTCCAAACACTTCTCTCACAGTGGTTCCCAAATACACACAGACTCACAGTGTGATTCTAGACAAACAACACTATCCCTAGCAGCTTACCAAAACTCATTCACTACAGTGGAAGTGGTAAGGGAACTGCACACAATCTACATATTTCACGACTGCACTTTGGTGTCAATGCCTGACTCATTTAATCAACGCATAAGCAATGACTGGCTTCTAATGCTACTAAAACTTGACAAAATGACAAGTTTTAAAACAGTTTTCTGTCAGCAAATACACAATGTTACCAAACGCTTCTTTCACAGTGGTTCCCAAATGCACAAAGACTCACAGTGTGATTCTAGACAAGCACCAGTATCCCTAGGAGTTTACCAAAACTCATTCACTACACTGGAAGTGATGAGGGAACTGCACACAATCTACATATTTCACGACTGCAATTTACTGTCAATGCCTGTCTCATATAATGAAAGCATAAGCCATAACTGTCTTCTAATGCTACTAAAACTTGAAAACATGACAGGTTTTAAAACATTTATCTGTCAGCAAATACACGATGTTACCAAATGCTTCTCTCACAATCCTTACCCAAATGCACACAGACTCACAGTGTGATTTTAGACAAGCAACACTATTCTAGGAGTTTACCAAAACTCATTCGCTAGTCTGGAAGAGTTAATGGTACTGCACAAAATCTTCATATTTAAGTACAGCACATCAGTGTCAAAGCATGACTCATTTAATCAACATATAAGCAAAGACTGGATTCTAATGCTACTAAAACTTTACAACATGACAGATTTTAAAACAGTTATCTGTCAGTAAATACATGATGTTACCAAATGATTCTCTCACACTGATCCCAAATACACACTAACTCACAGTGTGATTCTAGACAAGCACCACTATCCCTATGAGCTTACCAAAACTCATTCACTACAGTGCAAGTGGTAAGGGAACTGCACACAATCTACATATTTCACGACTGCAATTTACTGTCAATGCCTCACTCATTTAATGAAAGCATAAGCCATAACTGTCTTCTAATGCTACTAAAACTTGACAACCTGACTGGTTTTAAAACAGTTATCTGTCAGCAAATACACAATGTTACCAAATGCTTCTCTCACAGTGGTTCCCAAATGCACACAGACTCACTGTGTGATTCTAGACAAACAACACTATCCCTTGCACTATACCAAAACACATTTCTTCATCTAGAAGTAGTACTACATTTTAGTATAGAAACATAACATAACTCATTTCACAAATTCATAAACAATGACTGGTTTCTAATTCTACCAAAATATAAAAACTGCACAGTTATCTGTCTACAAACACATGAAAAACACAAATGCCAATGACAGAATGGTTTCTACATGCACACACATTGTAGAGAAAAAAAGTACTCCCTACACTTTAGCAGGAAAAATACATTAGTCTGATTAAAATCAAAATAGTCTACATACATCCCCTCACAATTAAGTAACTCATCTTTCAAGTTCTTTTGTAGATTAAGGAGTATATCAATCACTCACCATATTTTCTTTTACAGAATCTCTGCACTGTGCACCTCTCAGAAAAAGCAAAGAATGGAAAAGTTTCCCTTTCATTTTCCACACATATACATGTAAACATCAAATCACAATCCTTCGCACATAAACTCAAAAGCAAACACACATTTCTATTGGTTAAACATTTCAACCCTTTCCAACTGAAATACATTTCAACCCTTCCCCCAATCTGCCTTCTGCCTGTTACCATAGAAACAGGTCATGGAACACTGCACTGAGCTCACAGGTCACAAGTTCAGCACACAATGTTCTTACACAAGACAGGAAGTGTGCTTGACTTTTCAACATATCAGCTTATCATATAGAAACCAATAGAGAAGTTTTGAAACCTAAAAGAATCAAGGAACTATTCTAATTTATTCTTTACATGTATTTATGTGTGCAGCAACAAAATTATAGACACAACAGCACTAGGAAGAGGAAGAAGCAGGGAGTGGGGGGAGGGGGGAGATGGGCAGAATGGCACACATGCACAATTAAGTACAACACACATATAGACTAACAATGGCCAAAATGAAACACACCAACAAGGAGCACAAGTCACACAACCTGCCAACATCACACCACTGAACGAGCATTGAAGTGAAAACCACGCTGCATTCATACAGGATGTGTACAAAGGCCAGTCGTTGGTGTTGTGGGATGTCTGTGACAGTGGTCATCATGGATGAGATGCCCAGCATGTGGGTGGCACATGGTCGAGTTCACTGTGTGTTATGTTGCCAAACGGCTGCTCATACCTCCCACGAGCCCCCACACTTTTGTACGGTGAGCTGTTGTATCTCTTGCACTCATACGTCACGCCATTGTAATGCCTATTTGCGCATGTCTTGCTACATTCCAACTACAACATCACAGTGCCGTTTGGAGGTGGTGCTTGCCACTTTACAACATCGACTGCTGCGGCGCTTGTAACAGGCCACACCAGAACACAGAGACACACTTACCGCACTTCCTGTACATGGACATGTCCGAGACACCCCGTTCCCCTTGCCAGATAGGCACACCCCTGCACTGACCTGTGAACAACAGACCAGCACACGCCAGTTGTGCATGCAGAAGGATGCGTACGTAGCTACACATCCAGGCTCACTGCCAACGCTGAGGTGACAGCACACTGTGATGTTGTAGGGCTCGTGCCTGTCATGCTAAGACAATGACCACAGGGACACACTTACTAAGATGTGGGTTTGGGGGGCATTGGCGGTCCTGGAGTTGTTGAGATGAGTATTCTGGCCCTCATGGGTATCCCTGTATCATGCTCATTGACTCTATGGCACCTGTGGGTGTTCTGGTGTGGCTCTTGGCTGTGGTCTAGGCCTGGGCTAAAATTTTGTTCCGTTCGCGGAAATTGCGGTAATTTGACATTTTCGCGTTCCGCGGAAAGCGCGAAAATGTCAAAATTTCCGCATTCCGCAGCTTGGCGATAATTTGTTTCTTGCTTGCGCTGTAAAATAATACATTCTCGCGCGCGCGCGATCGCCTTACCTGAATCCCTGCGTTCGCCGACAAGTTTTCTTGATCCGGTCGCGTTCTCCATGAGATGTTGTATTGCTTTTAGCCATTTGCGCTGTCTCGCGACAGTTCGCGCCCGCAGTGACGTCATGCGTCGCGCGATCACGTCTTTCTTCTCGCGATCATGCACCGCGAGACAACTGAAAACAAGATGGCCGCGCCCGCGAGCAACCACATGGGTAAGTTGGCGAGCCGCAACCATGCAGAAAATCTCGCGAACATGCGGAAAAAAACTTCCGTATCTTCGCGATATTTCCGCGTGTTTGCGATAATTTTTAAAATTTTCGCGATAATTTGCGAAAGTGGATTTCGCAATTTCCGCCCACCCCTACTGTGTTCCCTTTCATGGTGCAGGTAGTTGTCCTGCTTAACACCAGCAGAAATCAGGTGTAAAATCCCTGGTGCTAACGTGTCTTATCGCCGGAATTTGTTTCGCATTGCAATTGGTGTGAAAGTTGTGATGTGATTTTTTTCGTGTGCACAACAATATACGAACTGAGCAGTGTATCTCGTCAAGATCCAGCACCTGACGCACTATTCCCAATCAATATAAATACAAGGAGATTTCTTAATAGATTTTGTGTGTACACTGTAAGTGCAGCCAATACCTCAGTGCAATACAATACAGGATTTTAGTTTTTAGAATGAATTGCAAAGGTGCACCTCGTGTCTTTTTGCACGGGAACGGCTACTCTCCATTTCATTATCAGCACTTTAACGGCAGTAAAGTTGAGATAAATCTAACACACTATTCAGAAGTTGGTGCAAACTGCAGATATCACCAGTATTCCAGCGATAAGTGCCCCAAAATTTAACACCAAGGTGGACTCCATCAAATAACAGTAATAAGAACAAGAAAGAGTCACACATCAGTTAAGAGAACAACCAAAAACGTTATTATTATTTTTTTCAAACTTTATTTTTTATAATAATAAATATATAAACGAAAAACTATTTTCAAACTTTATTTTTTTATTAACATATATATGAACAATAAACTAATAAACAAAATGTAACAAAAATAACAAAAAACAACAAGGCGGAACACTACTGTGGGGACAATGGATGTCGACGAGAGACCTGGAAAATAAGAAAGATTGTTAAAAAAAAACAACATGGTATTCTCAACAAAAATACCACAAGAAACAAATCACAGATATATAAAATGCATACAGCTAACAAAATTTTATAAGTTTAACTTACAAAAACTGTAAATGTTGCCGCTTTAAAATATTTACCGAATCTGAAGGTAATGTTTTGCAGAAGGCACCACACCAACAACGTTTTTCTTCAGTGTTGAGGAAATATTTTACTTTTTCCAAGGAGCAAACAAAGACCAATGCCACCTTCTTCACTCGCAAGATTTGCCAAAGAGTTCTGTTACGAGGGGATCCTAACAAAAAATACTCGTGCGGCACAGCAAGTATGATGAAACACCTAAGGACCCTTCATCCAAACAATCTTGCACGAGAAGAGTGCAAACAGATGAGAAACACTCCTGTTCTGTATCTGTAAAAAAGAATCACAAATAAATGTATATTAATAACTTTCACATTTATACTATTCCATCACCGTACAAACACATTTTATATAAAAACTGACTAAGAAACTATAGCCCTGAACCACAAGTGTGATGATCGTTAAAACACTACATGCATAGTGCATACTACTTTGAAGCAGTTCATGCCCTAAAGCCTACCTCACTAAAAGACTACATGCTAACTGACTAAATGATTACAGTACTATAAGGAGACACACTGGGTGAGTGACAGGGTGTTTGCTAGAAGAGTATGAATTCTAATTAGGGAATTGAAGGTATGAAACCCAACTGTGTAGGTGATTAGAGGACTGCATCAATACTGCATAGGCATTTAAAGCAGTCCATGTGCTAAGGCCTGGCTCACTGCATGACTACTTGGGTACTGACTGAATGATTAGAGTACAGCAAGCTGAGTGCCTAGGTGAATTTATAAGTGATAGGCTTTTCGCACAGGGAATGGACTAGTACTTGGTACTGAATGGGTCACTAGAGGAGTGCAATGGCAGTGTCAAGTGCTGGACTGTATGGATACTGACTAGGAAATTGAAAGTGTGAAAGACAAGTGTCTAGGTGGTTAGAAGACTGCATGCATAGTGCATAAGGGTTTGAAGCAGTCCATGTGCTAAGGCCTGGCTCAGTGTATGAATACTTAGGCACTGACTGAATGATTAGAGTACTGAAAAGATAGCATCTCGGTGAATTTATAAGTGTTTGGGTTTTAGCACAGTGAATGGATTAGTACATGGTGCTGAATGGGTCACTAGAGGACTGCAAAGGGAGTGACAGGGTATTTCCTGGAAGTGTATGGATACTGATTAGGGAATTGAATGTGAGAAAGACAATTGTGTAGGTGGTTAGAGGACTGCATGCATAGTGGATAAGGGTTTGAAGCAGTCCATATACTAAGGCCTGGGTCACTGGATGAGTACTTGGGTACTGACTGAATGATTAGAGTGCGGCAAGGAGAGTGCCTGGGTGAATTTATTAGGGTTTGGCGCTGTGAATGGATTAGTACATGATGCTGAATGGGTCACTAGAGGAGTGCAACGGCAGTGACAGGGTGTTTGCTGGAAGTGAACGGATACTGACTGGGGAATTGAAGGTGTGAAAGACAAGTGTGTAGGTGGTTAGAGGACTGCATGCATAGTGGATATGGGTTTGACGTAGTCCATGTGCTAAGACCGGCTCAGTGCATGAATACTTAGGCAGTGACTGAATAATTAGAGTACTGGAAAGAGAGTGTCTAGGTGAATTTATAAGTGTTTGAGTTTTGGCACAGTCAATGGATTAGTACATGCTGTTGAATGGGTCTCTAGAGGACTGCAAAGGAAGTGACAGGATGTTTCCTGGAAGTTTATGGATACTGACTAGGGAATTGAAGGTGTAAAAGACAAGGGTATAGTATGTCAGAACACTTGTATTTGAAGCAATCTATTTGGTACTTAGAAATTGACTAAATAATCAGACTACTTCTAGGACAGTGCTTAGGTAAAACTTTAAAATTTTCAGTTCTGCCACAGTGAACAGAATAGTACATGGTACTGCACCTTAATGTCAAACCCTGACTCATTTTAGCAATGCATAAGCAAAGACTAGCTTCTAATGCTACCAAAACTTGACAACATGAGAGGTTTTAAATTAGTTATCTGTCAGCAGATACACGATGTTACCAAATGCTTCTCTCACGGTGGTTCTCAAATGCACACAGACTCACAGTGTGATTCTAGACAACAACCACTATACCTAGGAGTTTACCAAAAATCATTCACTACTGTGGAAGTGGTAAGCGAACTGCACACAATCTTCATATTTCAGGACTGCACTTTTATGTCAAAGCCTGACTCATGTAATCAAAGCATAAGCAAAGACTGGCTTCTAATGCTACTAAAACTTCACAACATGACCGGTTTTAAAACAGGTATATGTCAGCAAATACACGATGTTACCAAATGCTTCTCTCACAATCCTTACCCAAATGCACACAGACTCAAAGTGTGATTTTAGACAAGCAACACTATCCTAGGAGTTTACCAAAACTCATTCACTACTCTGGAAGAGTTAATGGTACTGCACACAATCTACATATTTAAGTACACCACATCAGTGTCAAAGCATGACTCATTTAATCAACGCATAAGCAAAGACTGGATTCTAATCCTACTAAAACTTCACAACATGACAGGTTTTAAACCAGTTATACACACTAACTCACATTGTGATTCTAGACAAGCACCACTATCCCTATGAGGTTACCAAAACTCATTCACTACAGTGCAAGTGGTAAGGGAACTGCACACAATCTACATATTTCACAACTGCAATTTACTGTCAATGCCTGACTCATATAATTAAAGCATAAGCCATAACTGTCTTCTAATGCTACTAAAACTAACAACATGACATGTTTTACAACACTTATCTGTCAGCAAATACACGATGTTACCAAACACTTCTCTCACAGTGGTTCCCAAATACACACAGACTCACAGTGTGATTCTAGACAAACAACACTATCCCTAGCAGCTTACCAAAACTCATTCACTACAGTGGAAGTGGTGAGGGAAATGCACACACTCTACATATTTCACGACTGCACTTTAGTGTCAATGCCTGACTAATTTAATCAACGCATAAGCAAAGACTGGCTTTTAATGCTACTAAAACTTGACAACATGATAGGTTTTAAAAGAGTTGTCTGTCAGCAAATACACAATGTTACCAAACGCTTCTTTCACAGTGGTTCCCAAATGCACAAAGACTCACAGTGTGATTCTAGACAAGCACCAGTATTCCTAGGAGTTTACCAAAACTCATTCACTACACTGGAAGTGATAAGGGAACTGCACACAATCTACATATTTCACGACTGCACTTTAGTGTCAATGCCTGACTCAATTAATCAACACATAAGCAAAGACTGGCTTCTAATGCTACTAAAACTTGACAACATGACAAGTTTTAAAACAGTTTTCTGTCAGCAAATACACAATGTTACCAAACACTTCTCTCACAGTGGTTCCCAAATACACACAGACTCACAGTGTGATTCTAGACAAGCACCAGTATCCCTAGGTGTTTACCAAAACTCATTCACTACACTGGAAGTGATAAGGGAACTGCACACAATCTACATATTTCACGACTGCAATTTACTGTCAATGCCTGACTCATATAATGAAAGCATAAGCCATAACTGTCTTCTAATGCTACTAAAACTTGACAACATGACAGGTTTGTAAACAGTTATCTGTCAGCAAATACACGATGTTACCAAATGCTTCTCTCACAATCCTTACCCAAATGCACACAGACTCACAGTGTGATTTTAGACAAGCAACACTATCCTAGGAGTTTACCAAAACTCATTCACTAGTCTGGAAGAGTTAATGGTACTGCACAAAATCTACATATTTAAGTACAGCACATCTGTGTCAAAGCATGACTCATTTAATCAACATATAAGCAAAGACTGTATTCTAATGCTACTAAAACTTCACAACATGACAGATTTTAAAACAGTTATCTGTCAGCAAATACATGATGTTACCAAATGATTCTCTCACACTGATCCCAAATACACACTAACTCACAGTGTGATTCTAGACAAGCACCACTATCCCTATGAGCTTACCAAAACTCATTCACTACAGTGCAAGTGGTAAGGGAACTGCACACAATCTACATATTTCACGACTGCAATTTACTGTCAATGCCTCACTCATTTAATGAAAGCATAAGCCATAATTGTCTTCTAATGCTACTAAAACTTGACAACCTGACTGGTTTTAAAACAGTTATCTGTCAGCAAATACACAATATTACCAAATGCTTCTCTCACAGTGGTTCCCAAATGCACACAGACTCACTGTGTGATTCTAGACAAACAACACTATCCCTTGCACTATACCAAAACACATTTCTTCATCTAGAAGTAGTACTACATTTTAGTATAGAAACATAACATAACTCATTTCACAAATTCATAAACAATGACTGGTTTCTAATTCTACCAAAATATAAAAACTGCACAGTTATCTGTCTACAAACACACGAAAAACACAAATGCCTATCACAGAATGGTTTCTACATGCACACACATTGGAGAAGTTTCCCTTTCATTTTCCACACATATACATGTAAACATCAAATCACAATCCTTCGCACATAAACTCAAAAGCAAACACACATTTCTATTGGTTAAACATTTCAACCCTTTCCAACTGAAATACATTTCAACCCTTCCCCCAATCTGCCTTCTGCCTTTTACCATAGAAACAGGTCATGGAACACTGCACTGAGCTCACAGGTCACAAGTTCAGCACACAATGTTCCTACACAAGAACGGAAGTGTGCTTGACTTTTCAACATATCAGCTTATCATATTATTGTTCCTTACAATCTGTTTTTGTTAACCAATAACAATCATACCTTTAAAAAACAAAAATATACACCCTACCTTTCAGTGTAGAAAGTTGTTATACAACCAATATTTTCTTGTCGTTTTTCAAAAAACGTTGCTGTGGATCCGCGCACCCACTGCGAGGGAATCCGTGCATCCAACGCGATAGGATACGCACTTATTCCCCTTCCATCTTCAGCCTCGCTTCTACCGAGGCCTGAAAATGGCCGCCAACAATTCCTTGGTTTCGAATGCAGAGAGATGCTCGACAGCCAATTAGCATTCAGCACGCGATCGGGAGGGTGCGCGCTCCGTTCAGGGAGGGTGCGGGTACGGTGCGCGGATCCTCCGCGGCCATAGATATCACTAACTTTTTACCCTAATTTTCTCAGGAACTACTGAACAGATTCACACCAAATATGCAAAAGGCACGAGTCCGAACTGAGGACTACCTTTTTGCCAAATTTGGTGTCATTCCGTTCAGCGGTTCGGGCTGTAGCCGCGACAACAGATCCTATGGGAAATTGCATGGGGAAAACGTGTTTTGGGACCCCCCTTTTTTCTCGGCCCCCACTTCACGGATCACCGCAAAACTTTCAAGGTAGGAGCGGAGCAGAGCTGGCCAAAAGTTTGGAGAATTTCGCGAAGATTCATCAATCGGCGCCAAAGATATTCCCAATAGAATGTTGTGGATTTCCTATTGAAAATAGGTCCTAACTATAACTATCTACTGGCGACCGTGCACTCTCAGTATAAACAGAATCCATGACAATCCAAGGTTCCAAAGGTGTTTATTTCACTACGCGTTACGGCTTACTGCGGAGCCATGTTCAGGTTAAAAAATGTGCACACAAACATGACTTATAAAGCATTGAGGCAAGAATATAAACGAGGGACACCATTGGCAGACATTTCAGTCGAGGAAAGTTATGCAAATGCGGTGGACATATTGAAATGATCACCACGTATGTACCAAACACGGTGTACAGAAATAAGATCGTACAAGCTGTAATGCATAGATTAACCGAATTCATATCACACTCAATTATGAGTACAATCATGAAAGCAAGCATTATGTGCGAGAAAAAAATGTGCAAGTGCGGCAGACGTATAGGGATGGTATTCTCATGTGTGCATGTCACAGTCTGTTCTCTAAATAAAATCACATAAATCTGAAATGCACACCTGCCGCTTATGAATCCGTGTGCCCACGAAATAAAACTATAATAGATTTCACAGTGCTAATATTGAAGCACAGATCACATGCTTCTGGCGCCGCGCCCGCTGATCAAAATCCAGTTCCTCTGCTGGAGTCAGGGTTCCCATTCCTTCCCTCTCTGGGTGTCTTTCGCCTCTACTTGCATCAGAGTCAATCTCGCTGATTGTAGAGCTAGATTCAGATATGGACCCTTACTATGGTTCCTGACTGGTTAGTCCTTGTTCCATATTGGAAACACCACGAGGCATCTGTTTCTTTTTCAAAAAATCTTATTTTTTTGCAAACATAAAGATGTGTCCAGTTTCATAATCTTGTTTATCCCATGCATATTTATACGCCTTTCTGGTTTTAATTATTTCTTTTTGTTTCTTGAGGCGTATTTGAATGTCACTATTAGCTTTAGTTATCAAGTCCTTAAACTCTGACTTTGCCAACTCATCATTGATGATTTGTATTTCCTTCATAATAGTTTCCTGGTCTATCCTGGCATACTTATTAATATTTGAACCATGCGCATAGATGCTTCCAAATTACTGCCGGCCCACTCCTTAAGCATTTCAGGATTTGGGCTTTCAAAACTGGGGGCAAGCAGTATGCGTAGTCCACGCGGTACCCTGTTAGCCTCCACATATTTCTCCAGAGATTTCTGTTCCCACCATTTAGTTATCTCTGATATCATTAGTTTTTCCAGTTGTTTTAATAGTGTCCGAGCGCCACTTTCTGGTGAACTGTTAGTAGCATTTCTGTTATGTCCGATAATCGGAACTGTTGGTAAATTAGTAAATAAGTCTAAGGCAGCCACCTCTTGTTCGCGTATAATCTCGTCAGCCATGCTATCAGCTTGTTATAGCAAAAAATATGAATATACAACCCAAGTCAGACCTCTGTTGATAGAGCACACACTGGTGAATCACCGGGGCCCCGGTAACTGTCCTCAATAATGCAACGTTTCCTGGCCATACTTAGGGCTTCAAGCACACCTCCCCACCCGCTCTGTGTCCATGTAATGGTGTCTTACTGGCTGGTTTCCCACGGGGAATCGTGGATCCTCTGACTCATGTCTCTTCACTTTCACCGTCCGCATCCATTCACCATACACTTCCGGATGCGGGGGGTCAACAGTAACTATTCCTTCCGGAATTGAACAAAACGATGTAGGCTGTAAGCTGAATGTCCCACAATGGAGGAGGGGGTCCATTCCATGGTTGACATGTATGGGCTCTATGATTTGAATAAGGCAGTTCATTAGCTACCTGTGCGTGGCATGACTGCAGTTTGGGGGTTACTATCTCTGGAGAAAATAACTACTTCCCAGATTATCAAATGTGAGAAACATTATTTCATTACCACATATATCTATAACTAAGAGTGGAAGTTAATAATAAACTCGAATACTTAAAATTAAATAGTGAATAGTTCACAAGAACTTTGTGGAGTTCTCAAAAAACTACACATTTTGATTATAGATGAGTTTAGTATGGTTTCCAACTAGATGGCTTTTGTTCACTTATGGATGACAGAAACACTAAAGACAACACATAATAATCTATTTGGTGGTAAACATGTCATTTATTTTGGCAATCTACTTCAACTTACTCCAGTTAAAGGAGACCCAATCTTTAAAATTGTGACAGCTGAAGAAACTAGACACTCCTTACGAAATATAGATGATGTTAATATTTGGTTGCATTTTTCGTACAGTGAACTTACACTCAATATGAGACCAGCAGACAATGAATAATATGGCAACATTTTACAAGATATTAAGCTAGGAATTGTTAGAGAAAGTGCAAAAGAAAATCTTTAAAAAGAGAAGCATTTCCACTTTATTTCCATATTTCAAAACACCGGGAGAAGTTATGCATTCCCTTCTTTTCAAAGCACTGCCTTTAGTTTGTTTGATAGCAATCCTAAAAGAATGGAATGATTTGAATATGGAAATGTTATCAATGTAAAATGGAAAAAATATTCAGAGATTATTTTGAAACTCATGGAGAAAAAATGCCTATAACAAAAACCTTAGCTACAAAATTATTAAACATGGAGAAATCTATGTCACAAATAGCCGGATTAGAAAAAGAGCAATGTCTGTGCAAATAGCTGTGTTATTTTAGAACACAGTTTGGATGTAGAACAATGACTTATAAATGTAGATATGGGACATATAGTAAAATGTATACATTACAAAAGTAATAAGGAAATTGAATTTGATATTGCCCGATTTTACATTATTAAGGACCCCAAACACATTGCAAAAGCAACAGCAAGAGTTTTATCAATAAAAGACTTATGCATTCAAAATGAGCAATTTCCCTTACATTTAACTTATGCTGTTACAATACATAAATCTCAAGGTTTAAGGTTGGATATTGTATGAATTAACATGGGCTCAACACTTTTCAAGAGGGTAAGACATATTTTGCTGTATCCCATTTGCAAACTTTGCAAGGTCTACATATTGTTACACCAAAACCAACGCAGACCCTTCTTGTATTTGCAAATACAATTGATTAAGACAGCTATATACTCCTTCTCTTGGTGAATATCCAGTTGTGTGTAAACCTAAAATATATATGAGAAAGAAAGAATGCTTTAGAACTAATGAGTCTTCAAAAAAGGTTGAACCGTGTAAAAAAAGAAGAAAAAACACAACCTTGACCTTTTAGGCTTTCAGTTTACCAATACAAATAGCATTAACTGCTATAGTAATGTGATTACTAATGTGCTTGTAGATTTGCCTTTAGTAAAAGACTTACTTTAGAAAAACACAGATAAGTCTTTTTGTAAGACTGTCGCAAATTTGTATTTCCAGCTTCAGTTCAACAAGTGGTGCTACAGATATAGTGGCTGTTTAGATATAGTGGCTGTTTATACAGGGACTGTTCGTTTCTCAATGAATGAACAACAGGATGCCCCGGAAATTTGTATGGCTGTTCTTCAAAATAGTAGCGAATGAGAGTTTCCCACATCCACATCTTTTTGCTTTAAGCTGCTATTGGGAACATGAATGTTTCCAATGCTTAAATGCTTTCTCAACAGTCACAGAATTTGAAAGATTTGTGGATGTCAAGCTGTCTCAACACATTCCTTAACTATGGTGATTATCCATTTATGTGTAATGATATAAAGAAGTACTCCAGGTACTACAAACATTATTACCATTATTATCGAAGGCCACCATAGCCGTCATACCTTGAAGAGGCTCCGGGGCTCGGGATCAGTTTTCGGCTGCAAATCATAGTTAAAGCCGACAATGGCAATCTTCCACCACTGTAACCCAACATAACAGAATCAATCGTAACAGAACTTTCCTTCATTTTTAATAATGTCCTCCACATTTCAAAGAATACCCAGGGATCCCATTGCCGATTGCTTGGAAATGAAAGCGGTAAGCAAAGGTGGCTTGATTTCCGCTCCCTCCTGCTGCGGTGCAATATTTAGACTTTTCTTCAAACTTTGCTATATGTGCTGAACACATTCACAAAGGATCACCAATCATGTACAGAGACTCATCTACTGATGCTGTGACCAGACCCTGCTACCTACTGATTATCCAACGCTGCGCAACCTTCCGGGTCCTACAGTGCTGTGCCCGCTCTTTGTGGTTTCTTCAACCCTGCACAACCTACCTGATCAGACGGTGCTGTCCACACTCTTCTTGGTTACTTCGTCCCTGCACAACCTTCCTGGTCCGACGGAGCTGCGTCCGCTTTCGTGCTGCCCAGGACACCTAGCTCGACTGCCAGTCTTGGTTGATGTTCCATTCATGCTGCCGCTGACTGGCCTTGCATCCCTGGAGTCATCAGATGCGCTGTGCTGCCGCCTTTCACTGTCATGAGCAGTCACGCCCCACACAGCCTCTCGATTGAGGTGAACTGGATCTGGCAGCGTCAGACGGTTGCTCCTGCAAGAGCTCGCCTGCAGGGGCTGCCACGCTAGTCAGAGGGGGGAGTTCATTTTTTGTAAGAGGCGCAGATCTGGGGCGTTCACACTGATTAATCCTTATGACTGTGTGGTTTTCTCCCCCCCAAAACACTGACTTTTGCATTTGCTCCTATTCCCTGGATTGATTGCCATCTTAGGGACATCACCCTCCATCCCTGACCTGAAACTTTCGAATTCTAGATGGTGCCTTTGACTCAGGACATTGAAGCAGACATAGGTCCATCATCCTAGCCTATAAATAGAACAAGGACTTTGTGCCAGTCCTCATGTATTTAACTGGAAAGCAAGTCTAGTTCTTTTGTAAAAAAAAAAAAAAACTAATCCCCACGTAGTTTTAGGAAAGCAGATCCAGCTTTTTGTGAATTTTACCACAGCAACTAGATCGGAATAAGCATTGGGTTACCACCAGGGTGCTGACATACTATATGCCGTTATCTTATTGCCTAGCATTAACAAGACTGACTCCTTCCATACTCTCTGTTTGATAAGCAAAGCTGCTCGTCCCATTAATATTATTTCTTCTCTTCAACTATATAGTACTCTTTAATTATAAAAGATTGTCAGCTCCTTCTAATCAAAGCATAATCTTCCTCTATGCAAAAATATACGGATATTACTTTACTTGCTCCACTCCTACATGGCTACTAGGAAGACCATCCACTCTGATTGCTCGCTATCTCGGGTAGGCCATTATTCATTTAAAATCGGGTACGCTCTTAACCTATCCAAAATGGCTGCTAAGAACTTCAAACCTAATCTACTCAGACAACACCCTGAAACTCTTGTCTCTGTTGCCTACTAATGGAACTCAAAAGGCATTGTGGTTAACAACCTTATTTTCTTCACTAACCGAAGAGCCCAAAGGAGAAGAGTCCTTACTGCCATGCTCCGTTCCAAACCAATAAAGAAAATACCACACGCCTCCAGAATAACCATTAATGCCCTCACCAGACTTCAATGCTGAACTTGCAGTGTCCATATACAACAACGTAAATATCCTTATAGAAGCTTCATACAGAAATCTGGAACAATTTGACAAAATATTCATGTAGATTAGAAACATGGTAGCTAACAATGTACAACTCAGACTAATCTGTGTCCTTCTTCCATGTTGAGCTCTCCAGCCTTATCCACTGTTTCTGCCCCCTCCCCCATTCCTACCACACCTACTACCACCCAAGATGACCACTCCCCTTGCACTATCAATAAGCTCATTTTGGTAGGAACAAAACCTTGGTCCACAATGATAGGCTACCTTAGTCCATACGTTGGTGATTTCCCCTCACCGTTCCAGATTCATCACTGACACTCAAAACGTACATTCCAAAAATGTACAGTGGTAAAAATGCGGAAATTATGAGTTCAGCTTGCATCTCTTCCCCTACTTTACCCGCACCCCAAGGAACACTGCACCCACCCATTATGCTGACCAACACTTGGGTTTCTAAGGACCTACTGCAAAAGGCACCCATAGATGAGGGCAACCTGACTCCTTGCTCCTCCCATACCCAATCTATCACCCCAAGGACATCAAACACTAGCCTCCAACCTTCCAGCACCTCCCCATTGATCAGCCTCCCCTACTGCAAGGTATCCACTCAGTTGGTCATGGCTCCCTCCATGGAGAGATGTAAATCTCTATCTACCCCCAACACAGCCACCCACACCTTATAAACTTACCCCATTGAGAATAAGTTGACAGACCTCAAGAATGAGCTTCAACTGATTAAACAGGAGATTCAGAATGTATCACTCCACTCCATAAAGATGGAGAAGTGCTGGAACGTCTTCATATCCTCCATGACTAATCAATCTTCCTACCCCACCATGGCCAATCATCACCTGAGTGAAAACTTGTCAGTAGAAACCAAGGTAAATTTATACTGGAAAACTAGGCCTCTTCCTTATCACTTCTCCAGGCCACATAGGAACATTGAACATCTGCCGGAGGATGATATTCACTCCCTTGTATTATCTTACAACACCTCGCATAGCAATTCTTCACTTGAAACATTTAATACCCAAACTATTCCTTCTAACCCATTCATAGAGACTAGTGTCAATCACAGAACCTCGAACATGGTCAATTTACTTCCTATAATTCCTTTTCATCTTGAGGCACTAGTAACTAAATCCCACATCAAATCGATGCTTCTTAACTGTAGGTCTGGAGTAAGACATGCTGCTGATTTTGCCAACCACATTCTTTCTCAAGACCTTGAACTCATTATCTTAATGGAAACCTGGCTTAATGACTCCTCTTCGCCACATTTAGACATCTTAGTTCCCCCCGAGTATGGCATCATATGACTAGATAGGCCTTTTAAAGTCAGAGGGGACTTAGCCTGCATCACTTCTCACCCTAAAGCACAATAAAGCTGATCCAATGTCCTCTTTTGAGCACATGGGCATCGAACTGTAGAAAACAACAACAACTTAGTCTGTATACTACACGAGATCTATCACCACCCCTGGTGATAATCTTCTCTTTGTAGAACACATAATGGAGACCATATCCTCCTATTCTGACATAAACCTGATTCGTATCTTCCTGGGTGAATTCAACCTTCACTGGAACAATGCAAATGATCACTTACTGTGTACATTTAAGGCCTACCTCTCTGATCTAAACTTCACCCAATCCTGCAATGATCCTACACACATCAAAGGATCCACCCTAGAATTAATCATTGCAAAAAACAACATTATTCAATTAGATGCCATCTCACCCTGTGAATGGGTGGATCATTACCTAATTTTATTCAGCATCTTGGTAAGGGTGGTGCTTGGCAAGGTCAACCTCATAGTGCCAAACAATGGTCAAGAGACTCGAGGACTATCAATTTGAATGAGCTAACAAGCATCAGTAATAAACTATTTCTGCCACCCCCTAACCTGACAAATCTCAAGGACCTCACTGATCACTACCTGACTAATATTTTTGATTCAATTGCTCCAAAGCAACTCAAAAGAATTCCAAGCAAAATTTGCAAACCCTGGTTCAATTGCTCTCTTAATGAGTTAAGACTCAAGCTAAGGATAGAGGAGAGATCCTAGAGAAACTCGCCTTCAGTTACAAACCTCAAGCAACTGTGCATAATAAGAAGCAGGTACAACAAACATATCCATAGTGCCAACACCGATCGCTTTAGATCACAGCTAGACTTCACCAAAACCAGGCAAAAAAAACAGTTTGAAATCATCAAACAGCAAGCCAACCACTCAATTGACCAACAATCTGCACTCAATGGCTTAACCCCAATTAGCGAGGAGTTCTCTGGACACTTCCTGGAAAAGACAAGAAAGGTCAATTTAGAATTACTACACATCACAACAAATACACATTGTGTGTCCCAGTCCGCTACCTCTCCCTCACCCCTGTCAATTTCCCCTCTCTCTGATTCATTGTATTGATCTCCCAAAAAACCAAGCACTGTGGAATACCTTCAGACTCTCAGACAAAATTGAGCTATATAATACTATTACTTCAATAAAACCCTCAAATCATTTCAATTATCCTCCATCCACAATCTCTTCAAAGATCTTTTATGCTCTTGCTACCACTCTGGTCAAAAATCCTCAATTAATCTCTCCTGCAAGGATTGGTTCCTGACTGCCATAAAATAGGTCGTTACCCCCATCCAAAAAAAAAGGAATGCGGCCCTAACAACTTCAGACCCATTTCCAACATAATGACTTTAGCCAAACTACTTGAGAAGTGTGTGCACATACAACTATGTAATCACATTGAACGATTTCAACTCCTCGACCTTCACCAATCAGGATTCATATTGGGACAAAGCACTGAAACGGCCTTGATTCATATTGTTGACAGCACCTTGAGACTTCAGGACCAGAATTAACCCCTTGTGTGCCACGCCCTTTCCCCGCCCTGTGCCGGGCGTTCCATTAGCGGGCGGGGTTCATGACGAGCTGGACTCGTCATGGGCACAGCGCAACCGCGGCCCATGACGAGTCCAGCTCGTCATGGGCACAGAAGGGGTTAAAGCTGCCTTCTTATACTTCTAGATCTTTCCTCGGCGTTTGACATGGTCAAACATGACCACTTGATTTCTCTGCTGGAAACAATTATGAGATTAACAGGCCCAGAACTACATTGGTTTTCTTCATTCCTGCACAATTGAACTCAAAGAATCAAAATCGACCATTCCCTTTCTAACAGTGCCCAAGTCTCAATCGAAGTACCTCAAGGTTCAGCCCTTTCACCCACGCTCGTTAACCTATTCATAGAACCTCTCACCAAAATTTTGAATCATTCAAACATACATTACCAATAGTATGCAGATGATACTCAATCTCTACTCCAGATGACATTAGAACCCTTAACGCTGCCCTTGCGAAAACTCAAAATTGGTTACCCCAGGTGCTAAATACGCTGAAAACCTAATACCTGAGTCCTGACTCCCCTCACAATCACTCTACCCCATTCATGACTTACTCAGTCAAATAACATCCCTCAATTGCACTCCTCATATTATGGACTCAACTAGATCATTAGGCATAATTCTGGACAAACACCTAAATATACTGGACCACATCAGTGCCATGACCAGAGGAGCTAATCACCAACTCAACATCTTAAGGAAAATCAAACCCTTCTTTCCTCCCGTTGAAATAAAGCTGGCAGTCCAATTCCTAGTTATATCTGGTTTAGATTATGGAATTGTGACCCTAGCTGGATAAAGCTGTGAGGCAAGGGAATGCAGGAAAACACAAGTCTTTTGCGAAAGGATTTCTGCAGTATGGGTGAGATAAGCAATGGACGCAATAAGGAAGGCATGATAATTATATGAGCTAAAAACTCAGTGGCTTTGAAAAGACCCATGAAACAAGCCCTATAAAGCTGCTATGCCCTCATATTTAAAGTTATTGGGAGAAGAAATTGCAGCAGTGAATATTAACAGGGATTGATTTTCAAAGTGCCTTCTCGGAAATGTAGGAGATAATGACTAGGTAGAGATTCTATAGTTGTTTCAAGGAGTTAAAGAGACGTTGTCATGCCGCATATTCAAAGACAGCTTACTTGTGATCAAGGCTATTGACTAGCCGAAACGCGTAAGGAGAAAGGTTGTTAACCAACCCTCATGTTGCTGTTCTTTTATTAAACCCCCGGTTCTGCAGAAATCTGGTGTGCAACGCTCTTCTTTGTCTGTGGAGGAAAAAGGTTGTTGTGGAGATAAATGGAGTGCTCCGTCCCCAAGAGCCAAGGCCACCCTGTTGAGGTCAGGCTTCCTGTGGAGAGAATATGATGGATTAGTGATTGGAGTAAGCCAGACTCGCCCATATCCCATCCAGTCATAACGGGACAGAATGCCCAACCTTTTATATGGATGAAGCCGTGAGGCAAGGGAATGCAGGAAGAAACACGACTTTTGCGAAAGGATTTCTGCAGTGTGGGTGAGATAAGCAATGGATGCAATAATGAAGGCATGATGATTATCTGAGCTAAAAACTTGGTGGCTTAGAAAACACCCATTAAACAAGCCTTATAAAGCTGCAATGTCCAAGGAATTGAAGTTATTGGGAGAAGGAATTGGAGCAGTGAATATTAACAGGGATTGATTTTCAAAGTGCCTTTTAGGAAATGTAGGAGATAATGACTACATAGAGATCCTGTAGTTGTTTCAAGGCGTATAAAGAGACGTTGTCACGCTGCATATTCAAAGATGGCTCACCTGTAATCAGGGCTATTGACTAGCCAAAATGCGTAAGGCGAAAGGTTGTTAACCAGCCCTCACGTTGATGTTTTTTTATTAAACCCCCAGTTCTGCAGAAATCTGCTGTGCGATGCTCTTCTTTGTCTGTGGAGGAAGAAGGTTGTTGTGGAGATAAATGGGGTGCTCCGTCCCCATGCTCCTAGGCCACCGTGTTGAGGTGAATATGATGGATATATATATCCATCATATATGTCATGGGATGCCCGTCGGCTACACTGGATTTGGAATGAAGTACTTTGACCGAGACGGTGCCACTGAGGATATGGGAGGCTCCGCCACTAATTCCATGGGAGGCCTGCGGGCTGAATAATTCAGGAACACTTACAAGGCAGCCAGGGTTTGCATGGGTGTTTAACCCTTGCACTTCGAAATGAGAAAATAAACGTGCAGGTGACTGTTTGGACAATCCTAAACTAAGGATACATGAGGTGAGGAGCCATGGAGAAATGGAGAAGTGTGGCTTCCCTGCACTACACGGAATTGATCCATTTGAGGAATAAAAGGGAGGCACTTAGTCCCATCCTTTCATTTTTTCATCTATTAAGGCAAGATTAAATGTACAAAAAGAGAACAACGCAGTAATGCTTTTTTTCACAGTTGCAAAGCATTGTGGACACTGAAGTCCTGTTAAAAGTTGATGACTGTGACCAGAGCAAAACAATCTCGGACAGTGCTATAAAGAGTGCAATGGGCAATGAATGTATTAGAGTATTGCTTACATGAAGCGTTCTCTGGACTCGAACTGTGAAAGAAAATGAAACTGTTTCTGGACAGTGACATTTTACCTAACATGGCATTTGCACTCCAAGTCCTTCTTCACTGTTTAGGATCGAAGTGTATTTAAAACCATGAGTAACTGAACCGCGTTTGTGCATATGATTAAGAACCTGGGAGCCCAAAACGCGTAATGCTTTATCACATGAACTTACCTGCTGAAAATTAAAAGAGCTGCTTTATCCGCATTTCGTTTGGAGGGCTTGTTTTTCAAGTTGTGAAGTTACGTGAATTTTCTTATGGAAGATATATATATATATATATATATATATATATATATATATATATATATATATATATATATATATACATATATAGTTATAGTTAGGACCAAGTTTCCATAGGAAGAGCTTTTTTGTTTTGCTTATAACTTTGGCGTTGTTTGATGAATCTTCATGAAATTCTCCAAACTAATTCTTTGTTCACATCAGCTCCTATGTTAAAAGTTTGGGGTGATTCGTCAAGGGGGGGGCTGAGAAAAATGGGGGTTCCCAAAACATGTTTTCTCCATGTTAATTTCCATAGGAAACTTTAGACAAGGCTACGAGTGAACGGAATTACCCCGAATTTGGCAGGGAGAAGAGTATTGGTCTAGAAAGCACGCTTTTGTTTATTTGGTGTAAATCCGTTCAGTAGTTTTGGAGAAGTATAAAAATTTACAGATATCGATATTTGGGAATTCTGCTATCTGATTGGCTGAGGCATTACGAGCACAAGCTTGCTGCTTATTGGCTGCGAGCGGTGCGAGCGGTTGCAACTAGGAAGTGCTGGCAGCCGTTTTGTGATTCCGTTGAAACGAGTAAGGGGAAAAAGGGCGATAAGAGTAGGAAACAGGTAGATAGGAGCACTGTAACCTCTGTGGGGGAGTGCGAAGCAAAGTAGTCTCTCCTACTGGACTGAAAGTGCAGTGTTGCTCAGAGTGACATGGTGCTGAGATGAGATGCTGCTGCACTCGGGTATGAAACCGAGAGCCTAAACCGTGAGGTCATTGCTGTAAAGTGATGTGCTCTGGTGTTTGAGGCATACCTGTGGAAGTAGTGTTAGTAGGCTTTTATACCATACAGGGAGTGGGAAGCGAACTACTGACCTCTACCGTGCATTTATACTATACTGGAAGTCAGAAGCGAAGTACTCACGCCTACCGGTGTGAAGACTCGGGGATCAAACTGAGCTGATTGTTGTAAAGTGATGGGCTGTGGGCGCTGTAGCATACTGGCCGCTGTAGTATAAGTGAGAAGTAGTGTTAGTATGTGTTTATACTATACAGGGAGTGGAAAGCGAACTACTCACCCCTACTGGTCTGAAGACTCGGGGATTAAACCGTGAGCTCATTGTTGTAAAGTGATGTGCTATGGGCACTGTAGCATACCTGTGGAAGTAGTGTTAGTTTGCGTTTATACAATACAGGGAGTGGGAAGCGAACTACTCACCCCTACCGGTCTCAACACTCGTGGATGAAACCATGAGCTCATTGCTGTAAAGTCATGTGCTCTATGCAGTATTCCAATGTAAGTCATAGTAGAATGTTAGTATGTAATACCACTATAATGTAAGTATGTAATGTTAGAATGTAGGGCTGTCATGAGGGGAATCTTGGGGAGTTTGTACATGGTGCTGTAGAAGACGGTTGCCTTGCTGTCTGGTCCTGTTGGTGGCTGTTTAAGCTGTCTTCTTTTCCTGCAATAAATCTACTTATGGGATCCACTGGTGTCTTCCTCTTCACTACATCAATTTGGCGACGAGCGGGAGAATGTAAAAAGAAGGCAGCACTCACCAAGATTTTGAGTTTGCTTGCGTTCTGCTGAAGACCCGTTTTGGTGAAGCTGTTTATACTCATCACAGGGTCCTCGGCTGATCGAAGTATGTGATCCTACCTCTGGTAGGATTTATATTTTTTGATTTTGGGCTTCCTCTGCCTCTTCACTATACTCTGGTTGCTGTACTACACATGTGCAAGTAGTGTTAGTGTGCGTTTAAACTAATTCTGTAGTTATGCATTAACCAATGCATCATGGCCCTATGGAGCGTCACCTCACAGGCGCAGGTCATAGAATTTCCCGGGGTGTGCATCCGCGGGACATTTGTTTGCTATTACAGGGCGGGAGCATTGCTTCCACCCTGTGACAGTAAATTCTTGTTTGCCTTGTTGAAGCAAGAGGAAAACCTCATATCGCTTCAAAAAAGCGGATCCGGATGGTTAAAATGGAGAAAAAAAAAATTTACGCGGGGTCTCACCCATTCATTTAAATGAGCCCACTGGTGGGTAATGTTCTGGGGCTAATCCTATTATTATATTGCGGGGTCTCTGCAGCACTGGGGACCTTAATCTCACATGTAAATTAGCTGCGGGAGGGCATAGAGACGTTTTGCAGCCTAGGGGATCGACACCTCCCCGGGTATTGTTTACAAATTGATCGGGGGGCTTCGAGGCCAACTCAAGACCGGGGATCGGCAAACTTTACTTAAATATGCAGGGTGGGCCTCGCCTGTCCTTGTAGCTTCGGTGGCCCTAGGCAGTGGCTTATTAATTCTGAAATCACATGGGCAGTACTCATGGTGTTATAAAGAATCCTTGCCATTGTAGAATTACTTCATTTATGTAATAGTCTGTTGGTTTATATTTGGTAGGTGCACCGCAAATTTAAAAATGTTTTCCCTCATAACCTACTATCAACCACCGATTTTCACAATAAACTACAGACAAGTGTTGTCAGAAAAAGAAGATCCATACACTCACTTATTTATTGGTAAAAAAAAACTTTTATTACAACAACACAAATGAACGGAAACGTAACTTTATTCAAACAACAGTAAACATGAAAGAAGTGGGTGGGACTCCTCCGAAAGCAGCGTACAAAACCTGCAAGAGAAAAAAGAAACATAAGTATGTGTGCCATGTCCAAGAGAACAAGCATTTGCAATGCAATAGGTCTCGCATTAACGCAAGTTTAAGCTATTGGCATTGTAAATGACAATGCCTTTTAGTGATGTTTTAAAACGAAAACAAAAATAAAAGGCATTGTTATTTGCATTATCAATAGCTCAAACTCGCGTAAATGCGAGACCTTTTGCATTGCAAATGCTTGTTAATTGCTGGCAGGTCTACGACCAGGAGGGACCCGGCCCACTTAAAGCCCTGCGCACTGTATGTTTCAAGCAAGCGCCCTCTGCACGAGACTAAAGGATCCTTGCCCTTTGACCCAAGGCACCCTGCCCAGTGACACTGGCTCCTGCTCACAGTATGAGGTTCCTATCCCTAAAACTCACCACCATTGGCTCACCGCATGAGACCAGAGGCAGCCTTAAGTCACGCTCATGAGCTGGCATCAGAAAAGAGGCAATACCAGCACGCGCCCTGAAGTTCCCGTAAGGCGCCACTTAGGCGCTCTAAAAACGTCAAAATAAATACAATGAAATACCAAGCCCGGGAGATGTATGTGCGTGCGCTAAAAGAAAATTTAAAAAAGCACGCGAGTGGTGCTCAGAGGTGCTTGAGTGAGTGTGCTGGTGATGAGCGGGTGCATGATTGCGCATCCTGCTCTATTTCAAAGCACATACTCGTGCTTGTGGCGCGTGGCTGTGAACTCCCACAATCCGTATGCTGCCACAAGCACGAGTATGTGCATTGTAAAAAGAGCTGCACGACGGCTAAAGGCCTCCTACACAGTGCATGCACATTGCGTAGGCGAGACCTAAAAAAAAAGGTAGTCAGAATGAAAGGAAGAAAGTGAGAATGGGACAGAGAGCAAGTGGGTGGAAGTGAGAAGAGGAGGGAGAGGCAAAAGAACAGAGGGAGGAGGAGACAGAGCGTCGGCCTACTGCATCCAGCCCTCACTGTTCGCCTCCCGTCACCCGTGTGTCTGGGATGCTGGGGTCCGTGAGAAAGAGTTCGGTCCAGCAAGTCTTTCAAATGAAACAGAGATATGAATGAGGCCAGAGATTATATTATTATCTACGGCAACATCGCTTGTCTGCACCTGTGCACCCAGACTGCTGCACCCCAGCCCCTTCCCCCGCACTGTGCTCAATTGCAGCTCCTGCGCACCGAGGATTCACTGCTCACCTGCCACAACCGGTGTGTCCTACGACATGCCGGTGCAACCTCTGACTCCGGGGTGCCTCTCATGGTGGCACAGCAGGTCTTTGGTCGGGGACGGTGTCTTGATACCACGATGGAAGGCGTCAGAAAGGCCAGATCATCAGCAGCGGTTGAGCACCTACTGCGTGCTTTTTCGTGCAACTAACTCAGTGTCTGAAAAGGGAGAAATAATATAATGGTGGAGATGTCTTAAGGTAAATGAAGGTTTATTTCAAGCTTAAGAGAGAACACCAGTTGAGTGCATCCTTCCTTCTTGAAGTATGATCTACAAACTGTTAGTGGTAATCGTGGTTCAAAGAAGAGTTGGAGTGCACGAGAATACACAAGGATAAATAATAATATATTATGCCAACGTTCACATACAAAGGAACAGAGCGCATGCTAGAAGGATAATGCGCGCGTGTAATGCAGTTGGTCAAGTCTGTGTGAATGTACACTTAGTAGTCAGCTCACTACAGTGCCCCAAAAGCCAACGCCAAGTGTCTGTAGGGCAGCGCTGCCCGTTGGCTCAGGCCTACAGTACAGTCCAGCAGGTCCTTAAAATGAGACAGAGATGTGACTGAATGAGGTCAGAGATCACATCATTACGCATGGCAACATCGCTTGTTTGCACCTGTGCACCCAGGCTGATGCACCCCATCCCTCCCACCGCAACGCGCTCAATTGCAGCCCTTGTGCACCCAGGCCCCACTGCTCACCTGCTGTCATTGGTGTGTGTCCAAACACGACGGCCAGGAGGGTTCACAATTCAGACAGAGTTTTGATTGCGTGGATGGTGTACACCTCATGGATCCCTTTTTTTATTGCGCGTTGTGATATGCGAGGTGGATGCGGACATATCACCTGAAGCACTGTGGAAGAACTGGGACATGTGGCGTCGTCGTTATCCTATTTATACGTATGCAAAGTGGTCTGGGCTTGCATATGCCAGGCCAGTGTAGGGGTGTGAATAATTATTCCGGGGACCTGGGCGTTGTTCCGTTCCTGCCTAGGCAGGAAGTGTACTTATGTGTGTGTCCCTGTTGCAGTTTTGACGTTGCGTAATCCGCAATTTACATTAATGTAGCATGTACCGGGAGGGCGGCAACTATTGCTAATGAGATGCTGTTCAAAAACATAGAATGGACAACATCACATGTCGTTGTCAAGCTTGTGGATATGCACAGACACGCATGTCAATGGTGTGCGGTATTATTGAAAGCGTTGTTATCGCGAAGCGCACACATGTGAATGTGCTCGGATGGAGGGAGCATCAGCAGTGAAGCTACATCATACACAGTGACAATGCTCATTACAATGCATGTCCAATGTGATTCTGAAAGTCTCACATATGACATTCTACTATACTGGTAATGCCTGACAACAGAGTGTACTGCAACACAAATCTACACATTACTCTTTACTGTTTGTTACATGTGATCTAGGATGTGTACTCTGCCCGTGGCTGATGATACCCCTTCGAGCCACCAATACCCAGGCTGAAAGGCAGCACAATAATGTGCGCATACACACACACCAGGGGCATCGTGTAACACACATTTGTTTTTTAATGGAATGTTTCGGATGCATGGCTATCACACGTGGAAGGCTCCTGTACAGAGCATGATTACTGATCAAGATGATCGTTGCATGTTGTGTGTACTATAAGATATGTCATTTGAGATGTCATCAGTGATGTCATCAGTGATGTCACTGACCATGTCATGAGTGATCTAATATGTGACGTCATCACCAGTGCATTGTGGACGCGCGAGTTATAGTTAGCAGAACTAACTATAACAGGCAAATTTCTCTGGTTGTATATGAGTCAAATGTCCAACTAACTATAACGTCTCTGAAACCTATGGTTTTTTCAGTGAATTTCTAAGGTTTGTTAAATTTGAATATATATATATATATATATATATATATATATATATATATATATATATATATACATATATATATATATATGTATATATATATTATCTACTGGCGGTCGCCAGTAGATAGTTATAGTTACAACCTAGTTTCCATAGGAAATCTCAAAATTCTATTTAGAATAACTTTGGCGCCGGTTGACGAATCCTCGCGAAATTTTCAAAACAAATGAGGCGCTCCGTTCAACTCCTACCCTGAAAGTCTCGGGGTGATTCCTCAAGCGGGGGCCGAGAAAAAGGGGGGGTCCCAAAACGCGTTTTCCCCATGCATTTTTCCATAGGACCTTTAGTCGCAGCTACAGCCCAAACGGCTGAACAGAATTACGTGAAATTTGGCAGAGAGGTAGCCATAAGGTCAAGGAAGTGCCTTTTGCAGGTCTGGTGTAAATCTGTTCAGTATTTCCTGTGAAAATAGCATTTAAAAGCATATCAATATCTATACGCGCGCACCGGGCGCGCACTGTGCGCTCACCCTGCCGTGCGCGAGCGCAATTCTGATTGGTTGTTAGATGTCGGTAAACATTCGAATCGGTCGAAACCAGTAAGTGTCGGCCGCCATTTTGTCTCTCGCAGTCTGAGGGGGTGAAAAACAAAGGTGGAGAACGTTAAAAGGGGGCAGAGTGGACAGTACCTGACCCCCTAGCCTTGGTCAGGGGGTCACAGAAGGACCCCCAAGGGAGAAAAAAACTATTTATTTATTTTTTTAAATCACGAGGTGCGTGCACCGCGCGCGCACGGCACGCACAGCGACCCGTGGGCGCACGGTGCAAGAAGCAATCCTCTGCTGATGATGTCAGATATTACATCACTGATGACATATGTGTCTTTATGAAAAATAAATATTTGTAATATATGTATAGCTAAAGATTAATGGAAGAAGACATGGGTAAATAAGTGTCTAAATACAGTGATGTAATATCTGACGTCATCAGCAGAGGATTGCGGTCGCGTGAGTTATAGTTGCCTAACTATAACGGGGGAATTTCATTGGTTTTTTTACGAGTGAAATGTCCAGCTAACTATAACATGTGTGAAACCTATGGTTTTTTAAGCGAATATATATATATATATATATATATTATCTACTGGCGGTCGCCAGTAGATAGTTATAGTTAGGACCGTGTTTCCATAGGAAATCCGCAACATTCTATTTGGAATAACTTTGGCGTCGGTTGAAATTTTCAAAATAGGAGGGGTGCTCTGCTCCGCTCATACCCTAAAAGTCTCGGGGGGATTCATCAAGTGGGGGCTGAGAAAGAAGGGGGGTCCCAAAACGCGTTTTTCCCATGCAATTTTCCAGATGGTCCTTTAGTCCAAGGTACAGCCCAAATGGCTGAACAGAATTATTTGAAAGTTGGCAAAGAGAAAGTCCTCAGGTCAGGGATGTGCCTTTTGCATATCTGGAGTCAATCTGTTCAGTAGTTCCTGAGAAAATTGCAGTTAAAAGTACATACATATCTATAGCCGCGCACCGTGCGCGCACGGTACGCATACCGTACGTGCACGCTGCCGTGCGCGAGTGTAATTCTGATTGGTGGTTACATAACAGTAAACATTCCAGTCGGTCGAAATCAGGAAGTGTCGGCCGCCATTTTGTGTGTCTCGCACTGAAAAACAAAGGTGGAGAACGTGAAAAGGGGGCAAGGTAGAGAGTTGCAGACCCCCCAGCCTTTGTCAGGGGGTCCAAGAAGGACCCAAAAGTGTGAAAAATAATGTTTTTTGTTTTTTTTTAAATCGCGGGGTGCGCGTACTGTGCGCGTACGGTACGCGTACGGTACGCGTACGGCGGTAAACAAAAAATAATAAAAATAGAATTAAAAATCAAAATTAAATGTTTAGATGTTAGGTGGCTCTAAAAAGAGCCGTTGTGTTTATGAAGTGTTTTTTTGGTACCTACAAGTAAGTACCGATGCAGAGTCTAAAGTTCAAGAGGAAGACTCTGGTCCCTTCATCATTGAAATGTACACCGTCTCCTCTATAAATGTCTTGCATGTTGTAACGCAAGTTGTTGTGGTATATAGAACCCATACCATAGTCTCTGAGGAAAGCAGAAACAGACTTATTGACGTGCTTTCTTGCTTTGTCAATCTGCGGACAAAATTGGTTGGACCAGTTCCACTTTTGCCTTTGGCATATATTAGAATATACAAAGGCAGTTTGTGGAAAAAGTGACATCAATTGCAACAAGGTGTGCTTAATAAGCATTTCCAGACCTACCCCAGTTAAAGTGCCTAGGTCATTTCCACCACAGTGCACAATTATAAGGTTAGGCTGTGGGAGATGTAGAAGGGTTTTCACCAAAGGCATTAATTGGTGCCACTTTAACCCTCTCTGACCAATCCATTTAATGTCTACATTTGGCAAAGCAAGGTCTTTCACAATACCTCTTTTTTCTGCAAACTTTTCACTCCAGAAGACATATCTATGACCTACAATCCACACTGTGAACATCTTTCAAGGAGATCTGGATGCACTCAGAAGGTGTCTTTCAGTAGAATGGCAATATGAAAAGAAAGATAGTTGTAAAATGGAGGCTAACATACTTTTTTTTTTTTTAAAGAACTCATTGGCTGATTCAAACCATTTTACAGTTAAAACTAGGCTGTATGTTTAGATTTTTACAAGCATGTTTTGTATTGGTTCAGAAAAATGTGTACCCACAGAACATTACTTTGGATTTGCTGTTAGGTTTGAAAAGTCAAGCACTCTTGCTCTAAGGAATAGAAACATTGTGTGCTGAACTTCTGACCTCTCTGCTCACACCAGTGTTCCACGACCTGTTGCTATGGTAGCAGGCAGAAGTCATGTTGGGGGTAGGGATCATTTGGAAAAGGGTTGGAATTTCCAACCAATAGAAATGTGTGTTTCCATTTGAAAAAAATGTGGGAAGCACTGTGATTTGGAGTTAACATGTATATGTGTGAAAAAAGAGAGAAAAACATTGCCATTAACTGGTTCTGGTGAGAGGAGAGAGGTGTACAGCTCAGAGATTGTTGCTCTGATAATCTGCTGTTTGAGTGCCACATTTCTTTCTCAACTAACTACTTTTAAAGGTGAGTTATGAATTTGAGAGGGGATGTATGTGGTGCATTTTGATATAAATAATAGAAATGTGATTCTTCTTTTAAAGTTGTGTTTCACATTTTGTGTTTTGGGAGATATTTAACTGTCTTGAACTTGTAAGATATTATGGAGTATGTCTTCACCATAAGTTAAGGTGTACTGGTATCACTGAGGAATACTGTTTTGTGCCTAGAATCAAAGCATGAGTCTGTGTGCACACAGGAATTGTTGTCAGAGATTTAATTTGTGTTGGTCTGGTTCTGTAAGAATGGCATTCATAGGAAAGGGGCAGCTTGTTTTTTAGAATTGTGATGGTTTGCATTCAGCATAAAACAGTATCTCACAAAAGGGAGGCAAATGCTAACACATTTGAAATTGATATGGTAGATTTTACTTCCAATCATGCAATAAGTGAGGTTGTTACTACAATTAACCCTTACCACACATGTACTTTTACATACATCAGTCCAATGTTTATGCTGTTGTGGAAGCGTCCATGCACATGTCTATTGTAACTGAAAATACACAGTCTGTAGAAGCAGACTCTTAGCACACACCCAGCTGCTTATCCTGTACTATCATGCTTACTATTCAGCACTGTGTGGTGTTTCAGATAGCAGTGAGTAACGCTAATTCATTCAACATCACCAAGGCTCATTTCCTTTGCTGGAGTGTAGTCAGTCACCCAGGTTACACATGTTCATGGTCTCAAAAAGCTGTTTGGACATTTGCTCTTTTCTGTTTCTGAAAACTATAATGAAAATGTGTCAGACTGTTAGAGTAATTATCACTTGCTCTACCACAGTAGTAAGTGTGCTTTCAAGTTGCAAATCAAATTTCGTTTTCTGCCTAGAATCACACCATGAGTCTGTGCGCACACGGGAATTGTTGTCAGAGATTTAATTCGTGTTACTCTGGTTCTTTTAGAATTGCATTTGTAGGAAAGGGGAAGCTTGTTTTCATGAACTGTGTTGGTTAGCATTCAGCCCAAATTAATATGTCACAAATGAGAGGGCAATGCTAACACATTTGAAATCAACATGGTAGATTTTACTTCCACTCATGCAATGGGTCATGTAGTTCCTACATATTCAAAACTCCTATTAACCCTTACCACACATGTAGTCTTACATACATGTCTCCAGTGTTTATGCAGTTGTGCAAGCATCCATGCAGATCTCTCTTGCACCTGACAGTAGACAGTCTCCAGAAGCACACTCTTAGCAGAGAGCAAGCTGTTTCTCCTGTACAGTCATGCTTACTATTCAGCACTGTGTGGTGTTTCAGTTAGCAGTGAGTAACGCTAATACATTCAACATCACCAAGGCTCATTTCCCTTGCTAGAGTGTAGTACGTCATCCAGGTTACACATGTTCATTGTCTCAAAAAGCTGTTTGGACATGTGCTCTTTTCAGTTTCTGAAAACTATAATGAAAATGTGTCAGACTGTTAGAGTAATTATCTTTTTTTACTTTTATAACCTTTATTTCGACCATTTAGATCATAAAAGATATACAACAATAAAAACATTTAAAAAAGAATTAACATTCAGATAAAAAAAACACATAACATTTTGAGCAGAAGTATAAATAACAACGAGTTACAAAATTCATTCAATAGTTCTATTATCCCCAACCTCAATCTGCTTTATATGACTTGCTCAAATGTGCCACATTGCACTTAAAAATTTAGCTACCGCAAACACAACCGGGGGAGAGAGATCTGTTTCTAACACTCTGTATGCATGTAGATAATGCCTAAGACACAGGTTCTTAAGAAGGGGAACAAGCCAGTAATTTCTGGGTCTACGGTATGCTTTACAGAAAAAGATGATATGTAGGTCATCCTCCCGGGATTGGGTGCATAGAGAGCATTGCTCTGATGAGGGGGGATTGTACCACTGCTTTGTGTATGATCTAAGTGGGAGTGAGCTGTGTCTCCACTGAAGGAACAATTTTCTGGTCAAGACCGGACTAATATTGTCAAGAACTCTCTCTTGGTGGTACACATCTTTCGTTTTAACAAATGAGTTAGTAAGAGACCCCGCCTTTATAGCCCCTATAAGTTTTGATAATTTAAATTCATAAAATTCTTTTACCAGGAGTTTCCTAGGGATCCTACAGCACGCACTCTCTGGATCTAGCCAAAGGTCCGGCCGTCCCAGATTCTCACATGTTTTTTTCACATAGCTTAGCCATGGGATAATAGCGGCTTTTGGCAGAGTTAGAATCTCTTGTAGTTCAGACCTCTATGTTGCAAGTTCTGGCCTAGCCCACAAACGACGCCAGAAGGTCAGCGGTATAAGTGCCAGCTCTTCACTAATGGGTCTCAGTCCCAGGTCCAACCTCAACGGCAAAAGGGGTGTACTTGTTGGAAGGGCTGCAAGCTGCCTAATAAAATTATTTTCAGTAAGTTCTGGGTGGAGGTGTGGCCCCACAGTTCCCCGCCGTATACTACTGCCCCACGCGCTTGCATTTTATAAATTTGTAGGGCTGGTGTCAAGGGTTTGAAGGACGAAGTATTCCTCAACCTACAGATACCTCCAGTTAATTGAACCAGTCTCATATTGGCCTTGTTGCGGTGGGTGTCCCAGGACATTGTTTGATTAATGGTGACCCCCAAATACTCAAATGTAGATACCCTCTCCAACTTCTGAGTACCTATGGTGGGGATAGGCCGGGTGGAATTTGGGGGATTGAAAATCATATATTTCGTCTTCGTTGCATTAATCTCTAGACCCCTCTCAGTGCAGAAGGTCAAAAATCCATCTAAAATTCGTTGGATTCCCATGGGGGACTTGGACAGCAGCAGGGTGTCATCCGCAAACATGATAGCGGGCACCCTGCTGCCATTGAGTTTTGGTGCATCAGTATCGGCCACCCTCAACAGGTGGTCGATAACCCCGTTGACAAAGAGGCAAAACAGGGTCGGAGCGAGGACACAACCCTGTCTTACCCCCCTGTCAACCGGGAATCTATCCGTGAGTACCCCATTCCTACCGCACCTCACACATGCGAAATTTCCCGAATGCAATCTCATCAAAATTGAAAGGATGTCTTGCGGAATGGCCAGGTCCGCCAAGACGGACCAGAGTCTTACTCTTGGGACTAAGTCGAAGGCAGCACGCAAGTCCACGAAAACCGTGTACAAGCTGCCACTCTCGATTATTGCGGTCTTCCAGTAAATAAGGTTCAAGCGGAACACCTGGTCCGTAGTCGAAACCCCCTTCCTGAAACCTGCCTGGTAGGGGCTAAGGATGGAGAAATCATCAATCCAAGTTTGGAGGCGATCAAGAATCAGCCTACCAAAGAACTTTTGGGAGACATCTATAAGGCTAATGGGCCTGTAGTTGGCTGGGAGCAGAGGTGACCCCTTTTTAAAGACCGGCACACTCTCTGCGCCCAGCCAAGTACTAGGCACCTCCATGCCCCCCAGAATAGCATTAAACATGGACACTAGATATGGTGCCCAAACATCTAGTTCCTGTTTAAAGAGATCCCCGGGGAGGCCGTCCAAACCCGGAGCCTTGCCAAGGGGTAGCAGAAATCGCTGCTCTAATTTCAGTCACCGTAAAATGGTCTCCAGAATGACATGATGTTACAGCGGGTAGAAATTCGCAGGGGGCCCCAGCCTCTACCCTATAAAGGGACCAGAAATGCTCCTTCCAAGCTTCAGCTGAGATGTTAGGTTCTATGGCCGATGGAAGATCTTCTGAACCAGTGTTTACAATTCTCCAGAATTTGCGAGAGTCCCTATTGGCTAGTGATTTAGTAAGGTCCTCCCACTTCTCCTGATCCCACTCGATCTTAGCATTAAAGGATCAAACGCTTATACTCCGTTCTCCTAGCCTTGATCTCAACTCGGCTATTGCCTTCCTTAATGGCGATTAAAAGGTCTAATTTCGCCATACGGCAAGCAACATTGTACCAGGTCTGGCGATTTGTGGACCCCCCCCCTTCTTAAGTGGACAGAAGAGGACTTCAGCCAGAGACTTTATCAAGTCATCGTGCGCCAAACGCAATAACTCATGATAGTCTTTGGTGATGGGATTTCCCGTTAAAGTACTCACTACGTCAAATATGGGGATTACTCTGGAGTATAATTCTGCGATTTTCCTTTGATTAGTGGCTAGCTTTTCCCATCTAATTCTCCTTCTATTAGACGTAAGGACCAACCCCGTGGACCGAGAATCTGCAATGACCCTTGTTCCCGTTAAACCCGGGATCTTATATTGTAACTGGAGCGCATTGTGGTCACTATCCTCCCTTGTAATTACCTTGAAGTCAATAATTAGCGACCACTGGGAGAGTTGGACCAAAATATAATCTATTCTTGATTCCCTACCCTGTTTATTATATGTCCACTTTGGAGGGATATCAGAGTTTACACGGCCATTACAGGCTAGCAGACCGTACCTAAATGTTAGGGCGGTGACCTGGACTGCAAGGGGTGTCCAAGCTCTAGGTGGGGTAGCATGTATGGGAGGAACCAACCAAACGACATCCTCGTCTAAAGAGGGTCCATCCACTAAGCCCGGTAGAGGCTCAAATTGAGAGTTCAGGTCTCCCCCCACCACGAAGGGTATATCCGGGGAAATGTTATCGAGGAAGGCTGAAAGTTCATCCACCGTCCTCGATTCTTGAGTGATAGTAACCGGCCTTGAATAGACATTAACCAAGGTGAGCCTGGAAGAATTTGACCATTCCAGTATCACGCCGAGGATGTCCTCAGAATGGGTGATGATTCGTGTAGCAGAGCACCCCAGATCCGTTGCCACCCAGATGATAGGGCCTCCTGATGGACGACCACGACCCCCCCCCACCTGGCTGCCACTGAGAATGCTGCAAAACCCGGGCGGGAGTACTCCTCTCTCGCCCAGGTTTCTTGGAACATACAGATATCATTATCTTCCACAAAGGAGACCCATTCTGGGGAATCCAGCTTGTTCCCGAGACCGGCCACGTTCCAGGACAGTATCTTTAGATGTAAAGGACTACTAATTTCATTGGGAACTGTGGGGGTATGTTGACCCAAGGTGGCCATGGATCTAATGTTTTGTCGGGGTTCCTCACTATCAGCTATAGGTATCTTAATACAAGGTGGGGGGCCTATTGGCCGTGACTCGAGGTCCTTAACAACACTGAGCACCTCGGACTGAACTACCTTGGGGGAATTTGACGTTTGACTAGCTGGGGTACCCTTTCTCCTCTTGGGACCCTTGGGTGAGCTGGTGACCAACCCACCACTCTCCTTGCTTTGTCAAGCCACCATGTCCAGCGAACTAAACCTGTTAAATGTCGGAAAATAAACAGGCTGCTGGACGCCATGAGAGTAAGGATCCCCACACTCTCTAGCACCCCATCCCCCACCCCTCCTAGGAACAGTTTGCCATCCATCCCCCTCACCCCCGAAAGTCTGCGGTGGATAGAAGAATGACAATGGTAGCGGCTGGATTGACGTGCCTTGGTCATGATGTGGCCAGGAGCATATGTGGGAAACTGACCTAGGATCCCTAAAGTTAATCAGCACACAGTCACCATTAATGGTTTTTCTTGAATTGCCCAGCCATGGAACCCTTCTTATCATGCGTACATCAGCAAATACTCCTCGCGGGAGAGGTCTATTAGTGGTAAGCCAATTAACAACCTTGTTTCTTAGTGCTGCCACTGGTTCTTTGGAATCCTGCTTAAGCTCTGGCACCCCTGCTAAGATAACTGTGTAAGGGGCCGCCTCTGGGGGTAGATGCACTGGCCTAGGCTTTTTAATTTTCGGGGGGAGAAGTTGTATGGGTGTGCTTTTGGTCTCTACCAGAGTAATGGTAGGTGTCCCCACGGTGGACTGTGAGGCTACCGGAGGTAAGACCACAAGCTGCGGTTGTGGGGGTATCACTTGTGGATTTGGTCCCTCTAGGGGGAGTAGAAATATTCCCTCGTTAGTCATGGTTCCCCCTCTACCCTTGTCTGTCCTATTACCGGACTTAAGTGTGTCAGCTAGTTGAGCAGTAGCTTTTTCTATAATCACTAACCTTGCCTCAATCTTTATCAGACGAGCCTCAATGGGGCTTAGTAAGGCCCTCATAGGAGCGCCAATATTATGCAAGGTTATATCCTCCTCTGTGTTTGTGCTAGGGCAAGGGTTCTCTAGATGTATTAGCTGCGGATCTGGATTTATAGCAAATACCTCATGGGATTTATCTTGCACGGAACAACTTATTGTGGGTACATCTCTCGTATTATTCCCAGGTCCCTGGTTATGCTTCGCAAGTTTAGCCTTGCGTCCCCCTGGATTATGAGCCCCTCTTTTTCTCTTTGAAATAGCTCCCTCCAGTTGTCCCTGTGTTACACGGCTTTCCTTATCAGTGACAGGGGTATTATCTTCCTCAATGGCCGGAATAGGGGGTTGGGCGGATTGTAGCCGGGAACTACATAAAGTGAGTCGAATCTGGCATTCTTGTATACTAGTTCCTTCCTCCCTCATATTGGCAGTAGAGCTATTTGGATTTAATGTGTTAGGGCTCCCGGTTACTCCACCATCCCCAATTTCCCCAGTGACTGAGAGTATACGTTCAAGTCTATTCTCTGGGGTCCGTGCCTGTGCTATCGTTCCCATAGATGATCTCCTAACCCACTCTATTTCTTGTGAGATACGTCTTTCTAGGACCGTGATTTCATCAATTAACAGGGAGCCAGGTTTGGCGAAATATGTGTCCAAAGTACCTTTGGCTGGTCCGGCTGTCAGCGTGGTTTTGCTACGGGTCTCTCTGGCGATCATTATCCCCAAGTATCACGGTGAGGATAGATCTGAAGCTCAAGCACCAAGGGGGGTGGCCCGGTCCTGGTCTCTTCCGTTCTCTAACGGCCTCAAACGGCCCGCCTTTGCCCGGGCTTAGCCCTGGGCACTCCCGCGCGCTCCCGCGCAGCGGAAAGCTAGATCGATTATATAGGGTGGGGTTACGGGCGGAGCAACAGGGAGAGCCGACCAGGTGTTAGATGTCGGTCGGGCAGGGACTCCTGGGAGATGGAGTCCCTGCTAACACGCTCGCAGCCCTGGTGCAACCTCTGACCACAGACCACCACTCCTTCAGGTGGATTCCACTGTCTCTGTCTCCACGCAGCGAAGCGGCACCCGCGAAGCGGGTGCGGCGAGGAATGGAGGTGAGTTTTGGGATCAGCAGCAGTCCTCCTGGTGAACTAGGCTCCTCACAGCGAAGGTTTAGGCAAGTGATCCCACAATAGCAGGACAGGCAGGTGTTTGAAATCCCCTCAGGCGGGCTGTGGGCGGAGCAACAGGGAGAGTGGACCAGGTGTTAGATGTTGGTCGGGCAGGGACTCCTGGGTGATGGAGTCCCTGCTAACACGCTCGCAGCCCTGGTGCAGCCTCTGACCACAGACCACCACTCCTTCAGGCGGATTCCACTGTCTCTGTCTCCACTTAGCGAAGCGGCACCCGCGAAGCGGCACCCGCGAAGCGGCACCCGCGAAGCGGGTGCGGCGAGGAATGGAGGTGAGTTTTGGGATCAGCAGCAGTCCTCCTGGTGAACTAGGCTCCTCACAGCGAAGGTTTAGGCAAGTGATCCCACAATAGCAGGGCAGGCAGGTGTTTGAAATCCCCTCGGGCGGGCTGTGGGTGGAGCAACAGGGAGAGCGGCCCAGGTGTTAGATGTCGGTCGGGCAGGGACTCCTGGGAGATGGAGTCCCTGCTAACACGCTCGCAGCCCTGGTGCAACCTCTGACCACAGACCACCACTCCTTCAGGCGGATTCCACTGTCTCTGTCTCCACGCAGCGAAGCGGCACCCGCGAAGCGGGTGCGACGAGGAATGGAGGTGAGTTTTGGGATCAGCAGCAGTCCTCCTGATGAACTAGGCTCCTCACAGCGAAGGTTTAGGCAAGTGATCCCACAATAGCAGGGCAGGCAGGTGTTTGAAATCCCCTCGGGCGGGCCGTGGGCGGAGCAACAGGGAGAGCGGACCAGGTGTTAGATGTCGGTCGGGCAGGGACTCCTGGGAGATGGAGTCCCTGTTAACACGCTCGCAGCCCTGGTGAAACCTCTGACCACAGACCACCACTCCTTCAGGAGGATTCCACTGTCTCTGTCTCCACGCAGCGAAGGAATGGAGGTGAGTTTTGGGATCAGCAGCAGTCCTCCTGGTGAACTAGGCTCCTCACAGCGAAGGTTTAGGCAAGTGATCCCACAATAGCAGGGCAGGCAGGTGTTTGAAATCCCCTCGGGTGGGCCGTGGGCGGAGCAACAGGGAGAGCGGACCAGGTGTTAGATGTCGGTCGGGCAGGGACTCCTGGGAGATGGAGTCCCTGCTAACATGCTCGCAGCCCTGGTGCAACCTCTGACCACAGACCACCACTCCTTCAGGCGGATTCCACTGTCTCTGTCTCCACGCAGCGAAGCGGCACCCGCGAAGCGGGTGCGACGAGGAATGGAGGTAAGTTTTGGGATCAGCAGCAGTCCTCCTGATGAACTAGGCTCCTCACAGCGAAGGTTTAGGCAAGTGATCCCACAATAGCAGGGCAGGCAGGTGTTTGAAATCCCCTCGGGCGGGCCGTGGGCGGAGCAACAGGGAGAGCGGACCAGGTGTTATATGTCGGTCGGGCAGGGACTCCTGGGAGATGGAGTCCCTGTTAACACGCTCGCAGCCCTGGTGCAACCTCTGACCACAGACCACCACTCCTTCAGGAGGATTCCACTGTCTCTGTCTCCACGCAGCGAAGGAATGGAGGTGAGTTTTGGGATCAGCAGCAGTCCTCCTGGTGAACTAGGCTCCTCACAGCGAAGGTTTAGGCAAGTGATGACAGTCTCCAGAAGCACACTCTTAGCAGAGAGCAAGCTGTTTCTCCTGTACAGTCATGCTTACTAATCAGCACTGTGTGGTGTTTCAGATAGGAGTGAGTAACGCTAATACATTCAACATCACCAAGGCTCATTTCCTTTGCTGTAGTGTAGTCACTCACCCAGGTTACACATGGTCATAGTCTCAACTAGCTGTTAGGACATGTGCTCTTTTCTGCTTCTGAAAACTATAAGGAAAATGTGTCAGACTGTTACAGTAATTATCACTTGCAAAAAAACAGTAGTAAATGTGCTTTCAAATTGCAAATCAAATTTCATTTTCTGTCTAGAATCACACCATGAGTCTCTGTGCACACAGGAATTGTTCTCAGAGATTTAATTCGTGTTGGTTTTATTGTGTTTTTCACTCGTAGGAAAGGGGTAGACAGTATTATAAGATTTGAAAAGCTCAAAAAAAATATAGTAATATATTTAAATTACATAAAGGTATTTTAGTTTCTTTCAGGTATTGCTGAACAACAGTGAAATAAATTAAAGATGCCTATAAAATCAAGAAAGAGAAAAGAACAGAAAAAACATTTATATTTGAAGACAACTGGAGGACCCAAATTAGTTGAAAATCCTCATGTTGGAAAAAAGAAAAAGTCTTCTGGTAAGCAGACTAAGGATTTTTTTAAAAATATCTTCAAAAAAAGAAAAAATTTGAAAAATGTCCCCACTGCAAATAGTGTTTCAAGTAGAAAACAACAGGACAAAAGTGAGAAATTACTAAATGCTAATGTACAATCAGAAGCAATAAAGATTGACTCAAAAAGAAAAACAGCATTTAAAGACATTCGTAGAAAAATGTTTCAGAGAAGAGTGATGTCCAATTTGCTAAAGGATGTGAAAAAATATAAGAAGAAAGCGAAATTTTATAAGAGAAAGAAAGATATTGAATCAATTGTAGCTAAGGCTTTAGAATTAAAAAGAAAACTATTCATTTTAATTTTGAACAGGATCCGTACATTAGATAAAATGGTCAATGTAATGAAGTCACAAAGCAAAACGAAAAGAGTAGTGAAAAGAAATAACTTTTGTAAAGTGTTTTTAGGAGAATGGATGCATAGTTCAAGTACTGAACCATTTTTTAATGAAGAGAGTTATCTTCAAAGTAATAGTTTGCTGCATGCAGTTGACACCAGAGGTCGTGCTTATGAAGTGAAAGATGGTTGTGTAATGGAAAAGGAGAAAATGGTTCCAAGAAATGAGGAAGAAGTGATAGCTGATGAGGTTATGGGGAGACGTCCTAAAGCCCCAGTGTACACTTGGAATTGTAGTAGTATTTGTACTGTACGACAAGAATCTATTGATAAATTACGTGAGTTTCTAAGAGAATATAGTAAAAAAAAGTGTTAAACAGAAGATTAAGGTGCTTCAAAGACTAGATCCATGTAGAGTGAGAGAGAATACTGGTTTGCAAGGACATTCTCTGGCTTGTCTTTCTAGGAAAGTTTGCCAAAGTGTTTTTCACCATTTTAGGATGCTGGCAGTTCATCATACTGAAATGAGAAAGTTTGTGAGAAGATTGTATTTTGCTAAAAGTCCAGCACTAAAGTTAAATGAGTTGAATAGGGCTCTGTTCCGTGGATCTGTATCAGATGTAGAGAAGGTTACTGATGAAATTCAGTTTTGTTACTTTGGTCCGGAACAAGAAAGTGCAGGTAATGACACAGTTATTGAAAAAAATGTGGAAGAGAATGTAGAACCCACTGTTAGTAAATATTTTGAAGATCAAATGACAAAATTTACTATCATCTCTAATGAAAGATCAAATATTACTTGTATTTGTTGCCGGGGAAGCCATTATAAAATTCAAACAAGAAATGTTGATCTGTATAAAAAAAGTGAAAATGAAGATAATTATAAGTGGAAGGATTTGCAACATATATATTTCTGGAAAATAGTTTTGATTTGGGTGAAGATCAGAGTATTTGTAAATACTGTTATAACAAGTTAGAAGAAAATAGAATTCCAGCCAGAGCTGTACATAATAATTTAGAATTGGTTGATATTCCTGCAGAACTTTCTGATTTAAATACGTATGAGTCTATACTCATTCAATGTGTCCATCCGTTTCAGACCATAGTGCGTATGGAGCCCAAAACAGGTAAATTACCTGCTTCGGATTTGCAAAGAGGTTTAAAAGGAAGAGTTGTCTATTTGCCATTGGATTTGAAAAAAAATATGGAAACAATTGATGCAGATAGATTGGAAACTGAACCATTAGTTATTCTGGTTAATGGAGTACCAACAAAGAATAAGAACATTTGTCAGGAGCTGGTAGATGTACGAAAAGTACAAAGAGCAAATTTATATTTGAAAAGAAATAATAAATGGTATGAAACAATTTATATGGATGAAGATGAAGAAGTTTTACTACCAGACTCAGGAATACCAGCTGGGCAAATTGAAAAAGTGGATAAGTCAAAAGAAGAAGAAATTTATGAACATTTCAGCATACATCCTCTTCATTCAAAAGAAGTTATGGCAAACACTATTGATCTGTTTCAGATGAAAAAAGCAAAAGGAACTTCTGTGAGTGTATGGGAGGAGAGCTTACAAGCTCGATGTTTTCCCCAGCTGTTTCCTACAGGAAAAGGTGGACAATATGATGAACGCCCAGTACAGATTCCTGCTTCTGAGTATCGGACTACAAGATTATATGCAGAAGATCCAAGATTTCGTCAAAGTATTCCTTATTTGTTCCATCTTTTATTTGAAAGTGACTTGTCTGCACTATCTTATGCAGTAAATCACATTTTAAAAAGTGGAGTACATCTACATAATGTGTCTGCAAAGGATTTTATGAACAAAGTGCAACAGCGAGATGATCATTTGGAATCACAATTGATGAATCTGATGGCTTGTCAGCGTGGAACTAATGAATATTGGTACCGACGCCATGGAGAATTGAAATGTATGGTACGGAATTTAGGAACTCCTACATGGTTTCTCACCCTAAGCTGTGCTGAGTACGCTTGGGATGATCTTCTGGATTTTCTTCGAGAGGCATATTCAAATATTGAAAACATCCAATACAAGACAGCAAGAGAATTGTGCTCATTGGATCCGGTTAATGTTTGCAGATATTTCAATCATAGATTTGAGGCTATGATGTCCTTCATCTGCAATAAAAAAATCCTCCTCTTGGAGAAGTTGTGGATTTCTTTTGGAGAAAAGAGTACCAAGCAAGAGGTGCTCCTCATATTCATATGCTGTTGTGGATCAAGGATGCTCCAAAATTTGGAACAGATTCTGATGATGCAGTTTTAAGTTTCATCGAAGAATATGCAACATGTGCTATACCTAAAAGCACAGAAGAGAAAAACTTAAAAGAGCAAGTTTTACGTTTCCAAAGTCATCGGTGTGGAAAATACTGTCGACGAAAGTACAAGAGTAAAGAAAAATTCTACACAAAATGTCGATTTGGATTTCCACGACCTGTTCTTTCAAAAGGAAGAGTCAACAGTTTTATGTCAGCTGTGCGACATACTATTACAAGAAAATCTCCCAAAAATACGTACAATTTAAGAAGAAAAGAAGAGTCAAAATATATAAATGACTACAACCCAGTCATTTTATCCATGTGGAATGCTAACATGGATATACAGTATGTTGCTGACAATTCTATTGCTGTTGCTCGGTATGTCACATCTTACATCACTAAATCTGAGAAAACGGAATTGAAGGAAATGTGGGAAGAGATTTCTCACGAGAAGACTGTCAGTAAGAAGCTATACAGTTTCAGTTTAAAGATGTTATCGCATCGAGAAATTGGATCCTATGAATGCTCAGATAGGTTATCATCTGCAAGTCTGTACTCCAAATCCAGAAGAATAATTTGTGTAAGTTTAGTCCTTGCAGGAATGCGAAATCGGGTACTGAAATCTGTTGGAGAAATTGAATATTTGGCAGAGAACGACCCGGAAAGTACAGATATTTTGAAATCAAACATGTTGGACACATATTACCCAAAAAGAAGTCGTCATCTTGAGAACATGTGTCTCTATGAAGTGCTGCAGAACTACATTTTTACACGGAAAGCCACAGAAGACATCAACAATGGAAAATATAAAGTCATTGGTGAGGAAGGATGTTTGGTGAAGCAAACAAAAGGAAGTTTGATTAATCACAGGAAGCTGAGTTGCGACACTCCTGACAAAAAGGAATTTTACTACTTAGCACTTTTACAGCTGTTTAAACCATGGCGTTCAGAGGATGAATTACTTGGAGCTTTTCACAGCTATGAAGATTCCTTTAATGCATGTAAAGATACGATTGAATGCAGTACTTTCACAAATTATGTACAAATGTTAAATGAAGAAATTGAACAGGAAGCTACAATTGCAGCTGAAGTAGCTAGAGACAGTTCCCAAGACAGCCAAAGTTCTGGAACGCTCAGTCAAGAACCCCTAGGACAACCAATCGTAGAAAATGAAGCTGCAATAGCCATGACTGAAGTAGAAACAGCTATGAATCAAGCTCAGGAAGATTTAATAGACTTACCAAATTTGGAACAACAACTGAATGAAGAACAACAACAAATTTATGAAGAAGTCACAAAAAAAAATGATCATGGATTACTACATGAAAAGAAAGAGTGCTAATGCACATCATTTGAACCAATCAGGATGTATGTGAGTGGACAAGCTGGAACTGGAAAAAGTTTCTAAATTAAAGTCATCAGAAGCTACCTACAGCAAAAAACAGATTCAACTTTGTCTTGTGTTCTTACTGCTCCAACTGGGTTAGCAGCATATAACGAAAAAGGAATTACCTTACATCGCTTGCTAATGTTACCAGTGGAGCATGAGAACAAAAGAAAATATCACAAGCTAACAGGAGAAGCATGCTTCGAAGTTTCAAGAGTGTTGAAGAAGATGCAAGTTCTCATTATTGATGAGGTAAGCATGGTATCAAACTTAATGCTTGCCTTTGTGCATTGAAGAATGCAGCAAATTCTAAAGAGAGACTATGACATGTTATTTGGTGGAAAACATGTTATAGTTTTTGGGGATCTTCTGCAGCTCACTCCAGTTAAAGGACAACCAGTGTTTAATACTGTGACACATGAAGACACGAAGAAGTCATTAGGAAGTATTGGTAATGCGAATATTTGGTCATTCTTTGAGTACAAAGAACTCACTACCAATATGAGGCAAGCAAATGATGAAGATTATGCAAGTATTCTGAAAGATATCAGAATTGGACTACTGACAAAAGTTGGCAGAAAAGCAATAACAGAGTCGGTTGCTACATAATTTATTTCCAAGTGAAGAAATAGTTGCAGAGAAAATATACAAGAACATTGCAGAAAAAAATACTGTAATCTGCTTAATGCCAACACAACGTGAATGCTCGATATTCAATGAGGAACTTTTGAAATTGGAAAAGGAAGAGATTAAGAAAATGGAAGCAGTGGACAAAATTCAGCATGAAGGAATTACTGTTACATTAACAGGCAAATTGAAAAATAAATTGGATTCTCTAGAGAAGAACATTTCGAAAACAGCTGGATTAGAAAAAAATCTTTATGTTTGTATGAAAGAAATTTGGATGTAGAAAAAGGTTTAGTGAATGGAGCTATGGGTAAAGTTGTGGGTTTTGTGAAATACCAGAAAAAAGATGGGATTTAATTTTTTTAAATAAAATTTGATCAGATTGAAGAGGTTAAAGAGATTAGTCGTTGTTCAGTCCGTTTTTTGCTTGTAAAAGACTTATATGTACGTAGGAAGCAGTTTCCGTTTTCTCTAGCATATGCTGTAACTATTCACAAATCTCAAGGATTAACTGTAGATAGTGAATTTGTAAACATTGGTTCTACTGTGTTCAAAGAAGGTATGGCATATGTTGCTTTGTCACGAGTGAAAACATTATCTGGTTCATTCATGATAGACTTTGATGACTCAAAAGTTAGTGCTGATGCAAATTGTGTAAAGGAGTATAATAGATTAAGAAGAACCTATGCTCTTCATATAGGTCAGTATCCTGTGTTTGAAAAACGTGTTGTTTCTCGGAAAAGGAGAATTGAGAATATCTGTCATGAGGATGTACAGAAGAGAAAACAAAAGGAGAGTGATGTGATTGCAAGCAAAAAGAAAAAGGACAATGTTCAAGAGGTTGTTGGTTGTCATTTTGAAAATAGCTCTGGTGTCAACTGCTTCGCTAATATAGTGCTGAATGCTGTATTTTATCTTGAAAGTTTTGCAAGAGCAGATAATAGTAAATCATGAAAAAAGATTTTGTTCTCTGATGAGTTTTCTTTTTGAGAAGCTGAGTATTGATAAAACTAAAATAGAAAGTGCTTCTGATGTTAGAAAACTTTTAGATGTATGTTCAGGATGTACACAGTTTACTCAAAACGTCCAGCAAGATGCACAGGAATTCTTGATATATATCCTTATGGTACTGGAAGAAGAAGGGGTAGAAATAGAAAAGATGTTTGGTCTCTCTTATAAATCGGAACATAGTTGTGAAAACTGTTTCAACACATGCAGCTCTAATGTTGATTCAGAAAGGTTTATATATTTAACATTACCAGAGACTAAATCAGTGACTTTTAGTAAATTAGTTAAAGATGCCAATCACAACATGGAATGTTCTAAATGTAAATCAGACATGTTTTCAACGTTATTTTTAAAGAAATATGGACAGTATGTAATTTTAATGATGCAACGTTGTAGAGCTGATGTTTCAAAATTGGACAATTTAATAAAGAAGTTTACAGGACATCAATTATCAATATCTGGAAAAACTTTTGTTGCAGTTGCAATAATTTTCCATGATAGACCTTCTATAACTTCTGGTCATTACACAGTTTATCTTAAATGTGAAAAAGGCTGGACACTGTGTAATGATTCTCAATTGATTTTCAAGCAACGTTTGCCTGCAGAATTACCAAATTCCTATTTAATTTTTCTGAAACCAAAATTTTAGATACAAATTGCAACATATGAACAAATCATTTTTGCGATATTATTGGATTACCATTGGATATTTCATCAAAAAAGAATTTACAAATTAGCATTTGGCCTCATGGAAAGGTAAAAATTTCTATTGTGGACTTCTTCGATAGATAATATTTTGGTGTATGTGCTTAAGCAACAAGATTTACAGACGATATTTATTGCAAATAGTTATTGTTCTTAGATGATATTTTTATTAAATATGTTACATTTCTATAAAGGTATGTTTTACTGAGAAGAGATTCAGGGCTTTTTTTAAACAATCTTACAGATTGTTAATTTTTTTGCCCGCTGTTAAGTGATGAATGCAATTGGTTTCACGATTGACAGTGAAATTCAATATATTCTGAAAACAGCAAAAAAAGGGCAAAATATTGATTTTTTAAATATGAAAATATGTGTACTGTATTCTAAAATGTATTGTTAAATATTAATACTTTTTTTCTTTTTTTACAGATTGAGAAAGAAAATTTAGGAAAATTAATCCTTTTTTCTAGCAATTAAAAAAAACCATTTATTGATAATTAAGTTATTTTGTTGGTCAGGTAAGTTTGAAATATCTGTATTTATCACACATTTACTTTCATGCTCCCTTTTTTTCACTTCTCCTCACTCTGCTTTTCTCATTTCCCTTGTGGTCCCTCAAGTACCTTGAAGTGTGAAAAAAAGATTTTATTTAAAAAAAAAAAAAAAAATGGGTGCGCGTACCTTGCGCTCACGGCGGGAATTTTTTAAAAAAAAAAGTGATTAAAAAAAAAAAATTGTGAGGTAAGTTGGCTCTTAAAAGAGCTGTTGTGTTAATACAGGGACAGAGGAAGGAAAGAATGGCAATATTATAAGGTACCGCACTTGTGCTGCTCTATCTTATTGTCTATTAGAGGAATACTAGACTCCCCAAAAGCAATAGGAGCATAGCAAGTATTGCACCTTATATGTACCCTCTGAAATCGAGGGTAAATGTCCAGAGGAGCAGAAGAGGGTGACTTTTGGAGCATTGACTTTCTTCTGCCCCTCTGGAAATGTAAAATATTTCCAGACAAAAGAATCCTTCTGTTTCCTCTTGCACTGTCTGATAATGCTGTCCTTCTCACTCCCAGAAGAGGACTGCTGCTCTGCCATTGTATCACAAAGACACTTCAGCTCCTTCTCCTAGGGAATCACAAGCGTTAATGAGGGGAATGGGTGTGGTGTTAGAAGTTTCTGGAAATGAAAGAAGTTTAAACCAATGAAAAGTGTTGTTTCTGGATCACATGACCTACCGTGCGCGCTCCGTAGCTTACCGTACGCGCACGGTAAAAGTACGCATGCGCGCACATAAGACGCGCGCATGCGCGTAAGGAGCACGTGCGTACGACGCACGCACGCATGCGCATTAGAGGCACGCGCGCATGCGCGTACGGCGGTTCCGCGTAAGGAGCACACGCGCATGCGCGTAGGAAGCCAGCACGTACGCGTCGCAGACGAAGTATGCATGCGTACGTAAATGGCATACGCATGCGCACACGGAGCATAGATATTACGTACGCGCACTGTACTTATAGCGTACCGTGTGCGTACCGTAAGCTTACCGTACGCGCACGGTCAAAAATCCTAAAAAAAAAAAAAAAAGTATAAAGGTTTGTAGAAGATATTAACTATGGTGTTCAACTATATCTAAACATTTATTTAAAAAAGGTGAACCATTCCATATTTCAGGAAACAGTAAATCTATGATTATATACATAGGTAGCATATTGTTTAAAAAGAAAATCTCAAAAGAAATAATAATAAAAAAAATTGCATTTAAAAAACCTTGCAAATTCATTAAAAAAAACATAGGTTTCACACACGTTATAGTTAGGAATTAGCATTTAAAAAACCTTGCAAATTCACTGAAAAAAACATAGGTTTCACACACGTTATAGTTAGGAATTAGCATTTAAAAAACCTTGCAAATTCACTGAAAAAAACATAGGTTTCACACATGTTATAGTTAGCTGGACATTTCGCCCTGTAAAAAACCAATGAAATTCCCCTGTTATAGTTAGTTCAGCTAACTATAACTCGCGTGCCCGCAATCCACTGCTGATGACGTCACATATTACATCACTCATGACTTGGTCAGTGACATCACTCATGACATCACTCATGACATCACTGATGACATCTCAAATGACATCACTGATGACGTCATCCATGTGATAAATTACCACATCTTCTAACACCCTAATATAACCTTTGATACACCGACTCAAAATTTCAGAGTTCCATTCTCAAAACCATACATACTGCAATACCAATAACTACATACCCACTTATTAACTCTTAGGTCTACATACACCTCCACTCATTCACCTGTACAGTCACTCATACTTATAGTCACTCCATACAAGACTATCATATGCATTTATACACCTATATAGACACTCACACACCACCAATCATTCATAGAGGTACTCTCACACCTAGTCAGTCATGCAAATAATCACACTCCCATTTACTCACCTATGCGGGTTTACACACTCAAGTTCACTTACTCAAAAATAGTACCACATTCTTACGCTCTTATAGAATCACTGATACAAGCACACACTCATCCATACAGTCACTCTCACAATCACACACTCTCACATCTACCCACTTATATACTCTTACACGCATATATACTGCCTTTCAAATATGTAGTTAGTCACAAATGTACCACTGAGGTATACATTCAATCCCTAACACACCCATACATACAATCACCCAACCATACAGTCCATCACAGATGCACTCTCAAAATCATGCATCCACTGAATCACCCACTCACACATCTAGTCACAGAGTCACACACACCCTACCCACACAAACACTCAGGCACCCATACAGATACTCAGACAACCAATCAATAACCCATATAGACACTCATATAGCTATTCACAAAACCATGCAGCCACTTATACACCAACATACAGACACATACAAACATTTACACAGTTTAGTCACTAGTCTGCAGTAAGATACATTTAATGACTCACATAGAGTCAGTTACGCACCACAGAAAATCATCCATTTACAAACTTGTACACCCACTTATTCTTCAACTGGCCTTTACCTATATATATTAAACATATTAAAATTGTTCAGAAACACATACTCAATCGATGATGTCATCAGTATTCACTAAGATACTGTTAATAAGTCAGTTATACAATTAATTTTACAAAAAAACCCATCCATTTAGACACTTATTTACCCATTTATTCTTCCATTAACCTTTAGATATACATATATAAAAAATATGTATTTTTCAGAAAGACACATATTCACTGGATGATGTCATCAGTGATGTCATCAGTGATGTCATTTGAGATGTCATCAGTGATGTCCTGAGTGATGTCACTGACCATGTCATGAGTGATGTAATATGTGACGTCATCAGCAGTGGATTGCGGGCGCGTGAATTATAGTTAGCTGAACTAACTATAACGGGGGAATTTCATTGGTTTTTTACGAGCGAAATGTCCAGCTAACTATAACATGTGTGAAATCTATGGTTTTTTCAGTGAATATATATATATATAAAATGCTCTGAGACCTGATCAGATATTAGTACAATTTCTATGTCTGTGCCCATTCGGGTGCTTCATTTTGAAAATCTGGTCACCCTACCTGATGAATATTGTTGTTGTGCAGGGTTCAACTTTTTGCCCACCTTGCTCCACATTCCCTATCTCGTCCATTCATCAATCCCCTAACCCTCTTCCACCAGGCTGTGTCATTTATTCAGGTGCCTTCATTTTCATCATAAATAGATCACACACTTGTTGGGGGAGATCTGGTGGCAGCAATACCAACTCACTGCAGGATCTTCTATTACCTGAGCAATAGCCCACACCAGCCCCACTTACCCAACCACTCATGAAAGAGATTTAGATATAGAATATATTTTGTTAACATCATCATTCAGGCCTTGTGTTGCATTTGTTGACTCGACTCCTGACCACGAGTAATTTTCTCCTAACTCGAGGATATTGTAACTTTTGTTTAAATTAAATGGCTCCCCAAGTAACTCTTGCTAATTTTTGTCATATTATCAGGTATCCTTTTCTTTGTTGAGACATGCTGGAAGAAATCTTGTCCCAGTCTTTGTAAAGCTGTAACATTAATGTATAACCCACTAACTCTGTGTTTTTCTTTCAACTTAGTTGCCTGTGATGGATAATCTTTTTGGTTAATCCTACCATTGGAGCTCACCTAGGCGGGAGTAGTACCTTGTTTTTCCCATTGCCTTCCCTGCTAGTGTATTAGCCTGCTACTACCACCCCAATTTAGAAGCATCTTGAGAATCCCTGCAGTGAGTTTTGGAAGGTAGAGAGAGGTAGTGGCCATCTTTTCATTTAATCAGGTAAGAGAACTATGGAGTAAAGTGAACTAGTTTAGTTAGCAAGTAACTAACTTTTAATACAGATTTGACTATCCTTTCTTTGTTATCTAGGTTGGTGTAGGCAAAACAGGCAAAAGAAGCATACCCTACCCCCTAATGGTAATATATATATAACCGAGGGTAGTATAACATGGGTATTGCTAACAGTAACTAACTGGTATGCTTAGCCTTTGATAAGCAAACCGATTAAAAACAGGCTGCATGAAAATGCAACAGTACAAAGTAAAAGTAAAACACAAAACACTGCAATAAAGTAGACAAATGTTTCTCTTTACTTTAACAATCAAAACCCACTCTCTCCACCCACAACAGGTCCATCCCTCTTCCCAAACAAATCATCTTGTCCCCAACCAATGTCCAAAGAAAACTCAAAGTACAAGGTAACCTCCAACTCCCTTCCCAATTCAAACCCTCTTCTCCCACAACAAAAGCTGCTCCCAAAAAAGAGCAAGAAGAGGACATTCTTTGTGTGAGTCTAGAGCTCCTTAAGCTTTACCTTCATGTGTGATATCCTGTGGTCTAGGCGCACCAGATGCTGCAGGACAGGGTGCAGAAAATGTCGGTCTGAACTCAGGGCAGCGGTGGTGGTTGGGCTCCCAGCAATAATGGCGATGTTGTTGCCGGGAGGCTGGAGGCTTGCTAGAAGAACTAGGGCCCTGGGCAGCAGCAGATGGCTCAGCCCCCTTCTTCTTCAGAGCCATAAGTCAATGATGTTCTAGACAGATGGTCTATAACCTCAGCTGCAGCAACCAGTCTACTATCTCCTGGCATGTAGGTAGACCAGCAGGAGCAGCTATGTCAGGAATTTTACATGATTACGAGTCACAGGGCCATTTCTTACCAACACATGCTTCACATAAAAGCGCTGACTGCCTGAAAGGAATTAAGGAAGAATAACAGCACACCAGATTTTTTTTCTCACTGATTTTCCAGTGAAAAACTAAACAGATAATTTGAGTGGAAAAATATAAATAAATTACCTCTCATTAATGAGTAAGACATTTAGCACTATGGAGCCCAAGTATTCTTTTGCTAAATTCATGGAGGCATGTAACTAGCGCGTCGGGTACTTTACTACTCTCTGCAGGGGTAGATGTAATGGACAATTGTACTACATTTATTTGTAAAAGCCCTGCTCTTATTCAAATGCTACCCTTACTCGAAATAAGCATATAAATAATAATTATAATAGGTCACACTTGCCATGGATAAAATGTGGATATCCTGTGTGCTATAAGTAAACAAAGGGAAAAGCGATGCACTACTGTACAGGAAAAGGAGCAGGATATATAGATTTTATTTGGCATGTTCATCACAAAGAATACCATTGGCAAAACTCGAAATCAGGCACTTGGTCCCAATTTACTCACCCTCTACCACAAATTTTTCCAACAAATGCATTCACTTAGTAGTAAGGAAAGGAAACTTAACTTACTCTGTGTTGCAGGATTGCAGGGTATGTTAGTACGATTCGGCCGGGTAGGTATTGGTTTTGCTATAGAATAGTGGGGTGTCACTGATCAGCATCATGTGCTTGAGCTTTGTCTTATTCAGTCAGCATTATTGATGAATGTCTACAGGGAAAAATTTCAAAATGCGTAAATTCATTTGAAATTTATGAATAACTTGGCCAGAAAAATCTAGCAGATGCCAAGAATAGATTTTTTCATTTTTTTGGTAGGATGGGACATAAATTAGGAAAGAATAAAGGAATGAAGTACTAGGAGGCAACATAGCAGTCACTGGAAGGGAAGGGAAACATCATCTTTTTGGTTTGCAATGTATAGAAAACTTTTTAAATGCCACATTAACTGAAGCACACGCACATTGCATAGCCAGCACTGTGGTGCTCAATTGAATCATGCTGCAGTTAGGTCATGGGTGGCGAAATGCCATGGCCAGTGAGGTCATGAATGATGGTAAGAGGGATAAAAATATGCCTTGCAGTGAGTCAAGGAAGTAGACAGAAAAGTAGACAGAAAATTAAAATACCCCCCCACTTTGAATCAAACCTTTTGATTAAACCAAGCAAACAAAGTACTTGAGCATGCCCCTATACAGAAGGGCTCCCATGCTTCTTCATCCAAGCAAGTATCCATTCATCCTTTCATTGCTCCATTCACCCTTTGATATACACCATTAAAGCTTTACATCCTGATCCATCTATTCATATATCCATCAATCCATTCAGCTATGCACCCATTCAACCATCCTTTCACTGTTCTACCTATTTACTCACCCACTCATCCTTTCACCCATTCGAACATCCTTTCAGCCATCCACCCACCCAGGCATCCTTTCACCCATATACTATTTCATCCATCCTTTCACCCACCCATACATCCTATCACTAACCTACACATCTTTTTATCCAACCAAATATCCTTTCTTTTATTTTTCTACCCTTCTTTCCCTTTCCCATCAACCCATAATTTTTAGCATTCATAATGAGCTTTTGTCTGCTGAGTTGCAGATAGAAGAGGACCTAAGTACTCAACCCCCGCTGTATCTGCTAATTCAGGGGGCTCAAAAATATCAGTTTGGGCATTTTGTTGGCTAACAATGTTAGGAAAGCCAGGTAGTCAAATCAACCAAAAACGTAATGGAGGGGCAGAGCTGTGATGACTCTAAGTTATTGAAGCGCAATGAAGGTGTGGAATCATTGGTCAATGAAGGGGAAATGGTCTTAGTTGGCAAAAGCAATGGGGCAGTCCTCATGCTACTTTTCAGCCATGATGCAATGTAATTGAAACTGCTTGTAAACTACTGTGTAAATGAATAAAGGAAATGCATACAACACAACATGGGGAGGTCCACCGTGACTATGGCCACTCTCTCGTTTCACTGTTTTTTTAACATGAGCTAGAAAATGAAAACATTCTCAACAATCATGTGCAAAATAGCTTACTTGGGCATGCAATGTTCACAGTAGAGTACCTGTCCTAAAATCCATTATCTTACTCTTACAGTGCCAGTCACCAAGATATATAAAGGGAGAGGAGTACAGACAGGAGGAAGTCAGCTACATAAAATATAGGGAAGAAGCAAGATAATACAGGGACACCAAGACATTTAAAACATTAGGTGGAACGATGAGAAATTGAAAAAACTTGAGGCAGGCACAGTAAAAGAAAAAAAAGAAAACATTAATCTTAATTGAAAGAGCTAAACGGTAAGGAAATAATAATATTAACAGGAGGACTTACTGGGGACAGCAAGCTAGTCTGTGTCGGCACTGGTGGTGGCACCCTGAACTGCCTCTGAATCCCTCTTCTTGTTCGTGGGTGCTGCTGTAAGAAATACAAAAGATAACAAATATGTAAGTGGTACAGTAATTCTCTCAAAAAACATTTTGACAGGCAAAGGCAAATGCAGTGAAATTATACTTTTATAAATCAGATCACTTATAGTACTAGTATCGAGTTGCCCTTTTTCTAATTTTGTAAACCTAAAACCTGTTCCACATTTCCAAAACCTAAACTACATTTAGAACTACTAATGCATTGGAACAAATAATAGTTTTTCATCTCATTCTCAGCCCCCTTTGATGGTCCAACACAGTCTCCTTTTTTTCCAAGGCAGAGATGCACATAGCACACATCGCTGGGAGATTGCTTGTGACCGTATGAGCTACATAAAGTAAGTCACAAAGAACTCTAACTCACTGATATTATGACTCCCACCACTAGCTTAGTGACAAGACAGCCCCCAGTGCCTTGAGACCCCAATGGGGGATTACTTGTTGCCTTAAAATTCCGGATACAAGACACAGGATTCTGCATGGCTTCCTAAATAATCAGCCCAAGCTAGCACATCTGAGTACAATTAGGTAGTGCCAAGCATCTGGCTATCTCAAACTGGATCACATAATATTTGTCACATAAACTTAACTGACTTCTGAGTGTGAGCAGCATGCTATTTAAAAACAATATTAGCATTGTAGAGCACAGTACAACAAATAAATAACTACTCACTGAACCCCTCAACCTCTACACCCATGGAGTCGAGCAGGTCCTGCTTCTGGTCCAGAATGTCTGTCCAGCGGTGCGTCAACTGCTGCTGGGTTCACTGGACCCCACTATTCTGAGGGACACACGGGCACACCCTCTCCCACAGCAGCTGATGCTCCCATAGGGTGTGTCCGCTCCCAGGCCTTCCGCCTGCTGCCAGCATAGAGGGGAGGTGACAGTGAACGTTAAAAACTAGTGCACCCACCTTCACCTCTAAAAAAATGGCAAGGGCTGCACTCCTTGGTGGGGGTTATCGACTGCAAGGTAGGTGCTTAGCAGGTGCACTGGAGCCGCTGCTCCATGTCACGCCCTGCTCAACCATGGTGCTCGTTGGGAAAAAGAAGAAGAGATAGGAAAAGGAAGGAATTAGTGGAAGAAGAAAGGAAGAACTAAGAAAGTGAAGAAAAAACTAAAAAAAAAGAAAAAGAAAACAAATGTAAATTACACAAACTCAAAGAAACACATTAATAAGGTAAATGAGGGTGGATGAGTGGGATAGTGGAAATATTGCAAAGATTTAAGTTAGACACAAAAATCAGGCCCAGCAATCAATCAATCAATCAAAGGCATTTCTAGAGCGCGCTACATACCCGTAGGGTCTCAAGGCGCTGGGGGGGGGGGGTGCCGCTACTGCTCGAACAGCCAGGTCTTCAGCTTCTTCCTGAAGGAGAGGTGGTCTTGGGTCAGGTGCAGGTCGGTCGGGAGGGAGTTCCAGGTCTTGGCGGCCAGGTAGGAGAAGGACCTTCCTCCTGTAGTCGCTCTTCGGATGCGGGGGACGGCGGCGAGGGCGTGGCTGGCAGATCGGAGTTGGCGTTTGGGAGCGTAGAAGTTGACTCGGCTGTTGAGGTAGCTCGGGCCTTGGTCGTGTAGGGCTTTGTGTGCGTGGGTGAGGAGGCGGAAGGTGACTCTCTTGCTGACGGGGAGCCAGTGGAGGTCTCTCAGATGTCCGGAGATGTGGCTGGTTCGTGGGATGTCGAGGATGAGTCTGGCTGAGGCGTTTTGGATCCGCTGGAGTCTCTTCTGGAGCTTGGCGGTGGTGCCGGCGTAGAGGGCGTTGCCGTAGTCCAGTCGGCTGGTGACGAGGGCCTGGGTGACGGTCTTCCTGGTCTCTGTGGGGATCCACCAGAAGATCTTCCGTAGCATGCGTAGGATGTTGAAGCATGACGAGGAGACGGCGTTGGCTTGCCTGGTCATGGAGAGGGAGGAGTCCAGGATGAAGCCCAGGTTGCGTGCATGGTCTGTCGGTTTGGGTGCGGTGCCCAGGGCGGGAGGCCACCAGGAGTCGTCCCAGGCGGAGGGTGAGGAGCCCAGGATGAGGACCTCCGTCTTGTCTGAGTTCAGCTTCAGGCGGCTGGTCGTCATCCACTCGGCTACCTCTTTCATCCCTTCTTGTAGGTTGGCTTTGGCGGCGGCGGGGTCGTTGGTCAGGGAGAGGATCAGCTGGGTGTCGTCGGCGTAGGAGATTATGCTGAGGTTGTGTTTGCGTACGATGGCCGCGAGGGGGCTCATGTAGACGTTGAAGAGGGTGGGGCTCAGAGAAGATCCTTGGGGGACGCCGCAGATGACTTCGGAGGCCTCTGACTTGTATGGTGGTAGGCGGACTCTCTGTGTTCTACCGCCGAGGAAGGAGATGATCCATTCTAGCGCCTTGTCCTGGATTCCGACGTTGCTGAGGCGCCGTACTAGGGTGCGGTGGCAGACCGTGTCGAAAGCCGCGGAGAGGTCTAGGAGGATGAGGGCCGCTGTTTCTCCATTGTCCATCAGGGCTCGGATGTCATCGGTGGCGGCGATGAGGGCGGTCTCGGTGCTGTGATTGGCTCGGAAGCCGGACTGAGAGGGGTCGAGGGATCCGTTTGTCTCGAGGAAGGCGGCCATCTGCTTGTTGACGGTCTTCTCGATGACTTTGGCTGGAAACGGGAGAAGCGAGATGGGGCGGTAATTCTTGAGGTCGGTGGGGTCCGCTGTTGGTTTCTTGAGTAGGGCGCTGAGTTCGGCGTGCTTCCAGCTCTCCGGGAAGGTGGCGGTGTTGAAGGATGTGTTGATGATGTCTCGCAGGTGGGGTGCGATGACAGCGTCGGCCTTGTTGAAGACGTGGTGAGGGCAGGGGTCAGTCGGTGATCCGGAGTGGATGGAGTTCATCGTGCGGATGGTGTCTTCGGTACTGATCGGGGTCCAGGCGTGGAGGGTGGTGGTGGGGGGTGGTTGTTCGGTCATGCTGTGCGTTGGTTGGTTGTCGAAGCTGCTGTGTATGTCTGTGATCTTGTTGTGGAAGTATGAGGCGAGGGAGTTGCAGAGGTCTTGCGATGGGGTGATGTCGTTGTTTCCTGCGCTGGGGTTGGAAAGCTCTTTCACGATGTTGAAGAGTTCCTTGCAGTTGTGTGCGTTGTTGTCCAACCGGTCCTTGAATGCTGTTTTCTTGGCGGCGCGGATCAGCTGGTGGTGCTTCCGGGTAGCAAGCTTGAAGGAGGTCCTGTTGTCCGGTGTCGGTTCCCTTTTCCAGACTTTCTCGAGGGCTCGGCAGTTCTTCTTGGAGCTCTTGAGTTCGTCGGTGAACCATGGGGCCTTCTTGCTGCCGGGTCTGCTGGGCGCGGTCCTCAGTGGGGCGAGTTCGTCCGCGCAGTTGCTGATCCACTTCGTGAGGTTGTCGGCGGCCTGGCTGGGGTTCGCTGAGCTGGCAGGAGGGTGCTGGCTCAGGGAGGTGGCGAGCTGGTCTGCTGTGATCTTGTTCCAGCTTCTGCGGGCGGCCTGTTGTTGGTGATGGTGGGTCGGCGTTCTCTTGAAGGTGAAGTGGACGCAGCTGTGGTCCGTCCAGTGAAGCTCTGTGGCGTGGCTGAAGTCGATGTCTGTGCTGGATGAGAAGACGGCGTCGAGAGTGTGTCCGGCAAGGTGGGTGGGGGTGGACACCAGTTGCTTGAGTCCCAGGTTGGCGAGGTTGTCGAGCAGGGTGCTGGTGTTGCGGTCGTTGTTGTTCTCCAGGTGGAAGTTGAGGTCTCCCAGGAGGATGTAGTCAGCGGAGGGGAGGGCAAGCGGGCTGACGAAGTCGGCGATGTCCTCGCTGAATTGGGTGCGTGGTCCAGGGGGTCGGTAGATCAGGGTGCCTCTGAGGGTGGTGGTCGGGTTGGTGTGGATCTGGAAGTGCAGGTGTTCGGCGCTGGTCAGGGTGTTGTCGGTGCTGGTCGTGAGACGGATGGTGTTCTTGTGGATGATGGCGATGCCTCCTCCCATCTGGTTGGCGTTTCGGTCCCTCCGGACGATCTTGTAGCCCTCTGGGATGGCGATGGCGATGTCGGGAGCTGAAGAGGCGTTCATCCAGGTCTCCGTGAGGAAGGCAACGTCAGGGGCTGTGGCGTCGAGGAGGTTCCAGAGTTCGATGGCGTGTCTGTGGACGGAGCGGGTGTTGAGCAGGATGCACTTGAGGTGGGTACTGCTGGTGTTCGGCTTGGTGGGTGCGGGGCAGGATCGGATGCATGAGAACTTGCAGGCGTGGCAGCTGAAAGGTCCGTTGGTACGTCCAGGAGTGGCTTGATGGCATTCTGGGTGTCGGCCGGTGTTGAGAGCGCTGAGGGTGGCGGCTGAGTACGTCAGGTGTGTAGGTCGGGGTCTTCGAGGTCCAGGGGTCCTGGCACTGGGCGCGGTCCAGGCGCGGACGGGCGTAGACGGGCTTACCTTTGGCGCGCCTTCGGCGCACAATCGGCGCGCCCGCTGCGCGTGACCGCTGCGCGTTCGCACGGTCGCCATATAAGGCGAAGTGCGCGGGTGGGCGGGGCAGCTGGGAGGCGGGAGCGGGGAGGGAACAGAAAGAAAAAAAGGGGCGTGGTCAGCGGTGGTGGCGGGAAGCGGGGAGCGGGGAGGGAAGACGGCGCGGTGGGCGGGCAGGCAGGCAGGAGGGCGCGAAGGGCTGAAATAGACACGAACAAAATGCAGGCACAAATGTCAGGAGAAAAGAAAACAGTTGACACGGGGAGAAAAGCAGTTTAAGCAAGCACAAATTTTTGACAAAACAAGCGAGAACAGACGCTACGAAAAAAAAATAGTTAACACGGGGAGAAGAGCGGTTAAGCAAGCACAAATTTTCGACAAAACAGGCGAAAGCAGACGCCAGCGGCGTCAGCCGGCAGCGAGGCAGAGGGCAGGCAAGGGGGCACACACAGCGGTTGGTGGCCGTGCGGCGCGGGGGTGTCCCACAAGTGGGTCACACTCACCTGCGTCGCACGGTCGCCATATAAGGCCAAGTGCGCGGGTGGGCGGGGCAGCTGGGAGGCGGGAGCGGGGAGGGAACAGAAAGAAAAAAAGGGGCGTGGTCAGCGGTGGTGGCGGGAAGCGGGGAGCGGGGAGGGAAGACGGCGCGGTGGGCGGGCAGGCAGGCAGGAGGGCGCGAAGGGCTGAAATAGACACGAACAAAATGCAGGCACAAATGTCAGGAGAAAAGAAAACAGTTGACACGGGGAGAAAAGCAGTTTAAGCAAGCACAAATTTTTGACAAAACAAGCGAGAACAGACGCTACGAAAAAAAAAAATAGTTAACACGGGGAGAAGAGCGGTTAAGCAAGCACAAATTTTCGACAAAACAGGCGAAAGCAGACGCCAGCGGCGTCAGCCGGCAGCGAGGCAGAGGGCAGGCAAGGGGGCACACACAGCGGTTGGTGGCCGTGCGGCGCGGGGGTGTCCCACAAGTGGGTCACAGCACATGCACAGAACAGAAAAGCAGGTCAATCAAAATGGCTGTGCTCATGCAAACCACATGGTGCAATTTGTGCTGCTTTTTCAGAGTGGAAACAAGCAATGCTCTGCCTGCTTGTAAAAGATCAATGCGAATAGACAGGCGAGAACTTCCATCCACTCAGAGAGTTCCGCTGGATCTCATTAAGTTATTTGGGCACTCCGCGGGATCCCGAGGAGCAGAACTCTGCAAGTTCTGTCAACCCCTAATATGATGACACTAAGTTAACCTTTAAACACAGATTGCCCAAAAATGAAATGAACTGTTACCTTCTGATCTGTTACTAACTCCTAAATTTTAATTGTAGGTCAGAAACTCAACATTTATGAAATATGGAGTATATATACTACATACTACCTACAGTAGATACATCATTATGTGACATAGCATGGTTGATGACTTGTGAACACATCTACTGCTTTAAGTAAGAAATGTAGTTAGTTATTTGCAAGAGTTTCACAAATTAAAGTGCAACTCACTGTTGAACTTGCACAGAATTAGAATGGGACTTTTCACAATCCACTTGATTTGTATTTTTCATCAATGTTTGATGATGAACAAAATATAATGCTAATTCACACACTGGAGGTTGAGAAAGGAAAGCATACATTAGTAAATTTCCATTTTGTTTCAATATCTGTGTACGTTAATTAAACATGTAATTGAGTGTTTCACATTAAAAAAATAAGTAACATTTGGAATTCAGAAAGGAAAAATAGCTTTTATTTAATATACATAGCTACACTGTGCGACCTACTGTTGACCTACCTTCTACTTTACTCTTCGATTTTATATATTACTAACAGTACCTGTAAGCTGAAAGATCTTTACTATAATAGAGTTCAAAATAGATCTAACAAGACTTATTTTTTTCTTATTGTTATTTTACGTTGTTTTTTTCCCCAGAAACCAGGTGAACAGGTCAACCCAAAAAACAAGTAAAAAATGCACCCAACAGGGTATCAAACAAACTGGCCCAAAAAACAAAAATAAAAACCCAATGGGTTTTCTGGAGGAAAGTATTGAACAATGACACAGTCATAATAAATATTCAAGTCACTGTCCTCTGCGATAGTAGCTGTTTGACAGTATAGACAGCAAGTTGCAGTCCCTGCATAGGTCCAACACCAATGTGCTGCTGCGGAAGTCGGTTGACTGCAACTTGTGAGCCAGCTGGTAAAATGGTTGGTGGGACAGAAGTACAAGATTGTGGTCACACTTCAGTGGTCACACCAGAAATGGAAGGAACAGCAGCATATGGAACATTCCCAGGTCCAGCAGAGGTTCCCTCCCCCAGCTGGGCTAAAGTCAATTTACGCCTCCTTTCTGCATGCACAAAACATGAGGAATGCATGACGAGCAGGTGCTTCCTCATTCTGGTTGTCTCTAAGGAGTACTGCTGTCCTGTTCCACATTAGATGATTTTCTTGCACAAACAACAAGTCCACTGCTGGGCATTCACTTTCTTCTCCACTGGTAGAATACAAAAGAATTGCCAAGCCACTAACTACTTCAGTTGTTTCCGGTGCTCCAATGCCTGCTCCTACATAGCAATGGCCTCCTCTTACTCCTCATGTGCATCTGGAGCTGCAGCAGTATGTTGATTTCCTTTAGCCATGTCTGGAATATAGCCACAGACTAATCAGAACCAGCAGCAGGACTGTTTGACTTCTGAAGAGGCTAAGAACACAACAGAAATGAGCCAACATAGAATTGGACGGAAAAACAAATGCCAGCCTTTCAGAATATTTGTTACTATTGTGGAGTACTTCAGAAATAGTATTGAGGTACTGGAGAAACACCCACAAAAAAGGTTAATGGTGCATAATGTTAGTATATATCAACGGCCCATAAAGCGCGTGTTAGCGGGGCGGTGACGTGGGGTGGGGGAGGGGTAGGGTGGAGGATTGTAAAATGCGGCATACGGCCGATTTCAGGTAAGTTACGAAAAAATAATTAAAACGAATTTCGTTGCGCGCGCTGCATCGCCAAATGCGATGCAGCGCGCGCAACAAAATTCGTTTTATTTATTGTTTTCGTAAATTACCTGAAAACGGCTGTATGCCGCATTTTACAACCCCCCACCGTGCCCCTCCCCCGCCCCACATCACCGCCCCGCTAACACGCCCTATATGGGCCGTGGCTGGTATATACCCTGTACACTGCTTACAAGTACTATTTTTCATGTAAAAAAAATAACATTACTTTAGCTGTAAATTAATTAAAAAAAACACAGCAAACAATTTGGGCTACAAAGGTTTAGCCCAATTCTACCAAATAAAAAAAACATTCTAAAGGGAATTTCACTTTTCAAATAACATTAAATACACTATATTACGTAGGGACACAACTTTACAATCTTTTAACTTCTGAATACCCAAGAAATTCACAAACAAATTAAGGTTTTTACTTAGTTATAGTTAGAGGTTATTGGACAGACATTAGAAATGCCATAGTTATCGTTTGTTTTTCAAACTTTCATTTACACATGATTTATTCAAGTTATAGGATGGTCCTCAATCAAACATGAACTATCTATGTCAATGATATTATTTGACAACTATAACTCGCCAATTGTTTACACCATAAAACAATGATTAATACAGTGCGATATGCAGATGCAAATTTGTCCTTTTACATTTGCTGTACATATGGTGAGTTATAGTTGTTAGACTATATCATTGATGTAGATATTTCATTTTAGATTGTAGACCGTACAATAAGTCGTAATCACCAGACCTCAAGAGTAACTAGGGATATTGCTTTATTGAATATTGTATGCACAAAAAAATAAGTAAACGAAAATACAAAGAGTTACCTAGTGGATTAGGACCATAAGTACTGAAACATACATGTTGTTATGAATTTCTTCTAACAGTTCTCCTCACATTGAACACAATGCCTAAAAAGGCAATTTCTGAAGAGAAAGAATGGACATTGTACAACACTGTCAGTAAAGAAGAAAACAAAGAAAAACAGACAGGGAGAATGGCTACTGAATAACAATACTACTGGTAAGACTAATGCAAAAATTTCAAGTCTCTAGTTACACCTACACGTTCCAAACATAGAATAGAATGCTCTTCAGCAAAAAATTACACTTTTAGTAGAAGAGACAAGATTAGGAATATCGCTGCCAATGATTATAAAAATTATAAACACAAAAATCTGCCTCAAACACTTCCTTTCATGAAGAAAAGAATGGATAACTTGACACAGAAACTATTTGTTCAACACATAATGGACAATGTATTTGTCATGAAAAGGAAAGACTTTATTTACATAATGAGTCACATAAAAAGCCTGTACCATTCAATTTCAACCTATAAAATATATAGCTAGCAATCAGCCTGATATGTTAACCCCTTCGGTGCTCATGACGGAATGGTTCCGTCATGACCCACGGTTGAGCTGTGCTCATGACGGAACCATTCCGTCATGACCACGCCCGCGCAAGATTCCGTCAGCACAGCGGCGGAATCTGCGCAGCATCGAAGGGGTTAATGACAGTGACTGTTTATGTGATGATCTGCTGTTCATATTGGCAGCGGCAAGGACTGCCATGAAGTGAGTAGTTTATAGAATGTTACGTACCACAGCTTGAATAGAATAAAGCGTTGATGATAGACTATTGAGATATTCTTATTAGATAGGGTTGGCCCTCTGCTAAGAGTCATGTGATGCATACATATTGATTAGGCCCTAAACAGGAGCCTATGAACAGAAGACGAGAGTGTGTGGACTGCACAGGCCTCTGTGCTGTGTGTACAATACATGACCCCATGTAGTGGAGGGGACTGATATGAGTTCCTAAGATGTTTTCCCGAGTTTAACAGGGTACCTAGGGTGGAGACCTCATGCTGTATAGGTTGTTATATCTTGAAGGATGCTAGATAGGTTGTTATAGTGTCTAGAGTGTTTGCTGTGTGAGGTCATGGTCACAGTGCCATAGTCCAGTGGGTCATTGTTCTATCCACTGGTTATCATCATTTAGTCCCTTCTTGTGAGTCTGAAGGTGATGGATCCACTGCTAAAGTGGCCCTTCGGGGGGCCCGTAGGGTATTGCAGCGCCAGCCCGATGAGGAGCAGCTCCCAATGATGAAGCATGACATCCCTTGGGATGTGTGAGGGCAACAAGAGACAAAATCTTTGATTGTCTCTATTTTGTAAAGTCAGAACCTAGACTCTTCTGTTCTCTCCTATTCCTCTTCTATGTGGACAGTAATGGTGTCCCTATACGAACAGTAACCCACTTTTTTGATGTATAGTACTACGTGGTGCACTGGTACTGGACCTCAAATAGCTGTTAATCCCCCTCTCTTCTTTGATTTACAGACAAGATTTTACTACTCCCCGGGCATGTGACCAACCCTCCACTGGATCCCAGGAACTTTGTGTTTTATTGGCCAATTTTTTTCAGGAGAAGTTCTCTCTTATCTATTTAAAATCCAATACTCCACTTCCTATCATAGCAGGTTATACCAGTGTCGAAGTTGATCTGATAACAGACAGGACTTATACCTTAGATAGATTTGAACTCCTTACCTTAGACAAAACTCGTAGATCTCTGGCTGCTGCTAAATCAGGCACTCCTCTCGACTTCTGCCCTCATTAATTATTGGCATCGCTATCTAGTTGTCTTGCCCCGGCTATTTTAGAGATGCTTAATTTTTCAGTGGAAAAAAGTACTATTCCACCTAAATGGAAGGCTACCCGTGTGTTAAATATCTTTAAAAAAACAACCCTGGACAAAATGTCTTTTGCTAACTATCGCCATATATCTCTGCAACCTCATTTGGGCAAATTGCTCAAAGGCTTAACTAATAATCAACTAGTAGCCTACCTAGAATCTAATCAAATCTTGGATTCTTCACAATCCGGTTTTTGACCAGGCCACAGCACAGAAATGGCGCCCCTGGCAGGGACTGACTCTCTGTGACTTGCATTCGATGCAGGAGGTCCACTCATGCTCATGCTATTAGATCTCTCGGCCTTCAATGCTGTCTCTCACGTCAGGTTGCTGAAGAGGATGCGAGCAATTGGGATGCAAGGCCCTGCGCTGAAATGCCTCCACCATTTCTGAAAGACAGATATCAAACTGTCATCCTTAGCCCCTACTCCTCTCGTAAAATACAACTAGACAGGGGTGTCCTATAGGGCTCTTGTTTGAGCCCCACTTTGTTTAATATCTATATGACACCCCTTGCTAAGATCGTATAGCCTTATGGCTTTGACATAATCTCTTATGCGAATGATACCCAGCTGATGTTAACATTTGAGTCAGACCTGGTTCTTTGCCTTGGGTATGCTGGTCATTTCTGAATGTATGAATGAAAATTATCTTCAACTAAATGTTGACAAGACCGAGCTTATGCTGTTTGGTAAGGCCTCTTTTGTCTGGTCAGATGAGTGGTGGCCTTGCCAACTGGGGTCTACCCCTATGCCCAAATAATCTGTTAAGAATCTTGGTATGAAAATCGACCAAGCTCTCACTATGAAAGAGCACATTCTGGCCACCAACATAACATGCATCTTCTGCGATATACATATTACCTTACCTTCCTACATCAGCCAGAAGAACTCTAGTACAAGCCCTAATAACAAGCAGGTTAGATTATGGAAATGCTCTTTTGGTAGCTGCAAATGAGATGCTGGTAACCATATTACAGGAAACCAGAACACTGCAGCCATGCTCGTTCTCAAACTTCCTTCTGGCTCCTCCACGGCCCCAATGCTAAAGGAGCTGCACTTGCTGACGGTAAAAAAAAGTACATTTTCAAGATCTGCTCTCTCACTTACAATGCTCTAATAGGCAAAGGACCACACATCCAGAATGGGTAGCCAGGTCTGTACACTGAAAGAAGTGTTATGCCATTTTCAGAAGTGGCAGAATAGAGGGTTTTGGGTAGACAAGGCGACCTACACCCCAGGAACGGATTAGCCTCTGGGGCAAGCAACCTATTGGCCACTTGCACCCACATCCCTTATGCCCCTAAATGTAGGGTGTAAGGACTACCCATGACATCAGGACCTCAGCCCTGAACAACCTGCACTAAAGAGGCCCAAAGAAGAGACCAATGACAGCAAAAACAGTACCTGCACAAAGAAAAAGAGCGTTACTCTGCACTTGTGGCAACACTCCAGGAAATGCCTGATCGAGACTCGTTCTAGGCTAACTCTCAGTTTCTCCACACAGAGGAACCCCAGTTAAAGCCTGAAACACCCTGAGACTCAACTGGACCAGTGGCACTAGTCCCCTGCTGAACTACAGATAAAAGAGCACTCAAAATCCAAAGAGTCACTGGCCATAGAGCCCTTCGCAGGATTGCTCAAATCCACATAAACTATCATGCCTGCCGGACTCACTTCCAGCTGGCAAATTACTATAATGGCCAGTCCTGCTACCATGTATGCGCGAGTACTGGCAAGCCTACAGCCTCTCTAATACCAGGTTGAGATGCTTCGTGTTCCAGCTTTGGGTTAGAGTTTCCCTTTCCAGGTCCTTACCTGAGATTCTGGGTCTTCTGTCCTTCGGATCCTGCATCAGGCTTCCAGCGTCCTACTCCCTTTTCCATCACTTCTCCTTCTCGCGGCCTGCTGGTCCCTTTTCGTGGTTTACTGGACGTTTTTCTGAATCGCGCTTCGCATTGCACCAGCAGTAGTCCCCGGCTCCGATGTGACCGCATAGTAGTATCCCCTGCAATAGTAAAAGACAACAAGAAAGCTGCATTAACCTTTTACTGTAACAGTGATTCCAGCGCTGAACGTACAAAGTTGCTTCATTACTTATCTGATGGGGAACCTGAGTCCTTGAAGATCTGTTTTTTTCCTGCTTTTGTTTATTCCAATAGTATTCATGAAAGCATAGAAATTCCTGTTAGGTCTCCCTGACGTTAAGGTGGACTTCATCTAGTTTTATATTGTATTGTACCAACATACACTACTGTAGCTTTAGGTTAGGATATTAGTCTGGAGTTACAAACCCAGTCGTCGTGCGCCCATAGGTGGGTTTCAGTGTGCTCATCTTTTTATTTTCTTCTTCTCATTTCTATTCTCTTAACTCTTTAGGCATACTCTTCCTTTTACCTTTTTAGACAAGAACACCCCTTACCTCGAACCACTTATCAGTATTAACGGAAGAAGGGAACTATCCAGGTAGTCTAGATTTACACATCTTTTCTTGTAAAGACTTATAGGATTAGCATTTTCCTGTATACTTACCTTATCTGTCTTTTATTCGACAGAGATTTCTCCTGGCAGTCTGGTCCTATCCTAGAGTGGGGTACGTTGTGGGACATTTGTTTCCCTTCCTTGTTTTCCCTTTTTCCCCTGGTTACTGTTGATGCGTTGACTTAGTTGGGTGCAATAAGTGACCGGGAGAGGTTGAGGACTTTTCATCTTTGCATGGTGGTTCTGCAGAAATGTGAGTAGGAATTTGACATGATCTAGTGCGTTGTAGGAACTGTAGTCCTGCCTTACACAAAGTTAATGGAGGCCACCTGACATCGAATTACCTTTTTCCAAGGATTACCACTGCCAAACCTTGTTGGTCCCCAGTCCAGCAACCAACCCCTTCACTCGACACGGCACCTACAGTGAACTCCATCTAACCTTCGACCAACATCAGCAACCACCCCGTTGTTGTATGTTTGCATCTTGTTTCCCTGCAGTATCATGCAAGTTGTAAAAGCAGCTATTTTGTGCTCGTGTTCACTACCAGGTATAGCCAGGATAACTCTGCACCTGGGCTCCACGGGCCAGGTAAAATTTAACTGACTGTCTTGGCTTGGTTTTGGGATGCGCATTACCCTTACCTTGCAAGGGTACCATGCAGCTCGACCAGCAATAACCAATTGTCACTACTGTTTTTTTTCCATTGACCGCACTGTCACATTTTCATTGTATTTTTTTGCACTGATTTTATATTGCTTCTAAAATCTCTAGCTCCAGTTATTTGTATGCTATCCTGTTGGTTTGGGTGTCTAAAGTAAGATAAAGATACACTCTATTTTTATAAATTTGTGTCTGATTTTCTTGAGTGGTGTCAATTACGTATCATCCATGCTGGTACTCTAGAATGCTTAACACATGTTCAGGACTGAGCCAAGGATAGTTTTGTGTGAATCCAATGACCATCTTTGGGTTTTGTGACAGTATTGCATGGTGAAGCCTAACCAGCATCACCACACAATACTCCACCTTAATATTACAAGGTAAGGAATGCAATAGAAAAAATTGATAACAGCATTCAAATTTGGATTCAGAACAGCTGCATATATACCAAGATATAAAACAGTCAGTAGCACATAGACTTCAACATGAAAATGTGTAATGTGAAAGCAGTACTTTTGAACTAAGGCCAAGACACTGGTAAAAGATTTCTAATTCAAGTAATAATTGCTTATATTCACAAAGCTACACATTCTAATGTACCATATGTAGTTACTGCTCATACTGGAGTACTGGAGTAGAGGCACATAACATCAAATGAATTACTTTACAATATCTACTGCCTTTGTTGAATGATAAGTAATTGGATTACTTGAAATTGAATACTCATATGTGTCAAGAACTTGGGAGCCTTCTAAAATATTTAAACTTTTGATCATAGATTAAGTCAGCATAGTTTCCAACATAACATTAGCATTTGTTCATTTGAGGATGAAAGAAATACTCAGAACATATTATGAAGTTCTCTTTGGAGGGAAATGTGTCATTGTTTTTTAATTCTTTGGAAAGTATAGGGAATGTCAACATTTGGTTGCACTTTACATACAGAGAATTTACACAGAATATGAGGTAAGCTACTGAAGAAGATTATGCCATGATATTAAAAGATATTTGAATTGGCATTGTGACAGAAGATGGAAAGATAATGCTAAGGGAAAGAAATACAAATACATTGTTTCTTAACCTTCATTCACCAGCTGAAGTCATGTATTCTATTCTTTTACAATTACACCCCATGCTTAGTTTAATGCCAAGTGTTGAAGAATATAATCAAATAAATAATGAAATGCTGCATCTGTATTTTTTTTTATTTCGACAGTGTAAAGCTAAAGTAGATTGTCACGGACTGAGCAAACCTATCAGCAATAGCTTGGCTAAAAAATGGCAACGATTGAGAAATCTGTGTCACGTTAAGCAGGATTGAAGAATGTTTTACATCTATGTAAAAACTTGTATTTTTTTACTTCGCAATTTACATGTAGAAGAAGTACTTTCAAATGGAGCCATGGGATTTGTGTTAGACGTTCTGACATCTACAAACAATGAAAACATTGAACGTGTAGTGGGGAAACTTGATCATATTGAGTACTAAAAAAAGATCTCTTGTTGAGGAACAAAATTCTCACTTATTTATATAGTCATGGAGAAATTTTTCCTCTTTATTTGGTTTACACTGTTCAATACACAAATCACAAAGACTAAGCTTAGATTATGCTCTAATTAATATTTGCTCTACGGTATTCAAAGATGGAATGTCATACATTGCTCTCTCCAGTGTAAAAAGAATTACAGGACTTTATATTATCATTTTTGATGAAACAAGAAAGAATGTAGTCAATATCTGTGTGAACAAATACAATAATTTTTGAAGGATATGCACTCCTTATCTTGGTGAAGATCCCAATTTTACAAAACCTAAACTGGCTTTCAAAAGAAACATTACATAAAACTACAATTATGAACAAGGTTTTCAACAACCTAAAAAGAAAACTTAAAAAACAAAATGCACAGAAATTACAGAACGTACGTTTAAAAATCAGAATGTCATAACTTGTTCTACCAGAGTTATTGTTAATCTACTTTTATACTTACAATTAGTCAAAGAAGTAATACAGCAACATGTAGATAAAACTTTCTGCAGCACTTTCACAAATATTCATCAGCAAATTGTGTCACAGAACCATATATGCTACTCAACAATTGGCATTAGAGCTATAGGAAGTATGTATACTGGTGCTATTCAGTATTCTATTAATCAATAATAAGATGCTCAGGAATTCTGTTTGGCTGCTTGACGAATATTAGCTAACTAGACTCAGCCGAGTTCTGACCTCCATGGTCTAAGCTACTTTTGGGAACATGAATGTTTCCATTGCCTACATTACAGCTCCACTGTTACCGATTTTAAAAGATTTGTATAAATACCAATTCCTGACTGCTAATCAATTTAAGCTAAAACGTAATATGTAATTGTGTGCAATCAAACCTTTTGCAGAAACGTTAAATAAAAATTTGTCTCAACCCTGTGTTTAAAAATAGTAACTAAATATTTAATATTAATGATTCAAAGATGTACTCTAAATAACAGAAAAACGAAATGTCTATCTCTAACTTTACTGATTCTCAGATTTTTATTTCTGGTCGCACTTTGACTTGTACAGGTATTATTTTTCATCATGGAGAGACTGCAGCATCAGGACACAATGCCATCAACCTAAAGAACAACACTGGTTGGATGCAATGTCATGTTAACACTCTTACTTTTACACACCAAGTCCAAAAATATTTACACGAAAGCTAGAACTTAATTTTGCACCAAATTTCTAATTCATACCGTTACCATTGTGATAAATCTAGAAAGATAATTTACACTTGGAATAAAATTTCAGTAAATATGTCATTATGTAGCCGCACATAGTTGATAACTTTGAAGAAATCTACTGTCTTGTTGTGTTGAATGCTTTTGCATATACCACATTACTCAGATAGATATGTCAACAATTGGTCGCGCACAGCATCTATGAGGTTTTTTCACAAACCAATTGATTTGGTTTTCCCCAGCGTTGCATGATGACTAAAACAATGTTGGCTATGGCCTCTTTGTAGTCTTGTTGTCTTCTACATAGGAGGATTACTGTAATCACAGATTTCTGGATGAAGAGGCACAAGGAGCTATCACATTGCCAAAATGTATGGCCTCTTTATTGCCTCACTGTCTCCTGTATAGCAAGATTTGTGTAATCACAAATTTCTGGATGAAGAGGCAGGAGGAGCAATCACATTACCGAAACACACACAATGTTGCTGGAGACATTTCCTTGTGGCCCTTTATGCAGCTATAGTGTGAAATACACACTAGACATTTACCCGACTGGGTGCACTTATTAATTAACCAGGAGAAACTACTCCAGTTGAGTATACTTTTTGGTCCAAATTGTGGACTCTTGTTAGATAAATGGGTAGGTGAGGTTCCGTTTTGGCCCTGATGCTCATTTCACAGAAATTAACCCTCAACGGGAAGCACATAAATGTATAAACATAGCAGGTTCCCCAGATAAAACTCCATTTCTGTAAAGGACAAATGCTCCTAACTTACTGGGCTTGGTGAAGGCAAAGCAAGTATGTTTTCTCTGCAAATAAACAATCTGAAATACATGGTAAAGGTGAATGTGTTGTTGCTTCATTGGGCGCAATCTGTAGTGACTGTAATGAGTGGGCTCTTTCTTGGCCTCTCCTGCTGAGAGCAGAGACCATGGCTCTCCCTTTGCATTACTAGGGGTATGCAAATGTGCAAATCACTTGGAAGCTTCACCCATTTGGCCCCACCCACATTAGTAGTATGCAAAGGACTTCCCGTCATTTGCCAGGATGATGGACAGCTTAATAAGAGGGCCCACAGTGCATTTCCCACTGATTTTGGTGACGTGCTCTCGATCGCTAAGAATATGAGCATGTCTCCACCAAACAAAGAAGCACTTGCTTCATGTAGTTAAAAGAAAGTATCCTCGTTTGTTTGAGACTTACCTATTTGTATACTCACTGTCTCCTGTATACGAGGATTCATGTTATCACATATTTCTGTATGAAGAGGCATGAGAAACAATCAGATTTTTAATTCGCACACAAGGTCACTGGAAATATTTCCTTGTGGTCCATTATGTTACTGTAGTATAGAATATGCCATAGAGACTTGCCCAACGAGGTAGCACTTACTAATTAACCAGTTGAAAGTACTCCAGTTGGGTAGACTTTTTCTGAAAAGCTGTGAACTAATGTTGGATAAAGGGGCAGGTGAGGTTCGTTTTGGTGCAGCCACTCACGGAGCTTCTGAAACACCCACAGACATATTTAGATTCTCACTCACACAATCATTCTGCCACTCTCACTGCTACTCACAGTCACTCACACACTCATTCACAGACCCATGCAGCCACACCCACACCCACAAAATCTTTCACATACCTTGTCTCTGAGCCATACAGCCACTCACACACTTACTCACAGACCCATACAGCCACTCCCACACCCACTCACTGACCTATCTAGCTTCTCAAACACAGACTCTCAAAGGTTACAGGTTACACTTAGGAAATTAAATAAAAAAACATTAGAAAATTACTGAAAAAACTAAGGTTACAAGGTTCAATAAAGTTAGGAAATATCATGGAAAAACTGTAGAAATTTACTAAAAACCAAAGGTTACAGGGATGTTGTAGTTAGGAAATAGAATTTAAAAAACCTTAGAAATTCAATGAGAAAAACAAAGGTTACAGGGACATTAAAGTTAGGCTCAGATTTCACATGTACAAAAACAGTCAAATTCAGCAGTTATAGTTACCTTAGCTAACTATAACTTAAGCCCCCCTCAATGCACAGCTTATGACCTCACATATGGGTAAAAGTATTAAAAGTCCTTCTATGCAGCTAATGGCAAGCGTCTACAGTGAGCTATCATTGTCGATGCAAGCATGCCGAGCAATTTGTCTATAGTGCATTTTACATTTCTCAATCTGAACCAGTAGGGCCATGGTTAGTGTAGTCATTACTTGTAAACCTATCACTGTGTTAAAGCCGTGCACTAATCCAAGTGAAAACTGCTTGTACAGCTAGAGAATTCGTACAAAGGTCTATTTTAAAACATCAGTAAAGAGCACTCGGTTATTCCCTTTTGTGTTGTTAGGGCAGGAATTCATGTAAGGGATTTAGTTTCTGTGCGCACCCGATTTCCGGAAGGAGTTGTTTAGGCAGTGTTGCTGGGTGATGGGATGATATGTCACCCACTTCCACCGATGGAACAAATGTTCGAGGCTAGCAGATGTTCAAGGCTGGCAGTTTTAGTCTGCCTTTGTTAGTCTCACAGGTCAGGTGCCTTACTTAAAGCCCTGTCAACCTTTGAAGGTGTTTTACTGTTCAGGAGAATACATGTGGATCGCCTGTATTTAGGCATGCTAGTATGGCTTTTCTGCAGTAGCGCACCCCTGCCTAGTTCCAAAAGGCTGCAACCGGAGACAGCGAAAACTCTGAGTGGACCTGTAGAAATGTTGTGAATTGCATCCTCCTTTAGCTGGCCTCACAGCCTACAGGCTTTTCTTCCTTTTGCCCTGAGCCAGGGGGTAGCATGTGTATTAGACACGAGCACACCTACCTGGTGTTTCAAGACATTTCCTTTTACCCTAATGTAGAGGGCCTCACTAAGATATTTCTGTGGCTTTAAGGAGGTGAAGCTATTTAACACCATCCATGCATGGGCATGTTTCTTAACTGTTGCTCTGTCTTCTAAGGATAATATCATTTTTGATGTATTATTAACTGTTCTTTTGAATATTTCCAAACTAAGTGATGCAGACCACAGTTTTGATAGTCCATACAGGTTGATTGATCTTATGAGGTAGTCGCTGGCCACAAAGAGAGATTTGTTAGTTACTTCCACCCAGGCATTGTGGTTAATGGTGTTCTTGTTGGCTGACTTAAGCCTGTAGTAAACGTTGGTGAATGCAGCACACCTGGCACCTGATTGTTTAACTAGATCAAATTCCAGCGTAATTTGAGTCAGAGGAATAAAGCTGGGGAGTTGGAAAATGTCTCTGCAAATTCTTACAGTGGTTGTGTCCAGAGGTTTTAAGTCCATGCCCCACAGGGTTTCACTTCCATATTGCAACATGGGCACCACCTTTGCCCTGGCTGCTTTTGAGATGGGCCTGTTGTACTGCCTATTCAGATTTCTAAATATGACCCTTAGCCCAGCTGCTAGTCTCCTCTTTTTGGGGCTTGAAGATCCCCTTGTTGAATATAAGGCCACAGTATTTATATTTTCTGACTTCATCAACCTTGGTGGTATCTAGGAACTAGCTGTTTTTGCCATTTATTTTTCTGAAGCAGTTCATAATTTAGCTTTTCTTGGTGTTGATTGTCAAACAATGTTTTTGTGACGTATTCTTGGGTGGGGTTCAGAACATGTTGTAGCCGACCTTTGTCCGTCAATGTAGAGGAGATTTGCAAGGACTGCCATGCCAAGCACTTGGAATGCGAGTAAACAGAAGACAGGGCAAGAGGAAGGTCTGCCAAAAATAAATTGAAAAGGATGAGGGGCAAGACACACCCTTTTTGAGTCCATAGGATGTTGAATTAGCCCTGGATAAGTTGGTCCTTTTTCCCTGCTTAATTCTGACCCAGGTGTTGGAGTGTAGATTTTCAATAGCTCTTAAAAGCACTGGTTGATCTGACCAATTTTTTTGTTTTTATCCAAAGTCTGTTTGAGTTGACACAGTCAAAGGGCGATTTGTTGTCAGAATAGCAGAGGTGAGAGAGGCAGCTTTGCGGTTTTGGAGGATCCGAGCAGTAATGATAGTGTCATGATGTTTGTATAGGCCTGTTTTTCTTCCTGAACCCTGTCTGGTTGATTTGGAAAGTTGAGATTATGTTTGCCCAATCAACTAGATGCTCCAGCAGAATGGATGTGTAGTATTTTGCCTTGTTGTCAAAAAATTGATTAGCCTGTGGTTCTCTGCTTATTGCCTCCTTGGAAGATGGGTACAATGATAGAACCTTTCCAGGAAGGTGGTGTCATTGTTCCTGCTAGAATGGAACCTGATTTTATAAGGGGACCATATGCCCAGCGCCTTTAGCTGGGTCGATCTTGTAGATGGCCTGTGGAATCTCGTTCCAAATTGGGTCTCCAGTGGTTCTGCCCTTAGTTATCGGCTGTTGGGCAGAGAGTTCATCTATACTTAGTACATCGACTCTATCACTGGGCAAAGTTGCTAAATTACTGTGCCCTCCCTGTGCGGCCTCCTTTGTATGTTCTAATTTATCTGTTATACTTGCAGCTTTACTAAAGTGTGCAGAACGAAAGGAGGCACATGCTTATTCAGACAAGTTAGATTCTTGGTGTGGCTGTAGTGACCTTTTCAAGACATTCACAGTTCACCATAATGCATTGGAGGTATGGTGTGATGTCCCAGATAAGGTTGGCCCAGAAGGTTTCGGTGTTTCTTCCCTTCTCACGCCACAATGCCCTTTTTATCTCCCATTTCTTGAGCCTTATCTCTGCTATGTGAATTTCATTGTGTGGGGACCATAGCTCTTCTCACAAGGCTTTGTTGTCCTTTCTTCAATAATGTGGTTTCTCGGTTCCTACACTGATTAGGGCTGAGGAGGTGGTGGACTGCTGCTAAATAGGCTCTGTGTGGTTTTACATTTGAAGAGTGTTGTTTGGAGAACGATTCTATAGAGGCTTCCCAGTTTTCTCTTGTAGAATTCATTTTACTCTAGGTCTGCTGTAGAGGATTTTCGGCATTCTGCTACAATGATCCTATGATGGCTGAGGTCCATTTTACCCTCCTGAGGTTGGCTGAGTGGATTGAGCCTGCTGGGTCTGCAGTGGATCTGTTTTCAGTCACAGCAAGGGTAAGTTCTAGCTCCTGAGGCAGATGGTCACGCTCTGATCTTTCACCCATTTTAAAGAAGCAGACTGACTACAGCAGTGGCAGGGATCTGAATCTGAAGTCAATCAGGGAGTTGCCGTTTGTGGAGTGGAAGGACAGGGCTGGAAGAATGTCGCCTTTAAATTGACCATTTAATGCCCTAAAACCCAGATGTTCCAGTTTGCCGAGCAAATTTAGAGCCTTTACATCCCTCCTCCCTAACTCAATTGTTACTTGTGTTGCGATGTCCCATTGCTGCTCTTGTGCATCGGTGATTTCATTCTTTGTTAAGTGGCCTAGTAGATTCATATTGAAGTCGCCTGTCAATATGATCATAGGGCTTGGGTGGGAAGCCCCTATTTTGAGGAGATTTTCTGCTTCTCTGTGTGGTCTTTGTTACTGGGTGGTGCGTGGGTGTTAATATGCCCACTTGGAGGTTGTCAGTATCAGTTTTTTGCTCCTTACTAAAGGCTGTGATCGCTGTTGACAGACAGCCAAATTGCGCTTCCTTAGTGACCTGGATGGTGTTATGTGAGAAGCCTGGGCTTGCAACTGATTCCTGAGCCAATGTCTCCTGGAGGAAGATTACCGAGAATGTGTGAAGGAAGCCTAGAAAATCCTGATCACCAAGCTTGCATTCCAAGCAATGTATATACCATGAACAGAGTTGGAGTGTGGGTATTACATTGTCCAGGGTGTCTCCTTGTACTTTGCAGCCTGTGGCTTGTGTAATGCCCTTGCGATCCATCCCCAGTCGGAGACTCTACCCTACAGTGATTCATGGGATTAGAGTTAAGGTCTGATTAATTTGCTTTTTCCTTCTTTAGGTTATATACACCCCATTTGTTTTCTTAAGACTGAGTGGGGCGCCTCATTTTCCCCAACTCTGTGCCTTTCGTCCTCCTCAATAGGTGCGGGTAGCCAGGTTTCTTGATATACTTTCACAATGATGTCCCATACTGGAAAATAAAAACAATAATAACTTATTTCTGTGGATTTACCAAGAATATAATATTTAATTAAAGAAAACTATTAACATGTAATAATACAAATCCAAAAATAACAAAAGAAATTATTTGCTAATTTAAATTAAAGACACAGAATTAACCATTATGATGTCATTGAAGTATTAGGGGAAAAACACAGATATTTGGAGTTCATGTCCAAAATCTGTATGTTCCTCCAAAGGCAAATGGGTGGAAAAAATTGTCCCACAAGTGAATGGTAGTTCCTCAAAGATGGAAATTAGGTCTTGCTCCTCTTAGTGCTGGTCTTGGCCGAATCCTCTCCCACTGGTCCAATCGAATGACCCCTGCTGAGGGAGACTGATATATTCCCACCTCCAGAGGTTACAAGGTCTCCCTTTTTGTGGAGGAGCATGGTGGAGTGTTGGCTGATGTAGAATGCCCACAGAGAGGGGAAAATAACTCTTTAATGGCCCTACAAATGTTTTAAACCTAACTTGCGCCACCCCATAAGGGGAGCATGATATAGATATCTACCTTTCCATGAGATTGTGGGAGCCCGAACCGCAATATTTCACTGATCCAAATATTTTATTCATCCCCAAATCTACCTCTGGTGATTCAACTCTAGCACCCTTGATCTTGAGATGAGTTACGACTCTCCACAACATCAGGCCCAACATAATTAGCAGAGAAAATCAAATAGTGACTGGGACCACTCAAGAACTGAGTTCCAGATGATGAGAAGTTAAAAAATGTTATGACAAAAATGTTAAAATAGGCAATAGAAAAAATGCAATAAATGCCATGAAGGCCGAAATCAGAATGAAATCAAGTCCCAATAAGCAGGAAAAATCTCTCTAAAATGTAAATGTCAGGTTCTCGAGGAACACTGATCAACTCTAGGGACAGAGTTCCTGGTGGAAAAAAAGGCACGTTATTTATCTCACCCCCAAAACCAGGGGGCTTATACACATTTTGCACATAAACAATTAGCAAACCTATATATTCAGCATAGCATGACTATTGCTAGCACTTATTAGACAAATCAAAAGCAAGATCATCATTAAAAGTCTTACAACACTAACCCATTTGTACGATGTAGGTACTGTCCCATTACCTTCAACAGCAACAGCTTTCCAGAGATGTAAAATACAATATGAAACATTCTCAAACAAAGACTCATACTTTAGTATGCTTGCAAGCTAGCATCAGAATTTCCAGCAGAAATATCCTTCAAAATGATCCTTTGGGAATACGATGAAATGTTTCATTCATAATACATGGTCTCTAATGAAAATAAGCAATTGTGCCATAGTGTGCAGTGCCGTGTGAAAACTCCTAATCACAAATATTGGGACATAACAACAATGATGTTGGATTTTGCAACATCATAGTTGTCATGTCCAAATATTTGTGATTATGAGTTAAGTCCCTAGTTGTTTTTCTTAAATGTTTGTGTGTGATATTTAATGTGCCCACGGTTTGCATTGATGTAAACACTTGTGATGTAATGTAGTATTTATTTTTGTTTCATGTTTAAAACGTTTTATGTGATTGGTTTATGTGCATATTTATGTTTGCTTTCAAATGTTTGAGTCCTGTGGAAGCCTATGTTTAAGCAAGGCTGTGCTTGCTGAAAAGGAATGGAATAAAAAAGAGAAATTAAAAGCAGTGACTCATTCGTCTTGCTTCCTTCAGTACTGTAATTCAGATGTTGCATGTTACACTGAGGATTGTTGTTGCCTCTCATTCCATGTTCTAAGAGCATTGATTGGGAGGGGGAACAAGATGAACAAAATATCGGAAACTGCATCAATCTTAAGAAAAAAGTTGTCTTTTAAGAAAATATGGCATAACTAGACTACATTAACACGTGTCAAATTATCATTATTACATTTTTTTTTGGATGCAACATCATTAGAACCATATTAATTATAAACATCATTAATATGTACAGATAATTTTTTACCCAAATTAGCACCTGTGATAAAACTTTAACACCCTCATTGTGCTCCCTCTGAAACTGGTTTTGCTCCCCGGAAGCTGATTGTTTTACTTGAGGAGCCCTATGACCTGGTCCATCTCCCGAGGCTACTCCAATTATGTTGTGGTGCTAGTCTGAGGAAAACTATGGGCATTAATGGCCTCACTCGGCTGTCCCAATAGTGCCCTACCCCACTACTTTTAAGAGTGAGCACCATAACAGGGGGTCATGGCTCAAATGCAGATGTTGTTGGTGTTAGTAAGGCAGTAGCCAGGACTAGGGTGCCCACTACATAGCTAGTGCGAGATGTTAGCCCACAGGGAGCTGTGACAACTATGGGTTGAGGAGGAAGGGCAGGCACAATTTTAGTTATAGTTGGAATATTAGGCTGAGTGAGGCTCCCCCTAGCAGCCTTCTGAGACACACCTGATGGGCCAGTATGCTCCTCCTCAGGATCCTGACTAAAAGGAGTTTTGTCTGCATTGAAGGCTTCTGCATTAGTGAGAGTGGTGGTTGGGGCATTTGATGCCATTTCCTGAACTTCAGCTCTGACTGATGGTCCTACAATGACACTCACAATTATGAAAATGATGTTTAGCTACCTCTTCCACCCTGTTGATGCTGTTAGTTTGCTGCTAGCAGACTAGGACATTCTACACTGTTTGCTTTGTAAAAGTGTTTGTAAAAGACATTGAGCTCCTCTGCTATCAGGACACTTCCTTTGTCTACGGCATTTTATCCACCTTTTAATCCAGGTGCAAAGGAACACTCAGGACTCCAACATAGGTCCAGGGGCTTTGCTGAAGTTTAAAGTTGTCAAAGAAAGCAAACACTGGAATTGTGTAGCCTCTGAGATGTGGTTATCAATATTTGTAGTGCCTGATTTAACGTCATGGGTTGGAATGCTTAAATACATTCCAAAATCTGTGCTTCCCATCATTTAATGATATCTTACAGTAACATATATGAACACAAGTTTGAGTCAGCAGTCTGAATTAAAGAACATTTATACACGAGCTCACAATTCATCCCACAAAATTATAGATGGGTTTAAAATTAATTACAAGGATGTTTTTGAACACGGAGATCAGAGTGATATTATGGACAGCTCAGAACTCCACTGTGAAAAACATCCCAGCGATTCACTTTTACCCAGCTATAATGCTCTATATTTATTACACCATTGATGTAATATACATCAGGATGCTCAAAGTTCAAGTTACTTCTTCTAAAGTTTCTCTATGTTGTTGACTACATAAAATGTTTCATACATCAAAAATGAGAGGGTAGATTTGCTGATTTACAATAGTTTGTTCAGCCAGCGAGCCTTGTAAAGAACAACTGTCTAGTTAGGCCTTAAAGCATGAATATAAATACCGATTAGGTCAGTGGTGGACGGTACGCATAGCAGGTGGGGTCGACGTGACACAAATGCATACATAAATACTGACTCACTCCATTGCATTTACACACAATTGTTTTCACACATATCCATTCACAACACTCACTCCCATATATTCATGCACGCACACACCAAACATTAACAGAAAAATCCCACTTGCCTGCATAGGAGGGTTGTACCTGCTTCCTTCTCCCATTGGCTGACCTTAGGTCAGTCAATGAGGGGAGGTAGAAGTCCCTACTCGCCACGGAGTGGAATGGGGATCTGTGAGAATTGCTGACCCCATCCTACCCTGTGATGAGGTGTCAGTGATTGACACTTGGCCCTGGCTACTTAAAGGATTAGAACTGAAGCTTCCAGGTCTGAGGCAATCAGTGATGCTCCCATTCATCATGAGGAGATGGGCCTTGAGGTGCTTTCCCAGGCTGAAGATGTTACACCCACAGGAGCTGTGACAACTTCAGCCTGGCAAAGTTCAGCTCAGGCTGCCAGGACCCTGCTCATTTAAGTCTAGCTCCTGCCTGCCTGATGTAAAAATAAACTGTATCTGTCAAGTGGACCTTTGCTGACACTGACAGACACTTTTCTTTTTGGGCAAAAGGTGAGGTTGCATGGCCCCTTCGTCCATTAGGATGGGCCGCAGGTGGATTAGGTGTTTAATTGAATCTATTTTAACTTACTCATGTGGGTTCCGATCAGCATGGGGATCATGGACAAAGTGTGCTTATAATTTTGAATAGGCATCTCTATTCCTTTTTCAACTTCACCCCAAAGAATTCTGCCCCTCGTGGCTGCAGTGATCAGTTTAATGAAATACACTTACGCAATACAGCTTTCTTTGCAAACTGTTTTTTTCGCGAAAGGAACCCGTGGTTTATTTCAGCTATTGTTATATTAACAAATAACAAATTTACTTCTGCTGCACACAGCTTGAATCATTAAACGTAATCAAATTGAATTGCTCCTTGTCAACAGTTCTAAATAATTGCCTTATTTCCTTTGAGATTTATATTTTTGTTCTCTAAATCTGTTGTGAATTATGTGCATAATCAAAAGTATGTGTAATTCATTCTTGAATAAATAATTTTCTCACGCTGTAACTATTCAGGGTAATCAACAAATGAGCAAAAATAAAATGAAGTTAGTGCTCCTGCAACTACATACAGCATTCAAGTTGAGGTTGGACTAAATACACTTTGGTCACAGTCCTTGGAAATCAAAAACATTCATTAACTTTGGGCACAGTAGAAAAAGCATGTGATAGAAGTCAAGAAACTTATGAATTGGAATGATGTAATTTTGGCATCTCTTCTGGTTTCAGGCTAGCCAAGGTCGTAGAATGTAGCAAAGTGTTTAAGACTTGTTTGATCATGTTCTTTTTATTCCCAACAAGCAGGGACAGATGGCACATACATCACATAAGCGTTGCAGGAGTGCCCGACATTATCAGATCTAACCAATTTTAAATCAGCTTCCTGTCTGACTTTCTAGTAAACAGCACTTAAGGTGAGGTTGTTGTGAGAATATTGAATCTTCTACTGCCTTGTGGGATGCAACTGAAGAAAACAACAGTGAGGAAAAGAAGTTAAGTTCTGGACTAAAGTCTAACAATGTTTCTTATATGACTATGATCGGAGAGGAGTAGCAAGTGTCAGGATGGATGTGAAAATGTACCTAAGACAGATATTTACGAGCTATGGACAGGGCCATAACCCTATGCTTGCAAGAGATACCTCATAGAACATAGAATCAACTGTGTGACCTATCTATAGGTACTTCTTCACCAGTGGTGGCAGGAGTTTGTGTAGTGGGGTTATACTGGTGTTTAGCATGGATAACAATAAGTGTCTTCTGCGTCTGAGAACATATCGAACATAAGAAGCACAGAACAATATTGTTTTATTCATTTAGGAAGCTTATAGAGCGTACAGCTACCCATGAAGGGTCTCCCAGTGCTATCGGCGGACAATAGCATGGCACAGTAAGAAGAATATCTAAGAAGGCAGAGGTTTAATCAGGGGTACTGAAGAGCATCATTTTTAAGTTCTTATGGAACTGAAGCAGTGAGTTACAGGATATGAGAGCAATACTCCCACTCTACCCACCCAAGGGAGAAGAAAGACATTTGGGAATCTTGGTGCAGCAATGAGCAATTGTCCAAGACATTTGGGCCTATAAATGGAATCCTTCTGATGTGAGCATTTCCCATCACTTAGTGTAATATCTGGACATGACATTCACATTCTCTGCATTATAAGGGTAGTGTGGAGGACGTAAATGTTCGCAGACTGCGGAGAATGAAATCTCCTCTTAGTGTGGTTCGGTGGATAGCGTCATCATCGGGTCTTGTCACTTGGATGTCCCATTCTACAAGTGACATCATAACCTCCACCAGGAGGGAGACTGTGTAGATGTTGACAGTGGTGAGTGGATTAAAATGATCTCCTATCCTCTAGGTGAATATTTATTGGGGAAAAAAAATAGGATAGGGATGAGTCTAGAAACAAAGTGGTGTTTAGTGTTTAGTGGATGAGTCTCTGGTCCACAACATGTAGTGGTCGGGTCGACAGGTTTCGGCCTGGAACAGCCCCAATGGGTCTATGGCCTTCTTCAGGACCAAAAGAATATATATGGAGGCCTTATACTTCATGGCTTCGAGGATAGTGTATTATAAGTGAGTGGAAGCACTCACTCGTCTTCGTCATTTAGCACACTTTACTCAAGATGGAACATGGTTATAGGTACAGTCTTTAGGCCTATAACTATGAGGAAAACAAAGGAAAATTAAATGCATGATAAAACCTACATGGCCAATTTCCCAATTCACCCAGTGTGACACTGAAAAAAAAACATGGGCAGCGATATCACTGGTGACGGCGTGCTTATGATCCTATAGATATGCATTTGTGAATGAAAGATACAGCCAGGGGGAACAGGGACACTGCCCTGCTCTCACTCTTGGCAAATGTGTATAAAGAGCAGTGAGGTTAAACTTAGCGCTTTCTCTGTTAAATAATAATGATAGTGGATAGATAAATCATCCATGCATTCAAAATTGGCAATCATGTTGGCAGAACTAGGGGACAAAAATGTCTCTTATTACCTTAAAGAAGTGAAATGATAATACTAGGCGGTATGAGGATCCCAGAATGGGGAGGCTTTCTTTATTGACAGAAAAGAGTAGGATACGGATAAGTCTAAAAACAAAGTGGTGTTTAGTGGATAAGTCACTGGTCCATGACATCTAGTGGTCAGGTCGACATGATTCGGCCTGGAACAGCCCCATGGGTCTAAGGCCTTCTTCAGGACCAAAATAATATATATGGAGGCCTTATACTTCTTGGCTTCCTGGATAGTGTGTTATAAGTGAGTGGAAGCACTCACCCGTCTTCATCAGTTAGCACACTTTGCTCAAGATGGAACGTGGTCATAGGTACAGTCTTTATGCCCATAACTGTGTGGGAAACAAAGGAAAATTAAATGCATGATAAAACTAATGTTGCTGCTCTCACTTTTGGCAAATGTGTATACCTGACTGTGAGGTAGAGCATATCAGTCTCTCTGTTATATATTAATGATAGCGTATAGATAAATCATCCCTGTGTTCTATATTGACAAACATCCTGGCAGAACTAGGGGACAAAAATGAAATGATAATACTAGGCTCTTTCAGGTACCCAGAATGGGAGGAAGGGCAATTTTGTATCCCAGAAAATGTACTGTTGCCTTTAATATGCATTTCGTTTGCATTATGGTGTGAAGAAATGTTGTACAGAGGTTTAGGCCTGAAGGGAAAATTAAATAAGTAAGGCAACAAATACATATGCACTATTAAATTGGAAACTAAACCATAAAGGGTAAATTCTGTGCTCGCTTTAAACTGTCCTTCTCAGTGTTCCTGCATGCATCTCTCCCCAACCAAATGTTGAAGGTGGAGAGAGGCAGTTTATATAGCTTGCTCTGTGACCGTAATTGAATAATTGAGAACAGGTGGTTGAGATTAGGTTGCTGCAGGCTCATGTGGATTGAAAAAAACAACGTTTTGTGATCAACTACTGCAAAAGACCATAAATCATTGACTGAAGTGAAAGTTACAATTGAGGAACATTTCACTTCATAAAAATGAACTCTCAGAGATGTTTTTGCTAAGAAGAAACTGTTGCTGGAGTTGCAGTACTGTAATTAATTAATTTCGGGGAGGTTAAAAAAAACTAAGGGGCATATGTATCAAGCGAATTTTGAGTCGCAAACGCTGCGATTCGCAAAATACAGCGTTTGCGATTAAAAATTCGCAAAACGGGATGTATTAGGCAAATTCCCAACGCAAATTTAAGGAATCGCTAATTTAGCGATTTCTTAAGTTTGCGTAAGCATTTAAGAAATCGCAAATTGCGATTTCTTAAATGAAATGTAACACTCACCAAAGGATTGCGATTAATCCTTAAGAAATCGCAAATTACCACCAACTACTAGTTGGTGTTAATTTGCGATTTCTTTTAAAAATGCACGTTTTGTAATTTTACAAAGTGCCACGTGACGCACATACATGCCCTTAGGGCATGTATGTGCGCCATATGACCACACATGCTAATTTCAGGGTTGTATCAGGGTGTCATCTTGACACCCTTGCACCTTTGAAATTATTCTCAAATTGCGATTAGCAAATAGCGATTCGCAATTTGAGAATTACTTCCCATACATTCCTATGGGTCTCCTGGCCCATAGGAATGAATGGGCAGGTATTCCTTAATTGCGATTTCGAAATTTGCTAATCGCAATTAAGGAATTTTAAGAAATCGCAAAAAGTTTGCAATTTTTTAAATACATCCCGTTTTGCAATTCTCAAATAGTGATTCCTTAAAAATCGCTATTTGAGAATCGCAAATGGTGATGTTGATACATATGCCCCTTTGTTTCGAAAAAGGAAATAAAGAAAGACTTCTGCTATGTCAAATGCAAAATAAACTCTCAGAGATGTTTTTGATAAGAAGAAACTATTGTTGAAGTTGCTGTAATTTGCTTAATTATTTTCTGGGAGTTTGAGAAAAGAAAGAAAGAAAGACATCTGCTTGGAGTGGGCTGTGTCAAATGCACATGTCCTGGTAAGGTCCTATCAAGTCTCTGTTGCCCTTATGTTCTAGATATAATGAGGAGATAGAAGCGGAATATTTGCTTGCATGTTATAAATGAAATAGGAGTGTGACATGCACAAGTGGACTTTCAAAGCCATATCGGGTGTCCTATGTCTCAAATCTCATGGGGAAAATCGGCTCAAATACAAGGCTTTTTTGTGTACATAAAGAAAAAACTCTTGAGCACGTTTGAAAAAGTGCTATAGGGTTGACTTGTATTTCTTATATTTAGGCATGTGATGTACATATCTGTTAATTTGTACAGTCAGGAGCAGAAAATGAATAGAGCTAATGTAACCGGTGTCACCATACAGTCACCCATTGCTGATGCCATAGGAATCACTTTTCCTGGTGATGGAAATCACTTATGTAATTTAAAGCTTATCTTCAAGAGTAGAGATTTGTGAACACTCTATGCGGAATACTGTAAGGTTAACTTATGCCACTCAGGTTTATAATATGATGTTATGCGTGTGAGTATTTGCTTGTGGACCCAAGAGTGAAGGTCGCTGTTGTCAGCATATGGTCAGACTTTATTGGTAGTAGAAGCTGTGCGAAAAATGTCTCCGAATTTAAAGGTTATTGTCACCAATCTTGATGGGTCATACATATAAAAAGATTATAATAATTCATATATTATTGCTGACTGAACGCTAACCAGGGGACATTGTCATTTAGTCCTATATCTAAGGTTCTAAGACTGTAGACCTACCTTTGGAGCATATTATCAAGACAGGCGTTAAAATTATCGCTGCTTTAGCGGCAGAAAACTGCCACTAAAACGGCGATAATGGGCTTGATAATATGCTCTATGGAATTCCAATTGAAGCCCATGTTAGATGTCCTTCACATCTAACATGGGCTTCAATTGGAATTCCATAGAGCATATTATCAAGCCCATTATCGCCGTTTTAGCGGCAGTTTTCTGCTGCTAAAGCGGCGATAATTTTATCGCCTGTCTTGATAATATGCCCCTTTGTTCTTTTTGAAAGAGAATACGTTCAGCATCTCTGTCTGCCTCATCCATTGTTTCCAAAATCACCCATTCAAGTTCGTTGGCTGTATGCTGAGAAGTAAGAAAGTGCTTACTCATCCTTGTGATGGATTTCTTGTATCTGACATTGCTATGGTGTTCTCCAATCTGTGTTTTGACTTTGCTGCAAGTCCTGCCTATGTATTTTAGTCTGCAAGGACATGTGCCCATGTATTTGGTGTGCGGTGTTGCAATTTGTGAGTCGTTTTAGAGTCCACTCCAAGTTCTCGCTCAATGGCTCTCTTTTGGCACTTGTTGATAATCTGGTTGGGGTAATCCCTCACCTTCAGTTTTTCCTGTAGTGCTGAGGCTTACTTTTTATAATCCTCTATATACTACCATTGTGTTGTATTTGATAAGAACTGCCTGTAGGGGAGGTTCTCCCTTAATGGGCATGGGTGAAAGCTTTTGAAAGAGAAAAGGCTATTCTTGGCAATTGGTTTATAAAATGTCTCTTAGTTTTAAGCTCAGTGCTGTCAGCAAAGATGGAAACGTCTAGAAAATCAAGCATGCTTTTGTGCGTTGTGCATGTGAATTTGAGAAATTCATCACAGGTGTTGAGCCATCCTAAAAAGTCGAGAATGGTGTCAGATGAGCCCTTCAAGACTATAAAAATAAGGTCAATGTATTTCTTCCAAAAATAGATCCTGGTATTGTGGTGATTTGAATCATTGAGGCCATAGACCAGTAAGGGCTGTTTGAGGAGAAAACATCTCAACCCGACCACTAGGTGTCATGGACCAGTGACTTATCCACTAATCACTGATTTGTTTTTAGACTTATCCCTATCCTACTCTTTTGCTCCAATAAAGATTCACCCAAAGGATAGGAGATAATTTGAATCCACTCACCACCATCAACATCCAACATGGTAGACGTTTTGATATCACCTGTAGAACGGGGCACTCAAGTGAGCAGACCTGATGATGATGCTACCCACATAATCACACTAAGCTGAGATTAAATACACCACAGTCTCTGAACGTGTTGTTGAGGGTCTTTCAGACTCTGAGACTTTGGTACCAAGACATATGTGGTTCATTCCCCCTTTTCTCATAGATAACAATTGCCTCTTGGAATCCGGGTTATGTAGAAATCCTGTGTATCTGAGAATCTATGTGACCCTTGTGAATGACCTTTAACAAACATGCTGTGGAATACTTTTTCATGGGGCGGTCCCCATACTTATGCCAGTTCATTTTGTACCCAGAAATGATTGGAAAGAACAGTTTGGTACTAAGTAGAGCTGGGATTCAAGTGTCTCGTTGGAACGTTAGTAAGTATGTCATCTGCAAACAGATTGGGCTTGTGTGTCCAAGTCGTCTTTTTTAGTTTAGAGATGGCACAAGATTGTCTGATAGTCACTGCTTTTTCTAAAGGAAGAATAAAAAGAAGCAGCTACAGGGGATATCCTTGACATGTGCTACTGTTTGTCTGAAAGGAATCAAGTATGATGCGACATCATTTCATCTTTGAAGTAGGAGAAGGACATAGCTATTTAACGTTCACTGTAAAGTTGGTTCCAAATGCACTCTTTTGAATACCTTAATCAGAAAGCCACAGTCTACTCCAGCAAGCATTCAAAGACATTTTTCATTTACTGTAATTCTGCACCTGCTAGAGTAGCTGATGTAAGTTTTATAGAAAGAGTGTTCCATTACACAGCTTACCTATGAGAAGTAGAGTAACTCTCAGATCAAAGTGCACAGCTCACTGGGCATAACCTTGGCTAGAATTGCTTCAATATTTACTTATTTGGCATAGTGGTCATCCCATGTTTTTGGTTACATAATTAAGCCTGCGCAGTAAACTCTGCTCCTTTCGTGGAGTTTGCGGAGCTTTCTGTGCTCTGCGCTCCATGAAGTTCGCAGAGTGCAGAAAACTTCGCTCTGTGTAGTGCAGTGGAGGTTTTTCCCCTCTCGTGCTTGATAACGGTAAGTTTGTGAGCGCGAGATGCCGCTCAGGTAGAATTTCTACCCGAGTGGCAGGAAGGCCAGCTCCACCACTTGTGGAACTCCACTGATTTTTTTGGGTCACTTCATGGAGTTCCCCGTAGCAAAAATCCGCAAACTATGCACAGGTCTGTACATAATTTTTGAAATATTGAATAATTTTTTATTTCATTTGTCTTTAAATTTGCCCTCTGTTGAACAGAATTTGATTTGTATATAGTACTACCTTAGTCGGATCAAGGTGATTCTGCGATAGAGGTGGAAAAAATGGGTGGGCAGTGACAGTCAATTGCTTGCTGTTTACTCTGCTTAATAGTCCTTGTTGACTAAACTAGACTTTCATGACTCATGTTTTTTGCTAAGGAATTATTACATTTCCAAAAGTGTATGTGGCTCTACCCTAATGGCAGGGTCAGGTATGATAGCAGGCTTTCACCTCTCAAGCCCCACCATGTATTTTCACTTCTTAATATTTGGGCTTCCTTGTTTGGAAATGTTATGCGTTTCAACAGGGCCGGTACACAAAAGCTTCCATTTTGACATACATCTTTCAACTTGACATCCTTTTTAGATGTTGACTTTTTACATGCTGTGCACGTATATGATAACATACTCAGAAAATGTTCTGCTTGTAAGCACTTTTCTTCATAAGCATTTTATCATGGCACTTGTACATTATGTCCAAGGCTAAAGAACAGTGTGCACATTGTCCTTGCATTTTGTTGTCTGGTTGAAGACAGCTCTGAAATGGAAAGACAAAAAATCATATCAGAATTGCACCTCTGACACAGTGCAAATGGAACCAGGCTTTGATTATATGAACTGACTCCGCGTTAAAGTTCTTCAGAGGAGCACTTCTATGAATTATCCTGGAATGTTCGCCAGTGCTGAGGTCCAGCCCTGCTGACTCCAATCTCTATCCTGCAAAGGACAGCATCCTGTTCTATACCATACTGGCTTCCTGATGCATTCTACAGGGGTAAGGGGAGTTTTGGCATCCCATGATCTGGCAGACAACACTCTCACTATGCTCTCAATAGTGTAGGTAGGATTAGGTAGGAGTATCAGTATGACATTGTTATACCTGACAGACTTAAAGTGGTCTTCCCAAAACCTTTTGCCTGAACTTTTCGCTGATTTCTTTTGTTGGCCTTAGGACTCTGTGTACTGTACTACTGTGAACCAGTGCTAATGTGCCTGTGCAACCTCATTGTTTGATTGACGTATCCCCAATTGGTATATTAATTTATCTTTAAGTTCCTACCAGAGTGCACTACATGTGACCAGGACCTGTAAATGAAATGCTACTAGTGGGCCCCTGCAGCACTGATTAAGCCACCCACACAAGTAGCAGTTTAAACATATCTCAGGCCTGCCCCTGCAGAGCCTGTGTGAGCAGGTTGACTGCCATGCCAACTTGGCAGTTAAAAGCCCTTGTCGAGCGTTAAACTCTCCTTTTATTACCTATATGTCTACCCTAAGGTAGGCCCCAGGTAGTCCATAGATCAGGGTGCTCTGTAGAACATCTACTTTTAAGTTTTGCATTTCCTGGTATAATATTTCACTACTGTGGACCCTCATAGGTTAACATTGAGAATTCCGTATTACACTTATAAGGTGTTATTCCTAATTGAGAAGGAGTGGCTCTTTCATGTTTCATATCATTGGAATGGTAATGATAAATCCCCTTTGTGGGCAAAGTTGTATTTATCATCACTTTTTTAGAAATGCTACTTTTAGAAAGATGGCATTTCTCTGCTCCTATTTCTGTGTGCCTGCAGCCTGTCTACAATACAAATCTGGGGTGGGTGACAGCTTGACGTTTTGCATTTCTATAGAAAGCCACACACAAATGAAAGTTAGGTGTGACTGAGTGGCCATCCATATCCTGAAGGGTCATTCTAGCCAGATGGAAGGAAATAACTGACACTTACACCTGAAAAGGTGAAAAGGTAGTGTCCTTTTCCCGCACAAAGGGCTACATACTCCCTGTAGTGAGTCTGGAGCCAGAGCTGGGAGGACAGACCTCAGTGCACATCAAGGCCACTCTTTGATGTCACCTCCACGTCAAAGGCACAACTGGGTATAAGTACTGGGTCTCTGACCCCACCAAATCAGACACTTCTAGATCTGTGAAGAAACTGCTGTGCTACTACAAGGACTGCCACTCTGCTGGACTGCTGCTCTGGAAGAACTGCTTTTATGCTGTGCTACCCTGCTGCCTGCTACCCTCTGTCCTGCTGAAAAAGAACTAGGATCTTTCTTGAACACATAGTGATCTCCAAGGGTATGCTGGCTTGCCTTCTGTTTTAACACTCACAGATATCAAAGTCTTACCCCCCTCATGTGCCTGGTTCGTTTGGAAGTGGATCCAGGTTCCTGCTCCAGTGGAACTTGTGCATCCTCTGCTGCATGATGCAGAATCCACAAATCTCCACTGTTGTAGAAGGCATGGTGAGCAATAGAATGATGGATTTAACCCAGATATATTGAATGTAGATGAATGTTTTGATTTGTTCTGCATCCATCAATTGTGTGTCTTTTGCTTTCCCGTCCTAAGTGCTCCGGGCATTCCCAGATGTGTGTTTCGGGCTCACTGTGCCACTGGATTCAAGCTATCCTGGCTGATGAGGAGTGAAACCCCGAAACCCTTCCTAGGATGCTTGTTTGCTGTCCAGGGAGGACCTGGCTTGGAAGTTCAGGCTGGACTGTTCCCATGAGGCACAGGGTCAAGACTGATTTGCATATGGCCAGGTCTACACTGTGATGGCATGGCGAGCAAAAGAATAATAGATTTAACCCTTGACTTTGGGTGAATGTTTTGATTTGTTCTGCATTCCACCCATTCATTGTGTGCCTTTTGCAGGAACAGATGTGGCACATCGCACTTGGGACCAGCACATCGCATTCAGAACTGACGCATCAGTACCACCACATCACCACCACTGCAGAGATGATTGATTCATCCCCTTGATGCATGGTAAAACCCAGTGCATCGGTTTCGGTACAAACAGTGCTTTGTCTTTGGACCTGGCGTATCCAAAAAGTTGCCTGGAAAAAAGCAAGGCATTACCTCAACAGCGATATCCACACCGATGCATTGCTCAGCTGCACTCCATATCTCGCGGTTACAATCAGGACAAAGGTATTTTTGTTCAGCAGGCCTTGCATGGTTTCTGTATCTTGACTTTGCCCTGGTCCAGCGCTTTTTTAAATTTTAATCTTTATAAATTCATATCTTGAATTCTACTAATTGGAATTTTGATCTTTTTTTATTTATAAGGTTCTGATCTTCTGTTTCAGACCTGGTGTGGAGTCTGGTTGTGCTATTTTCACTGTGTCACTTTTTGAAGTGTTGTGCAAATACTTAACACATTGCCTCTTAAGTTAAACCTGCCTACTCTGAGCCTAACTACCAGTGGGTGGACACAGGTAAATGTATGGTGTGTATCTAACTTACCCTATGATCGTGGTTTCTGTTTGGCCAGGATGCATAACTCTGCCTACCAAAAACCCAATGCTTGAGGAGAATTGGGCTTATAACAATGATAATCCATACAGAACCAACATGAAGCACTGGTTTTGATAAATCAACAATGTGCATATGATGTGGAAAGGAGAAAAACACACACTTTATAGCATTTCATGAGTCACTGAACCAAAGAACAGCAGACCTCTATTTCAATACGTCTTGGGACACCAAGAGAGTTAACTTTCTAGATCTGTGGATAAAAGTAAAGGAAGAGAACATAGAAGTCAGCTTCTACATCAAGCCTATTGACTGCAAAACTCTTTTACACTTTTCCAGTGGACACCTTGGTCCTCTGATAATGAACCTGCCATATGGACAACTTCTCCATATCCGGAGGAATTATTCAAATAGAAATAACTACTTTGAGAGTGCCAGCACTTTGGTGAATAAGTTGGTCAGAAGAGGGTACCCTAATAAATAAGTCAAGGCTGCGTCCAAAAGCACCTGGTTTATGCTTAGAGAGACATTGCTTGCCACAAAACGCAGAAAGTTGATGCACCACTCAAGTGTGTTATCACCTACAACCCAAAAACCAACACAGGTAATAACACAATCGAAAAAAAATGGAAGATGTTGTCTTCTTTAGAGATCCCCAAACCCATGTTCTCATACCGAAAGGGATGCAATGTATGAGATCTGCTAGGCAAAGCCGCCCATCAAGGGAAAGGAAAAGAGAGATTTGAGAGATGGTAAAACTGCCCCTGTTCATCAGACACGCCAAATGTAATAACTGCACCGGCTGCCAGTTTGCGAGAGACACTAAAGCCATTATGATCAATGGCAAGGTACATCGCCAAATGAGGTTCCCTAACGGCATCACGAAAAATGTGATATATTGCATGCAGTGCCCATGTAAGTTAGTGTACATTGGCCAACTGACTCAGTCCCTGAAAACATGTGTGTTACAACACGGATCTAGAGTCAGATGTGCAGTGCCAGGCACTCCCCTTGCAGAAAACTACAAAAATGTCATTCACTCAGAAGTTTACAATCTTTGGTCAGTTATTTTTGTAGTCCAAAGAAACTACAGAGGAGGCTCCCTTAAATAGGTACTGAACAAGACAGACACCAGGATGATAAAACAGTCCAGGACTGCCTCACATGGACTTAATGACTTGAATTAGATGTGGTCTTTACTTTGAAAACATGAGCCAATTCGGATCAACATGATGTGTGCATCCCTTTGCTATGTAACTTAATTCTGTTTTTACAGTGCGCTTATACATTTATATGTATGTTTCTATCACTTAACATAGACTTCATGAATTCCATGGACAAGTGACTGATATATGTCAAAAACATTTAAGTCCCACTTTCGGGTGCTCAATTCAACAATGGGCTATGTGCCACCTGATCTGGTTTCAGAGCATTTAAGATGATGGTCACCCATTGTTGGGTGTGTGCTGCAATAAATGATTATTCATCATGCCTCTGCCACTGAGTACCATAAAACACACACACCTAATGTAGTTGAGAATCTACTGATAGACACTCCCTGATAACCACACAGCTACCTAGTCCATGGCTTGCATTGAAAATCTTGATTTCACCTTAGACATTTAAATCTGACCGATAGTTTCAAAACTATAGCGCAAGCCCTGCATGGCACTTCGTTAATCATAACACACACGTCGGTGGCACACAACGACCAGTAGTTATGAATGTGCCATGGTTCAATGCAGGTGCCAATGCGATCACTGCACCATTTGGCAAAGCCAGCAACAAAGGGACCTGCCAAGTGGACGAAGTAGTTTGCAACATACAGACAGACAAGTAAATCCATTACAGCCTGTCTATGTACATGGTCACAATGCCTCACATCTATGAACACCCTTTTAATGCTGACCATGCGCAATAATTTTTCATTGCAGCTCCCACTCCTATTAAATCCCAGAACAGCCTGGAGCCTGGCACAAGTGGACAAAGAACTTCACCCCTTCCAGCTATACTAGAAAGTCCAGTTGCAACCTGACTTTGGACGCTGTCATAATGCCATACACGGCACCCAGGTATGCCGTTTGACAGCTGACTGTGCGATCACTTTTTCTTTTCAGCTCCAACTCCGATTAACTCCTCTACCAGCCACCTAAGTGAGTCTTGTCTGCATGGTTTGGTGCACTCGTGTTGTTTGTTTTCTCCAACTCAAGCAATCAATTCTAGACTAAGCCACAGTTAGTGGGAGACTTTGTTTCTTATTACAGTGAAGCGAAGCAGTGCCCTGCACACCATTTCATTAAAGAAGGGAAACATCGGTTAATTTATGGAGAGCGTTCCTGTGCATCTCCCGCGTTGATGCTTATTTTCAATTTATTCGCTTACATCATCCATTGATTACGATCGCTCTTCAGCGACCCTTGCGATTGTCCTGGGATTTGTTCACCTACATGGTTTCAGCACTTTCTAAAAACTGTAGCCACTGTCCTGATGATGACCTTTATTGAACAAGGTCGAAACGCCATCGACATTCCAGTGTAATTTATGGCCACCGCAGGATTAAATCCTTAACACAAATTATTTATTGTATTTATGTTGATTGTTATTATTGTCTGTCTCTATTTTTCGCCGCTTCACGCTGTATATACATCATTTGTGTAACTGCACTTATCACTTGCACTGAGCACGGTCAGTACACAATTGGTGTTTTTTGGCTACTTTAATTCAGTTGTAATATAGTGCTGTTCTAACTCTTTGCATACTAATAATGCTTTTTTTATTATCTTGGTCTCCTGTTTCCCTTCTTTAATGATTTATGCATTCATTTTAAATTGCCTTTATAATTACTGGTTGAGACAGTGTTGTTTTGTTATTATAATTCACCCGGTCTCAACTGGGTAAACGGGTTTACTCCTGTTCTATGTTCCCTGCACACCATTTCAGGCAAGTACCAATCACACATTCAGCTGTTGCAATAGGTGACTTTCTTACATACACTGCTAGAGATAAGGCATGCAATCTTTTTCTTGTGCACTTCTAATTAAGGATGCTCCATTCACTGATATTTATGCACTGTGAAATATGGGCATGGGTGGGCACAAAGCACTTTACATCATTACAGGGCACTTTCAATAACAGGTTGCATTTCCAATAGGGACACACTAATAGCACCAGACCTTTATCACAATATCAATTCTTGTTTTAGATGGTATAAGCAGAATGAAAGTATTTCGTGATGTGCATTTTAATGAATAATTTTGGCTATGCATGGATTACACCTAAAGGTATCCCTGCTTGGTTCTTCACAGAAGGTACAAGTTTATGTTTAGCACCAACAGTGATTTTATGTTGTACATGTTATCTGGTCAATAGGTACTTCCTGCTTCCAAAGTCCTGAGGAGGTCCACACTAATGAGGGGCTGAAACCCATCCCCATTTACCTTCAGAGGAGTCATCCAATCTTGAATATGCTAAATACATTTATGGACACATAACCAATAGAGTGAGAACAGGATTGCCCTGTATGTGACACAATTCAAAGGACTACTTCCAGTGTGGACTGCACAGTAAATAAGGAGTGCAGTCACATTGTTGTTCAAAACAAATGGAAGACTGTAGCAAGATTGTTTGTATTTTAGTTGTTATTTTTGGGGGGTTTAAAATCTTGGTGATTTCTTTCCTTTTCTTTTAGTTTAGTATTTTAGGTATTAAGGGGCCATTATGATGGCGGGTGGATAGCCACCGCCCGGCCAGCTGAGGCGATCCATCCACCTTCACATCATCATTTACCCCCCGCCACATTACCATGGCGGGGTGTACCGCGGCGGACGGAAAGTCCGTCTGCTGCTTTTCTGCCACTCGGCAATCGTTACGATTGCCGGCCAGACGGAACTGGGTCATGAGATGGTGGCGGTGCCTGGAATGCACCGCCATCCATATTATGATGCCGGGTTTTCAGGGCCTTTCCATGGTGGCAATGCGGCCATAGAAAGGTTGGCGGGAATTGCTTTGGGGGCCCTTTGCAGGCCCGGGGGGGGGGGGTAAGGGGCTTCACTTGGGGGATACCTATGGTACCCCCCTACATTGAAAATGAAATGAAATGAAAAAGGAATTTGCTAAAGCGCACTGCTGCCAAGCGGCTTCCTGGCGCTGACACCTCGTCCAGACTCACAAGAACAGTCCCAGAGAGCTAGATAGGGAAAGCTTGGGAAAACAGAAAAGTTTTAAGGGCCTTACGAAAGTGGGTGTAAATAGGAATAGAACGAAGGAAAAGAGGGAGACTGTTCCAAAACCGGGGGGCCAGGACTGAGAAACGAGTGCCACCAATGCGGATTTACGGAATCGAGGGACATGGAGAAGAGAAAGTGAGGAGGAGCGGAGAGTGCGATTAGGAGCGTGGGGAGCAATAAGAGAATTGATGAAATAAGGAGCAGAACGGGCATGAGCCTGAAAAGCAAAACAAGCAAGTTTGAAATAGGATCTGAAATGCACGGGGAGTCAGTGGAGGCATTTAAGAGCAGGCGTGATGTGGGAGGTTTTGGGGAGACGAAGGATAAGGCGAGCCGCCTGGTTTTGGATGGCCTGAAGGCGGCGGGTTTCGTAGGCAGGAATGCCAACGTACAGGCCATTCCCATAATCCAGGCGGGACGTGATGAGGGCAGTGATAATAGTTTTGAGGGCATCAACAGAAAAGAACCTTGATATCTTACGAATTAAACGAAGGGAGAGAAAGCAAGAAGACACCACAGAACTTATATGGGCGTGCATAGAAAGATCCTGACTAACCTTAATACCCAAAGTCCGAACAGAGGCAGCCGGTGATGGAGGAGGACCAAAGGAAAGGGGCCAGTGGCCAGGGGACCAAGGATTGGAGGGACCACCCGTGAGTACAAGCTCCGTTTTATCAGGGTTGAGCTTCAAATGATTGAAGCTCATCCATTGGGAGATAAAGATCAGAGTAGAAGAGAATTTGGGAAGAGAATCAAGAGGGGAAGAAAGATCGAAAACAAGCTGGAGGTCGTCTGCATAATTGTACACAGAGACCCCCAGCGCCAAAAGTGAGGAGATGAGGGGACGGATGTAAAGATTAAAGAGTAGAGGGGAAAGAGAAGAACCTTGGGGGACCCCGCAGGTGACCGGACGCGGGGGAGCGAAAAAGCCGGAGAGCTGTACCGCTTGTGACCTGCCTTGAAGGAAGGACGCCACCCAAGATAAAGCGAGGCCCTGGATGCCCGCCGCGCTGACACGATCGAGGAGGATGGCATGGTCGACCGTGTCAAACGCAGCGGACAGATCAAGAAGAACCAGGGCTTGAGGGAGGTTTTTGTCCGCCATCCCCTTGAGTTCATCAAGGACTGCAAGAACCACGCCCTCAGTGGAGTGGCCTAGGCGAAAGCCTGCCTGATGAGAGGCCAAAAGGGAATTCTCCTCAATATAGGCGGACAGGCAGGATGTTACATAGCTTTCCAAAATCTTCCCAAGGTAAGGAAGCAAAGAAATAGGCCTGAAATTAGATAAAAGAGAGGAATCCAGACCCGTTTTTTTTAAAATAGGCAAAACAATAGCAGATTTAAATGAAGAGGGAACGGAGCCGAGAGCCAGGGACGTGTTAAGGAGGGCAAGAGGGGGGGCCGGACAGTTGGTGTAAAGAGTTTTAAGGATCTGTGCAGGAGCACAATCCGTAGGGGAACCCGACTTAACCTTGGCCAAAAGGTCAAGGAAAAGCTGGGGAGAAATAGGTTGAAAGCGATCCAGAGTGGAGGTAGAAAAAGAAGAGAAACCGGATTGTTCAGGTGAAGGAACAGAGGGAATATTAGCTTTAATGTTGGAGATTTTATCAATAAAATAGTCGTTGAGAGAAGAACAAAGAGCTTGAGATGGAACAAGGGGTGAAGAGGCGCGATCAGAAAAGGCAAGACTGTGAACAAGAGAAAAGATTTCGCGGGATTTATTGGCAGAGAGGGCCACTTTCTCTGTGAAGTATTTGGTCTTAGCCGCAAGGACGGCTCTTTTATAGTCGCAGAGAAGGGCTTTGTATTTGGCGCGAAGAGTCGGACAGTAGTTCCGTCTCCAATGGCGTTCAGCGCGCCTGAGACTAAGTTTGAGGGCTTTCAGGTCATGAGAAAACCATTTGTGAGCGTCGTGGGGACGGACAGATTTAACCTTCTTGAGCGGGGCCACCCGATCACAGGAAGAGGAAAGCCAAGCACTGATGGTATTAGCTTGACTTTCCAGAGACAAACCCGTAAGATCAGGGGCGGATGAGGCCAAGGAGGAAGAAAGAACATTAAGATCTGTCTGGTTCCAACTCCGAGCCAAGATATTTTTTGGAAGAGGAGCTTTGGTAACCGAGCCGAGGAAGATGGAGAATAAGATCATGGCATGATCAGACCAGACGCAAGGAAGGATGGAAACAGATGACATGTTACAACTTGAGGACCAAACTTGGTCCAGAGTGTGGCCGTGGACATGAGTGGGGGCCGAGACATGGGGAAGAAAATTTAGACACCGAAGTGTGGCAGAAAAATCTTTGGACAAAGAGTCCTCCCTGGGGTCCCCAGGCCAAAAGTTGAAGTCGCCCAGCAGCAGCAATGAAGAATTGTTTACCACCAAGGTGGCCAAAAGATCCTGCAGGGTGGAAACAAACTGCGGCATAGGGTGCGGGGGGCGATACATAAGGACAACAGTAAGGGGTACAGGAAGATTAAGTGACCGGGCCACAAGATAGTCTACATTAGGTATGGGGGGATGAGCAAGGAGTCACATTACCATGCTGAAAGTGGCAGGCACCGCGCGGTGCCTTCCATGTTGTGCATGGCAATGCACAACGTGCCTCTTTGGCATTGCAGTGGGTGCTGCTTACAGCAGCACCCGCCACAATGTCAAAGATATGGACTGTGACTGCCACAGTGGCGGTCACATCCTAATTTGCAGTGCGAGACCGCCTACCTGCTGGCGGCCGGTCCCAACACCGCTAGGGTGGCTCGCGAACTAAAGTCCACCCGCCATCCTAAAGCGGCCCCAAGTGTTAGAAGTGAAGAGTATTAGGCTACCATTAAGCAAATAAATTATGTACTTTAAAATCATACTTACATACCAGTGACTAACTTAAGCATGAATTATGGTACTAATCTATGTGTGATCTTTCCCCACAATATACAACGTTTATTTTTTAGCTTACTCAGGTGTAAGGGTCAGCTCTCCATCTCCTCCTACCCAGGAAGAACTATCAGAATGCAGATGAGTTCTCAGACACACCTACCCATCCTGTGTTTGCAGCTCTGTTGAGAGAATTCATAAAGTGTAGCTGAAAACCACCCCGTATGTGTATTGGAGACACAGAGCAGTAAGAGAAGAGAAATGTCCATTTTCTAAACCTTTGTACTAAGTGGTTGGGTCAATTTTACAAGGAAGGTTGGACCACTTCAAATGTACAATAACAATAGTTTACCTTCTCTGAAATGATTCAACCAATGCAACAATTCAGTCTTTAACGGTCACGAACTATGTGATTACCTTGACCACATATCATATACATAATACATAACTCAGTTTGCATATCAAATTATAAACAATGGTTGAAATAAACAAACGCTTTAAGAGCTTGTTTAGCCCACACTTGATTCAGAATTCTAAAACATTGATTATACAAACAAACGCATTTTTTAAGAGTGCATAATACATAAAAAATGTACTAGTCCAAACTGAAGGAGATCTCTATAGTTTCCCACAACTCCTAGGTTTGAGCTGGTAAAGGGGTTGTACCAACAACCTAATCGCACCAAAACAAGGCATCTAATTTTACAATAAGGGTCACCTATATGTAGTTGAAACAACACGTCCCTAATGTGTAGAGGTCAAAACGTTTCGAACCCTGTCATTTTGAGCTCCCCTCAGGACCAAGACTTAGTACAACTGATGTTTTTTTTATTTAATGTAAAAGATTGCTTTGTGTATTCTCATTGTTTTTATGAGCATTTATCATTTAAATAGAGCCCTGTATAGTTGATTTATATTACCTCTATTATGGCATGTGTTCTGTCTGTGTCCTGTGTAGTTAAGTTTAAAGTGTATCATCAAAAAAAAGCAAACAGATACTCAAGGTTAAAAAAGCTGTCTTATTCTTCATTGTGTTTTTCAAAACGCATTGGTTTGTAGTGCGACTTACATGAGTTGCCAGCATGTCTACTGTGTTTGTGACCACTTTTTAACTAAAGCTTACGGTGAACACTTTTTGTTTAATCCTTCAAAGTGATTATTGTCAGGTTTTCAAGTCCTGGGGATTACTATAGGAAACATTCCTTTAATTGAAGTTTTCACCTAGAGGTTTGTGTCTTTTTACTTAATTCATTAGATTAAAGGATTCATTTGTCAGTGCACACAGTAGACTGTAGCTTTGTTTTTCAGTTTTGAATTTTCCCAAACCAGTGTTGCCAAATCAGTCTTTAAGAAGAGGGGAAAGCAAACAAACAGAAGTAATTTTTAGGGCAGTGTGCAGTGAGTGTGCATTGAGGGAACATTTCTATTTCTGCATCGACAATTGCCAGCAACGCTCGGTTCTTTGTTTGCAGATTTTCAATATAAAATTCACACAGCTCAGCACTAATAAACTAATGAACAATAAGTACAAAACAACATTAGACATTTCAAATGGCTTTTTCTGCCAACACATAGTGCCTGAGAGCTGAGATGTAACCACATTTATTCCATTAGGGTCACAAAAAATATTTTGTCAACTCCCTCAGGGGTATGAGAACAGCCCAGGCTTGTTGTCTGCCCATGTAACATCAATTCTATAAGAAATTGATTGAGGAGCATTGCCCTATGTTGAAGACATATACCTTACGGATGATGATTTAAACTTACATCTAGCCAGAGTACATTGAGTTGTTGTGGGATTTGCTGAATATGGCTGCAAATTGAACTTCCCAAAAACAAAAATTGCCTATCTTAGTAACCTGTTCCTGGAATATGAGCTGAATGAAGGCGAAAGCTTAGCACCACATGTCTTAGAGAAATGTGCACTCTTAAAACCACCAAATACAGTAAAAAAGCTACTTTCCCTTTTGGGCTTTCTCAACTTTGGTAGGCCATACATACCAGATTATGCACAATGGGTGAAACTGTTTATTGAACTAATACATCGATAGACACCAGAACATACACACATTTCAAGAACACTGCAAGCAGACATGATTTCTTCTAAATATTTACATATGTGTTAACATCATAAATTTGGTTATGCACATAATTGCAGGAACCACTGGCTACAAATATGTCACTTTCAATGAAGATGATGGGAAACATCTGTTATCCCGCATGCGTTACTCCGCAGTGCCATTACCCGCAAAATCTTTTACAATGCAGGGCTTCAAACAGCAAACCATTACAATGCATTCCACGAAGTAACGCCACGGTGGAGTTAGAATAGAAAATTGCATTGTAATGGGGAATGCGTTGTAATAATTTGCGGTGTAAAGCCCTGCGTTGTAAAAGATTTTGCAGTGTATAAATTGCGGGGTAATGGCACGTGGAGTAAAAGTGTGCAGTGTAAAGTGTCCTATTTGAAGGTGATACTGTACCGATTACATTTAAATCACATTTATGTTACAATGCTGAAATATATTGTGCACCTACATAAAAAATGCTGACTGCAGTTCAGACAACTGTTATAAAGGAATGATTATTGGTTGAGGAAAAGCACATAATTGTGGTTACTCCCATTCCCGCTTTAGAGGCTGTCACAAAGGCCAGCGTTCCTAACGCTATAGCTTTGCATCCTAAATGGCTACAGTGGGTCACCTCCTTCACAACTTCTGATGTAGTCATTTGTATTTGACTCTACTCGACAAACACAAGAATTCCTACTATATAAACAAGAATGCCCTGTGCCCAGATGTTTTGCTTCTTGACCAGTATGACTTTATTGTCTAAACTGCTGTTTCAGCCCAGCCCGCAATAGGAATAAAACAATACTCGCCAGCTTGCCCAGCCATATATGGAGTGATAAGGGATGGAGTATTCCAGCCTCAAGAGAACTTTCCCTCATCTCTAGGTGATTTACTGCACAGCTGGCTGAACTCAAAGCTCTGATTCTGACATTAGAAAATACTGATTCTGAATTCCCCACACTTATAGTGTGTGATTTGCATTATTGTCTCCAGTTGCCTAATTAGTTCTTACACTATTGGCACCTGAATATATTCAGAGACTTAAAAGGGAATACTATCAAACAGAATCTGCTTTGGGCAAAGGTGGCACATTTAAAACAATGTTTGCCACCGATTCATATAATTCATCAATTGAGACACCAACATGCTGGAATACACATTGCTGGGAATTCACTAGCTGATGAATGTGCAAACGCACAATTCAGACTGCTGTCATAGCTCCAATTACTCACTCCAATATGAGAGTGGAGGGGAGACACCATGGTAGCTGTCAGTGCTTCATGCTCTGGCACTCCATTACTTAAAATAATATCCAGCACACTGCTCCTACTGACAGACTGCACAAAACATACCTTTTGCTCTTATTCACAGAATGGGGATTGAGTGATATCAAATTCAGACCGCAGGCTAGAATGAATCATAGCTGCTCATGAGGGGTTAGCTTCTACCCATGCAGGTGTGGCCTCTACAGTTTCACTACTACAGCAACACTATTGGTGTCATGGTTTCCAGAAACAAACTTAATGGGATGTGACATTAGTCAACAAATAAAACCTTCCACCACAGCACGCTCACCTCATGCACCCCTCTTTGTCTCAAAAACATTTGGCTTGTCTATATATCAACCACTGAGGACCTCTAAACTCAGATGGTTCCTTTACATTCATTCTATTAACTGGGGTTAATGTTCTAGATTGCTAAGGGTGTAGCCACATTGATTGGTTGATACACAAACTATTATAAAAGATCTGCAAGTCTTCTTCGAGACATATGCAGTAACTCATTTCACTCGGATCAGTGACCAGCATTTGCCTCTAGGGCTTACTGGCATACCATGGGTACCCTGGGTGTGGCATGGCAATATTTCTCCCCCTATCATCCTGAGGGAAATTGTCTTTAGCAGCTAGCGTATTAGGTTCAAGTCGTAGTTGGATCCATCATTTCTATGGAGTCCAGAGAGCTTACAGTAATCTACGCAGAAGATCGTTGGGCAGCCAAACTCCCTATGAAGAACTGTTCGGGGTCCAGATGTACATTCCAGATCTTGATACTACAGGCACAGTGGGGGCAGCTATGCCTTTTGACATCAATGAACATTTCACTGTCTTACAGAAACTCCAAGATGACTGCCCTAATCAACAATCCATTCTACCAATGAAGAAGTCAAGGTGCAACCAGTGACTCCTGGCTGGATTCCAAACATTGGGGATCTAGTTTGTGAGAATATTGTTGATAAGAAGGAATTTGGCCCATCGTACAGAGCACCGGTGCCAGTCCTGGCATTTGAGTTAAGCAGAACAGTACTTTTGTCGCCTCTTGCTGGTTGTGAAAACAGACTATTTGTCTCAATGGATCTCATACACAGTAGGCCAAGAGGGCTACCGAGTAGCTACCTTTCTCCTCTCACTACCATGCAGGAAATACCTCTACGAGTATTAAATAATACAGAATTTGTTGCTCTCCAGCTGGAGATATCAGATACTTAAGTTTAACCTTTTCCGGTTACAACTGCTAACACCACACACTCACCATATGTGAACTCACAGTCTTTGATTTCTACTAACAAAATTGTCAATTATGAACCACCTTTGGAGGTCTCTACCAGTTCTACATTGTCCCACGAGATCCCTGTTTTTGTCAGTGACGGCCCGTGTAGGGCGTTTTACCGGGGCAGTGACGTGGCGCAGAGGAAGTGCTGGGTGGGGGGTTGCAAAATGCGGCAAACGGCCGATTTCAGGTAAGGTATGAAAAAAATTAATAAAACGAATTTCGTTGCGCGCGCTGCATCGCTAAATGCGATGCAGCGCGCGCAACGAAATTCATTTTAATAATTTTGTTCGTAACTTACCTGAAATCGGCCGTTTGCCGCATTTTGCAACCCCCCACCCTGCCCCTCCTCTGCGCCACGTCACCGCCCCGGTAAAACGCCCTACATGGGCCGTCACTGGTTTTTGCACAGACTGCCACTGGCTATTTTGCTGACGTTATTGACTATTCTTCGGATTTGTCAGATACACAATTGCATGTGATTTGTGTATTTATTTTTTGACTAAAGCAGACTTACCTGATTTCATCTTTATTATATATTTGGATTGCCATTTCACTGCTCTTCTTCTTCTTTTGGATTGGATTTGTGACAGTATTATTTTTGCTCCTAAATGGACATTATGTCCCAGAACACAATGGGGTCAAACTGGTAGCTGAAGTATTGACGCCTCATTCTTAAACACATAAAGTGCAATGAAATCTGTCCCTTGTGAACATACATGCATTTCTTGTCCCGGATGTCATTTTTTATAATAGGGTCCCATTTGAAACTTTGGTCCCACAGAAACTTTATTGATCCCTTATGTATTTAAAGTATAAATGAGTGATGTTATTGCTACTGGCAGTTTGTCAGATGATTGGGATGTTAACTCTGTGAATTCTATGTTTTCTGAATTAGAATACTACACTGTATTTAAATCTGAAGATATGTACAGTATCTTCACAAATTATGGTGAAATGTTCCAATACCATCAATATGCACACCATTGTTTACACAAAGCTTGTAACCTGAATGCAGTTCTTAATTAAATGCAGTGGGAACACTGCCTGACAACAACAGTGGGTAGACAGACATTTAAATAATTTTCTGGCAACATCTCCATAGACCCAGTATCCTATTATTTTAAACTCCCCCTTCCCCAGCGAAGGAAAATATGTTGACTGAAACAAAATTTGTTTAGTTGACTTTCTTTATTTCCAATTGTCTGTACAAAGTTCTGTATTTTGGAAGTTCGAAGACTGAGCATGTCTCATCCAGAGGCACATGATTTTCCTGAACAAGACAGTACAGCACACAACATGCCTGTGTTTGGCTAAAATTAAATACATGAATACACTAAACATTCCCTCCATTGCACATTTCCATAATCAGCAACATTTTACAAATTATACAGAGGAACAGTTCAACAACATGATGCAAAATGGTATGTGCAATTCTTCACATTCCAAATCAGAAGGATGGGAAATGTGGCCATTAGACACTAATGATTGTCATGCATGCTTTTTAAACAACACAAGGGGTTTCAAAATAAACAGATCAGACCCTCATTATGTGCAGACACAACACTCTGGAGTGGTTAATACCTAAAGTGTGGGGAATTATATCAGCAATGGTTACAACATTAAATTTTAGTTGCACTTAAGGAACACTTATATCTCCTTACTGATGACATGGATTTACAGAATTTCTGGTTAGGTCCTAGATCCCCACCTTATAAACTCTTTCTATATGCCATATACAATGAACTTGGGAAAGATTCCTAGCAGCAAGCTGCTAAATGAGAAATTGACAGGGATAATTTGGAAAAGGCTTTGGCTGTTGTTAATAATGGCATGACAACATTATCGACTAGGAATTATTCTTTGAATAACATTGTGTCCTTAGAAATTGACATCATACAAAGTGACATGCCCTCTTTTAGCACATGCAAAGTCAGCTTAGATTGATTATGTAATTAAGCTGGACATTGCAGAAATCTTAAATCTAGTCTAAAGGCCTGGAAATACCTGAATGTGACTGATTTATTTTTGCCTTGTAATTGAACATGCTCACAGAAAAAATTAGCAATGATGCGACCTACACAATGTTAAGTATTGAGCATTTAGAGAAATTGCCCTTCACAGTAGCTGAGACACCATCTGCCGTATGGTCAATCCATGGATTTATCTCACTGCTACATTTCACATGTTGCTTGAAACATTTTCAAGTGGGCATTTATGAGGCATTAGGGAAGAGATTTGTTCACAAGACATAAGTCCTGCCTTTAGATTACAGGTGTAGGAATGGGGAACTGAAATATATCTCTGCAAAACTAATGTGAAGCTTCTTATGGCCAGCCTCAGATTTGAAAAGATGTCATGCTTCAAGGCCCATGTAACATGTATAAGGCCAACTTAGTGTGTTATCTGAAAGGTGCACCAGCTGTCTTGATTTTGCCGGCCATCATATTGTTTTCAAATGGTAGTTATTTGATGTGGAACACCCAAAGTTGTTGTGAGATGAAACCGGGAGTACCAGATGTTGTGATGATTTCCAGGGTCGTGACTTGCTATAATAATCTGATATTTCTACCTGCACGTACAGTCAGAGAAGTGACAGTATGGCCTTCAATCGCTATTTTTAATGTGAACTTTGATAGGCTCTGTAGATTGAAAGCCTTATTGTTTCAGAGGGAGGTGTCATTAACATCTGCTAAATAGACGTTTGAACTCCAAGTAGCAATTTCCTCTTAAATACAATCACTAGTATGCACAAACCTCCCTCAACATTTTGGAGAACTTAAGCGCTGCATAATTTATGCTTCATATAATGTGGGAATGGTACACTTTTATAAAGCATTGCTTTTATGTTGTGCATTTTATCTAGTCAATAGCTACTTCCTGCTTCCAAAGTCCTGAGGAGGTCCACATTACCAAGGGGTTGACACTCATCCACATTTATCTTCAGAGGAGTCATCCAATCTTGGATATGCTAAATACATTTATGGACACATAACCAATAGAGTGAGAACAGGATTGCCCTATATGTGACACAATTCAAAGGACTACTTCCAATGTGGACTGCACAGTAAATAAGGAGTGCAGCCACATTGTTGTTCAAAACAAATGGAAGACTGTAGCAAGATTGTTTGTATTTTATTTGTTATTTTTGGGGGGTTTAAAATCTTGGTGACTGCTTTCCTTTTATTTTAGCTTAGTATTTTAGGTATTAAGGGGGCCATTATGAAGGTGGGCGGATAGCCACCGCCCGGCCAGCGGTGGCGATCCACCGGCCATCACAACATCATTTACCCCCACCACATTACCATGGCGGGAGGTACCGCGTCGGATAGAAAGTCTGTCCGCTGCTTCCCCGCCGGTCGGCAATCGTTTGCCGGCTGGCCAGAATTGGGGCATGAAATGGTGGCAGTGCCTGGAAGGTACTACCATCCATATTATGAAGCTGGATATTCAGGGCCTTTCCATGGCGGAGATGCTGCCCCCGACATTACCATGCTGAAGGTGGCAGGCACCACACAGTGTCTGCCACGTTGTGCATGGCAATGCATGACGTGCCTCTTTGGCATTGTCAAAGATATGGACTGCGAATGCCAGGGTGGCGGTCGCATCCTAATTTGCGGTTCGGGACTGCCTCACTGCTGGCGGCCGGACCCAACACTGCTAGGGTGGCAGGCGGACTAAAGTCCGCCCGCCATGCTAATGGGGCCCTAAGTGTTAGAAGTGAAGAATATTATGTCACCATTGAGCAAATAAATTGTGTACTTTAAAATCATACTTACATGCCAGTGACTAACTTAAGCATGCATTATGATACTAATCTATGTTTGATCTTTCCCCACAATATACAACGTTTATGTTTAGCTTATACAGGTGTAAGGTCAGCTTCCCATCTCCTCCTACCCAGGAAGAGCTATCAGAATGCAGATAAATGCATATGAGTTCTCAGACACACCTTCCCATCCTGTGTTTGCAGCTCTGTTGAGAGTATTCATAAAGTGTATCTAAAATCCACCCCATTGGAGACACACATCAGTAAGAGCAGAGGAATGTCCATTTTCTAAACCTCTGTACTAAGTGGTTGGGTCAATTTTACTAGTAAGGTTGGACCACTTCAAATATACAATAACAATAATTTACCTTGTCTGAAATGATTCAACCAATGCAACAATTCAATCTTTAATGGTCAAAAAATGTTATTACCTTGACCACATATCATATACATAATATATAACTCAGTTTGCATATCAAGTTATAAACAATGAATGAAATAAACAAAGGTTTTAAGAGCTTGTTTAGCCCACACTTGATTCAGAATTCAAAAACATTGCTTATACAAACAAACACATTTTTTAACAGTGCATAATACATATAAAATGTACTAGTCCAAACTGTTGGAGATCTCTATAGTTTCCCACAACTCCTAGGTTTGAGCTAGTACAGGGGTTGTACCAACAAACTATTTGTACCAAAACAAGGCATCTAATTTTACAATAAGGCTCACCTATATGTAGTTGAAAATTCCAACACCTCCCTAATATGTTGAGGTCAACGCGTTTCGAACCCTGTCGTTTTGAGCTTCCCTCAGGACGTAGGCTGAGGACAACTGAGTGTTTTAAAAATTGTATGCAAAAGATTGCTTTGTGTATTCTCATTTTTTTTATGAGCATTTATCATTTAAATAGAGCCCCGTATAGTTGATTTAAGTTAACTCTATTATGGCATGTGTTCTGTCTGTGTCCTGTGTAGTTAAGCTTAATGTGTATCATCGAAGAAAAGCGAACAGATACTCAAGGTTAACCTCTTCTGTGCCCATGATGAGATAGTCTCGTCATGGAGCACGGTCGCGCTGTGCCCATGACGAGACTATCTCGTCATGAACCCCACCCACTAATGAAACGCCCGGCACAGGAGGGGGAAAGGGCGTGGCACTGAAGGGGTTAAAAAAGCTGTCTTATTCTTCATTGTGTTTTTGAAAACGCATTGGTTTGTAGTGCGACTCACATGAGTTGCCAGCATGTCTATTGTGTTTGTGGCCACTTTTTAACTGAAGCTTACGGTGAACACTCTGTTTAATCCTTCAAAGTGATTATTGTCAGATTTTAAATCCCTGGGGATTACCATACAAAACATTCCTTTAATTGAAGTTTTCACCTAGAGGGTTGTGTCTTTTTACTTAATTGATTAGATTAAAGGATTAATTTGTCAGTGCACGCGGTAGACTGTAGGTTTGTTTTTCAGCATTTAATTTTCCCGTACCAGTGTTGCCAAGTGAGTCTTTAAGAAGAGGGGAAAGCAAACAAACAGAAGTCATTTTTATTGCAGTGTGCAGTGAGGAAACCTTTCTATTGCTGCATCGACAATTTGCGTCAACGCTCGGTTCTTTGTTTGCACATTTGCAATATAAAATTCACACAGCTCAACACAAATAAACTAATTAACAAAAAGTACAAAACAACATTAGACATTTCATATGGCTTTTTCTGCCAAAACATAGTGCCTGAGAGCTGGGATTTAACCACATTTATTCCATTAGGGTCACACAAAAAAATGGGCAACTCCCTCAGGGGTATGGGAACAGCCCAGGCTTGTTCTCTGCCCATGTAACATCAATTCTATAATAAATTGATTGAGGAGCATTGCCCTATGTTGATGACATATAGTTTACAGATGATGACTTGAACTTACATCTAGCCAGAGTAGATTGAGTTGTTGTGGGATTTGCTGAATATGGCTGCAAATTGAACTTCCAATAAACAAAAATTGCCTATCTTAGTGTCCTGTTCCTGGAATATGAGCTGAATGAAGGCAAAAGATTAGCACCACATTTCTTAGAGAAATGTGCACTCTTAAAACCACCAAAATACAGTAAAAAAGCTAGTATCACTTTTGGGCTTTCTCAACTTTGGTAGACCATACATACCAAATTATGCACAATGGGTGAAACTGTTTATTGAACTAATACATCGATAGACACCAGAACATACACACATTTCGAGAACACTGTAAACAGATATGCTTTCATCTAAATATTTACACTGTCACGATCCTGGTCCGGTGATCGCGCTCGCTGCTACATTACTACAGGCGAGGCGCGAGACATCGGAACTACGATCCCCATCTTGCCCTGCGCGCGACGTCGTGCGTGAAGCAACGGCGGTTCCGGAAGCAGGGAATAAAGATCCTGCGTACCGGACCGCGTTGCCGATTATTCAGCCACAGACACGGAAGAAGCAAGCAGCTTCGGTTCTCCGCTCTCGAATGCGGTAAGGGTGTCGGTAGACACAAATCCTGATACCTGTTCCACAGTTGACTCCCCTGTTGGAGGTAACCGCCTATGCGTGTTACATTGCAGGGGAGCGAAGGCGCACCTAGAGGCGCTTGGGCTGCCCTTGACCCCGTTGGCGAAACCTGACACGGTTTCATGCGGGGAGAAAAGCACCCGCGATTTGTTCATAGAATGTGCGTCCAGAGACGCCTGTGCTCCCCTTGACCCCATTGGCAAAACCAGACACGGTTTCATTCGGGGAAAAGAATAAAACGCCAGTGTTGTTATTATTTTGAAGACACGAGAGTGTGAGCGTGAGTGAGATTTATCACCGCAACACAAGACTGTATTATAAACTTTTGAGTGTGATTAACCGAGGCATTAAACCACAAACTACTTAAGGGGCAACGCGTGGGTGTGAAGTCCGTTAAACGTGTAGCATTGGGATCACTGCTGAGTGCCTGGAGGTACGGGAACTAGTGGCATATGGCACGACTTCAGGCTTGGTGCCAACATCATTCATAATCCCACAGGGCGCTATTATATGTTCTTGTGATTGTCTATGTAGACTATTTGTCTTCTTTTGGTTGTTGGTGGTGTGGTGTTTTCTATCTTGGTGTTCACGCAGGAGGAAAGGAGGATGAAACCTCAACAGACATTTAAGAGCTAGTCCGCTGTGCCGCGCTCTGTTGACAGCTTACCTCACCACTCCTCGGAAGTGTGAAGAAACAACCTTCTTTTTCTTTACAGGTAGGAAAAGGACTTGAAAGGGGGAGGGGCAAAAGAGAAAAGAGTAAGAGAAGAAAGGGTTAGGATTCAAATCTCATGGTGTTTCCTTGTTTCCCATACAGGTCTCCCTCCCCGCAGTCCCCACCCTTTCCTTCCCCCGCTCAATTGCCCCAAAAGTCTGCGTGTATGTAATCTATTCCAGACTTGGGTCGATTCAGAGGTGGGCCCCCATTGAGCATCAACACAGCCCCGGGGATACAGAACCAGCGAGCATGACATACACATATGTTAACACCATAAATTTGGTGATGCACATAATTGCAGGAACCACTTGCTACAAATATGTCACTTTCAATGAAGGTGATGGGAAACATCCTTTACCCCGCATGCATTACTCTGCAGTGCCATTACCCGCAACATCTTTTACAATGGAGGGCTTTACACCGCAAACCATTACAATGCATTCCACAAAGTAACGCCACGGTGGAGTTAAAATAGTAAATTGCATTTTAATGGGGAATGCGTTGTAATAGTTTGCGGTGTAAAGCCCTGCGTTGTAAAAGATTTTGCGGTTGCAATTAGAAATCTGCCTATGATGATTAGCTGCCATTCTCTGACATTCCTGGACATTGTTTTTTTCATTGAGGAAAAGTGAGAGAAGGCAGAACTCTGGCAGAAATGCCAACAGAAGGAGGGAACTTTGATATCTATGAGTGAAGAAACCAGATTTGGGTGGATAGAGTCAGACGCAGGGGTGGAGTCTTGCAATTAGTTGAGTCTGAAATTTTGAAAGACAGCAGAATGCTGTACTTTAGGGACAGAGGGGTTTTTGGTTTCTCCGAATTGAGCAGGGATTTCCATCTTCTAGAACTTTCCACCTCTACTTTAATTTACTTTTTTCACATTGCTTATATAAGGCCCTTTATATCCATGGATAGGATAAAGAATGGTGCTAGGTATGATTACTCGTTTTGATAAAACAATGGTTGCTAAAGGACAAGTGTGGTCCAAAGTAAACAAGAACAATTGCATTTGAGGTGGTGTTAATCAATGTGCCTATATTAAGTGGGCATATAGGGTAATTAATGCCAGATAGAGCAAAAAGATAGTTATTTAACAGGGACACAGAAGAATGTATGTAACGTACAGTATTTATTTTAATATTTTCAACAATATTGAGAATATAGTTCAAGTGCTCACAAAAAGTGACAGCAAGCGTGATGTGACAAGTGAAGTTGACTTTTAAAATATATACATTGCATTGACAACAAGGATAGAAACTCCTAAGTGTAATTTTAAACAATAAAAGGAGTTTCTTGTTGTATAGGGGTCGACGGTGTTTAGATCTCACTGATTTGAGATCATCATCAGGACAAAAAGGTTTGTGAGGAAGAAGAAATAGGTCACCCGGCAGAGGCAGGTGCTATTTAAAATTATTGTAAAGCGAAAGCTGGAATTACACTAGTTGTACAGGGGTGGACGCAGTTGCTAGCGTCTGATATTGGGTGAGGCCAGCAGCAAGGAGCCTGAAGCGTTAATCACCTGGTTTGCACTCGATTGGTGCGAAGGTTTAATTTAATGGATGCGGCATGAGTATTAAAGGCTCAACCGCCTGGGACAAGACTGCCGAATTGAAAGTGATCCCCACGTAGTTGGTGCATCCGAAACTTCAGAAGGAGACTGCATCAGTTGGTCGAGTGTCCACGAACGGGCAGCCGCTCCATCTGAAAGTTGTGATCGCAATGAATCAAATCATATTAGAGGGTGATACACATCAAAATGGTAATCAAATGTAACACATAAAAATGAAGAGTATCCTTTTACATAGTACGTTATACAATAGGTTCATTATTGTCTTAAATTCGAAACACGGTGGACTATCTTCAACCAATAAGTATGAACATAACACTTTGGGCCCGATTCACAAAGGTAATGTGAGACGAAAGTCTAACTTTATGACTTCTACTCGTAAATGCCTTTCGTGAATACCAAATCTTACCATTACGACTTTCGGTATTCACAAAGGGCATTTCCAAGTAGTAAATGCTCTTTGTGAATATCAAAAGTCATAAAGTTAGACTTTCGTCCCACTTTACCTGTGTGAACCAGGGTCTTTGCCTTCTTGGGTGGAAAAGAAGAAAGAGGAATCTGACAAGTCATTTTCAACTTCTGAAAAAGAATGCAAGATCACTGTTATTGATCAGAAACTGAACATTTAAATCGGAAAATAGGAAGAAGAAATCAACAAACAGGTTACAAGCAGCAGTGGAGTTGTTTCTGTGTAAATAATCCAAGATCTATGTTTTCCTAGTGAGTAAAAGTATCTCACATGAGTATTAGATGTGTTGGGAGACAGTCAATGTTGCCCCTTAGGACTATTACGCACATTAATACAGTTTCCTACTGTGCTGTATAGTGGCTCTCCCGAGCAGTGGATTTAAGAGGGTGATCTTTTAGTGTTAGTCGTTTAAGCATGGTCTATTGAAGATTTCTTGTCAGGTGCACTCTTATTCCAAGAATGTAAATGGAATTTATCAACTTTATTCCTGTCCATATGTCATCATAAGGGAGGATTGAAGTTATTTATACCTAGGCATGGTTCCAATGTTTTGGAGTATGATTCAGATTTTTGGGATTCAACTGTCACCTTGATCAGCAAAGATAGTGCTCACATTAGAGTGAAGATTTCCAGGGTTGTCTCTACTTTAAATATAATGGGCCTCATTTATGAAAAGTGACGCATCACTGCGTGAAAACAGTGATGCGTCACTTTTCACTGCGCCCTCCCTGCGACTCCAATGATGCGTCATATTTACAGTATGACGCAAGGAGTCACAGATACGTCAGTATTTCTGACGTATCTGTAGGCGCAAAAGTGACGCATTGCTGGAGTGTGTCACAAAAGTGACACAACTCCAGCAATGTGTCCTTTCACATGGGGCAAGCCCCATGTGAAAGGGCCTGCGTCAGTCTTACTCCTGCTGTGAGGCAGGCGCAAGATATTGACGCATTTGCACACTAGAAGTGGCGCAGTGAAATCTCGTAGATTTCACTGCGTCACTTCTACGATGCTTACTTACGTGGGAACGCCCACCCTGCATACATTATACCTGACGCAGGTATAATGTAGCGCAGGGCTTTACAAAGTGACGCATCTAGGTAGATGCGTCACTTTGTAAATATGGCGCATGTTTTACGCCACTGGTGCGTCACAAAAAGTGACGCACCGGTGGCGCAAAAGTGACGCAGGGGCTCATAAATGAGCCCCAATGTGTTTACAATAGGGTGTGTGAGCTCCGTTAGCCATTTAAGAAAAGTAGCGTGATTATTTGGTGCCAGTGTAGAATTAAAATCTTGGCCTTGGCTCAGGGATTTTTGCAACCCATCTGTGACTATGAATGGTGTAGGAAATTAGGTTACTGGTTGAAGGGGTGAAACCTCACTCAATCAGCTATCACAATTCTTGTCAGGGTGAAACATAAGCAAACACCAAATTTACCTGTACCCAACCCTCTGGTAGCTTGCCACAAAAGCAGTCAGGCTTAACTTAGAGGCAATGTGTAAATAGTTATGCAGCACTTCAAACAGAAAGTGTAAACACAACACCAAAAGAATCCCATGGCAATTTAGAAAAAAGTGTATAATGTAATAAACTATTTGACACCAAAATGACAGAAATCCAATCAGTAGATGTGGAGATGTGCAATTATAAAGACTTAAGTGAAACTAATGGCTAAAAGCACGAAGCACCAACTGCAGCTATCTGGTAACACTGGACCGGGACAAAGTCACAAGTTCAATCCGACCATGATAGAGCACGGGCTGGAGACCAGGACCAAGTTAGGCCAGCTGAACAAAGTACCTTAAATCATGGTTGTAAAGCATTACGAGATCCAGCGGTGAGGATGCATCATGCAGCAGTGGTTCCAATTGACTGTGAGCGACGATGATAAGTCCAGTTCCGGGGATGTGTCGCAGTTTCAATGAAGCTGTTAAGGCTTGTGATGCAAGGTTCTGCATTATCGTTGAGGATGTCATCAAAAGAGGCTTGTGAGGTGAAGTCCTTGAGCGGGGTTGCATCTCTTGGTTGTGGTCCTGAGGAGCTGTGGGCTGCAATTCGAGGTACTGCATTGGTGATGTGTCATTCAGCAGCGGTTGCAATGCAGAGCTGAAAGGAGATGCATGGTGCTGTGTTCATTCTCACAAACCACAACTAGGCTAATAGAGCACCTTCAGGTCCACTTCCATGGGTCCAGAACTGGGGCGGCACCACTAGGTGCAAGAATCACAGCAAACAGATTTCAGGTGCTAGGTGCAAGGTGATTGGGGCCTTTTCTAGCCCTGAAGCCCTGGGACCCTTGGTCTCACAGTCTGGGAGAAATACAAAAAGACCAACTGCCAGCTACACCTAGTCATGTAACCCTGGATACTGGCTGAAGGCACCAAATGGTTGGGGCAAGAAAAAGCCAACTTTTTAAAATTGCACATTATAAAAATTGTGACCTAAAATCTAACGTTACTGTTAAGGATGGATTTTAATTTCTATTTGTTAGATACCAAACTCGAATTTCCTACTTGATACCAATGAAAAGTTATCACTTAATAAATGTAAAAGATAAACCCAATAATATCCCATGGGAGACATGGGCCTTCCATGATTGAAAAGCAAATGTAAGAATTTTTTCAACACCAGAATGTGTAAAAGCTAAAAGTATATGTTTAACTTTTTAAATACGCAACACTGCCTTAGGGGCTGTTTAGGGCCTATCCTTGGGGTGACATATGTATTAATAAGAATAGTTTAGGCATGGCAAAACATTATTTTGCCTGATAGAAACGGCAGTTTAAAACTGCACACACAGTCTGCAATGGCAGGCCTCAGACATTTTTAAAGGGCTACATAAGTGGGTGGCAAAATGAGTGCTTTCGGTCCGCTAGCAGCATTTAATTTACAGGCCGTGAGTATATGTAGTACCACCTTTACTAGGACTTATAAGTAAATTAAATGTGCCAATCGGGTGTATGCAAATTTCGCCATGTTGAAAGGAGAGGACAAAATCAGTTTACCACTGGTTAACAGTGGTAAAGTGCAGAGATTCCTTAAAGCCAATAAAAATGGGTTCAGAAAACAGGAGGGTGAAGGCAAAACAATTTGGGATGACTCTGAAGAGAGGGCCAAGTCCAACAAGTGGTCAGACCAATGATTTTAGTTTTGCCATGCAAGATGGCTAGAAGCTTTGATGAGGGGATGGTTGTATCACTAATATTTGACAACTGAGGTGTATATTCACAAGAACGTGTGATAACTACCGCAAGAGTAGCATAACGCAACTTTCAATATCGCAGCACTTCGCGGGAAAATAACCCTGTGACAAAGTGGGATTCACAACAAGGCGGTAGCATGCGATAGTCTGCCGAAACCGCGGACAATGTGTACGATAAAACCACCTCGATGAAGATAAAAACACAAACCACAACACCAAAAAACCTGCGATGGGCCAAAGCGCGATGAGGAAGTCAGCAAAAAGCAGCGCCAGGCCTGCAACACACACCTGGCAGGTGGGAAAAATCTCCATAAAAGCAGAAAAAACACCCACACACAAACTGACCTACACCCAAGCACCATGGAGGCAGCCGGAGCAAGCGCAGAGGACGAGCGCTACACCACAAGCACCCCAGACGACCAGCCTGGGACCACGGGGACAGGGAAGGGCAAGGACAAGAAGATGAGGAAGACGAAGTTCAGTCCACAGGCGAACAGGATCATAGTCACGGAGGTGATGGAACACCATCAACAACTCTTCGTCACCTCCAACGTGTCACTGGGCACCAAAACTTCAATATGGCGGGACATCGTCAACAAGGTGAATGCCGTCAGAGAGCACAAGCGGACAATGGACGAGGTCAAGAGGCGATGGAATGACATCAAGAGGAAAACCAAGGAGAAACTCTACGCCAACCAGGAGGCAGCAATGCAGGCTGGAGGTGGGGGCCCATTGCCACAGCTGGAGCTGGATTACATGGAGGAGCTGGTGTCGACAGTCATCAGTGTGGAGACTGTGGCCAGAGTCGGGGGACCAGACACTGCTTGACAGGACACAACACAACCGCAACAGGGTGAGTGACCACCAGGTACTGGGGGGACGGATGGAGATGGGCACAATGCCACACATGTACAATCAAGCAGAGCAAAGTGCACACCCACAATGACTCTGGGTCATCGCCCAGGCCTACAGACTGTCACAATGTACAATGCCATGCTGTCTGAATGTCAATCTGTACCATGTGTATACACACATGTGGACACATTGTAATACACCATCTCCCCTTCACATCACAGGGGTACCGTCAACAGCCCCTGCAAAGCAGTCCCAGTCATCCTTCATGGATGACGAGGAGGACAATGCCAGCATCGACACCCAAACCATCCAAGACATCATTGACCTCATCTGCCACCTCCAGGCTCAGGGCAGCCCAGCTACATTGATGGGACCCCACCCACCACCCAAACCACCCAGCAGGAGGCACCCACAGCCCCGGCACCCTACCAAGACCTCCAGGAACAGCAAATGGCCTTCCAACGCCGTGTGCTGGAGTGCCAGATGGAGAAGGCTGAGCAGGTGTGGGTGGGCTTCGGCATCATGGCTGCCACTCAATGCCATCCTTGGGTGTCTATGTCCACTCCATGGTCTCCAACGAGCCCTGACTGACATCACTGGAGTCATAACGCGGAGAGAAGAACACCTGTCCGATCAGAGTGGCTCCAGGGATGCCAGCCATGAGCTGGCACACATACAGAGGCTCATGGAGGACATGGTGCAGATGGAGGCAGAAAGGATGGCTGCCACCGCTGCACATCATCTAAATGTAGCTGGGATCTATCATGCTCTACAGACCTCCACCATGGCATTGCTGCCTCAAGGCGTGGGGCCAATGAATTCTGCTGCCCCCACACCATCCACATCCCCACCCCTGGTGTGTCAGTGCCTCCCAGTGCGGCAGTCGTATCCACTCAGGCCCCTGATGTGTCAGTGGCACACAGTGCAGCAGCTGGATCCACTCATACCCCTGATGTGTCAGTGGCACACAGTGCGGTAGCCAGTTCTGCAACACCCACAGGTGGGGCAGGGCACACACCGGGGCTGAGGACGTGGATAGGACTCTAGTCAGAAGGACCAGGCACTAGCATTCATTACCGCCACCTGGCCTGTTTCTGCTTGGTCCCGCATATGGTCTCATGAGCTCCCACTGACCCATGATACACTCCGATGCACTCACCTTGGACAGCGGCATGGACTGCCACTTCCGGATTGATGACCAATGACACAGCGACCAGGCTGCGGACTGTATCCTTCCCTTCAGCAGGACTTTTCATCCCCGGATGGACTCTGGCTGGCCTTCCACGGGCCCATATTGTGTAGTGTGCTGGGCATTGCCCTGAACTGCTCCAGCTGCATAACTGCACGGGATGTGCAATAAACATCCAGTGACGCACTGCTGTGTCATATTTTTCATCACTCATGTATGCTGTGTCGATGAATGTAGGGACAGTGATTACCCTTGCGTCAATGATGCTCATTCTGTGGGATGCCAGTCAGAGGGTGCTGCATTGCATTTTGTGTACCTGGTCCCATTGACACTACAACAGGGACACACGCATCACTCACTTCCTGGTCGCACATGGACTGAACCACGCCCAGAGCCCACGTGTCATTGTGGCAAGCCCTGTGCTGGTCTGGCATACGGCAGGCCAGACCACTTCACTTACGCTCAGAGGGGGGGCCCTCATTGCTCCCCGTCGCAGGCTAACTCGCTGGTGGTGTGCAGGTCACTGGTCTAGCTGTCAGCATGTCACAGCCACTTCCTGAGGGCAGGTTTACACGCACACCACACCCATCCGGCACAGGCGTCACAGGCCACGTGATTCCGCCAACATAAGGGGCCGACGACATCACATTCTCCTCTGCCCGTGGTGACTGGATGACAGACACCACGGTTCCCAATCATGAAGGGTACAATAGTTTTGTTGCGCAGAGGGTTAGTGGGAACCCAGGCCTGCGTACGGCACGGGCTGACCACCACGTGGCGCTGACTGGAGTTGCACAGGGTTAGTCGCACCCGGTGCATTGCGGCAGTCAGTCAGTGGCACCTTAAGCTGCTTAGCGGGTCGGCACCCTGCGATGATGCCCCGTCCCGGCGGTCCAGGTTTCGTGTGCCCTGCTGGACCGCAGTGTAGGCCAGAGCCAGCGGGCAGCAAGGGCCTACCACCACGTGGCCTCGCTTCTGGGTCACCGACTTAGTGGCACCCATTGGGCTGATCGGGTGTGCAAAAGACACACAATTGTTGTACGTAATGCTGAACAAACACATTATCATGGAAACAGGCTCTGATCCTCCGCCTCCTCAAGAAGCCTTTTTCTGAACCTCTGCTTCCTGAGAACTATCGACCTATCTCGCTCCTACCAAGTTTGGCGAAGGTCTGCGAGAAGGTTGTTACATCTCAACTCACCCACTATGTAGAGGTATCCGGTTTGCTTCACCCGGCTCAATCTGGTTTCCGTGCTTCTTATAGTACGGAGTCAGCATTGCTGGAGGTGACTGAGGCAGTTCGGGAGAGCTTGGATGCCGGTGGGAGAGCGGCTTTGGTCATGCTTGATCTCTCAGCGGCATTCAATACTGTGCCCCACTCTTTGCTTCTCGACCGATTGGAGGTTATCGGTGTTTCGGGAAAGGTGCTGAGCTGGATTAGATCTTTTTTAGGAAACAGATCTCAACAGGTCTGGCTTCCACCTTACGCCTCTACCCCTTTGCAGCTGGTTACTGGGGTTCCACAGGGGTCATCACTTAGCCCTCTGCTTTTCAACATCTATGTGACTCCGCTGATCTATCTTGCTGAGTCACTGGGGGCTAAGGTGATGGCCTATGCTGATGATACCCAGCTACTGTTCTCTTGAAGGAAAGGAGACAATTTAGTTGAGGCTGCTCAGCTCTATTTGACGGCTGTGTTTCATTGGCTGGTGAATGCACAATTAAAGTGCAACGAAGAAAAATCGGAAGTGCTGTTGTATGGATCGTTCCCTGCGGATTTTAGGGAAAGGTTGTGGCCATCGGACTTTCCCCGCCCATCTACGGTTAAGGGCGCTGTAAAAAATCTCGGGGTCTGGTTCGAGGAAAACCTGATCTTTTCTACTCATGTGCAGAAACTGGGAGGAACTTGCTTCGGCACTTTAAAAATATTGAGGAAGTTTCTCCCTCTTTTGCCTACTTGTGCCAAGGAAACTGTGGTCCGGATTATGCCAACGCCATTCTGGTTGGATGTCCTGCCTATTTGGTTAAAAAGTTGCAAGTAGTTCAAAACTCGGCCGCTAGACTGGTGCTTGGCCTTTCTTCTACTCAGGGTGTTCGGAGCCATCTATGCAATTTGCATTGGCTTCCAGTCAACTCTCGGCTGATATTCATGATGTTATCCATTGTACATCGGGCCATTTACTGGTCAGGTCCATCTTACCTTCAAAAAAGATTTTTTAGGATTTTTTAGTTTAGGAGTAGTAAAGTTAGGACTCCTACCTTTAGGACTCCTATATGCCTTCTGTGAATACCGATAGTCTTAAAGTTAGGATTTTTCTAACTTTACTACTCCTAAACTGAGAAAAATCCTAACTTTAAGACTTTTAGTATTCACAGAAGGAATTTAGGAGTCCCAAAGTTAGGAGTCCTAACTTTACTACTCCTAAACTGAGAAAAATCCTAACTTTAAGACTTTCGGTATTCACAGAAGGCATTTAGGAGTCCTAAAGTTAGGAGTCCTAACTTCTGTGAATACCGAAATGAGTATGTGTCTTCTGTGAATACCAAAATGAGTAAGTGCCTTCTGTGAATACCAAAATGGTAGTAAGTTTAGGATTTTGTCTTAAGTTAGTTCTGTGAATCGGGCCCAGCATCTTTATTTATAGCAGGAGCCCAGCAGCTGGTTACAGCAACTCAATATCGAATGGAGGTTGTAACTCACAAAATCCAGACATTTCTAGAACCCAGGCAATAATGTGTAGTCGCACAAAAACAGTTGCTGAGTTAAGAAATTTTCATTATTACTTAGAATTTGGGGATAGCGCATTCATATTTAACTTTTGTTGCATTAAAAATTATTTAACAAAAATGCATTTTAAATCGTAATAGGAAATAATGTAGAATCAGCCTCAAGTTACAGAAACTTGAGCAAAAATTATCAAATCCTTTACACTAAATTCAAAAGGCCAATCAAATCCCCTCAATATTTAAAGTACAGCCTCCGATTTAGTCCATGTCATAAATAAAACAACAGCACATACTTGTTCTTGTTAACTCTGACTCCCAGCAGACAGACTCTGCCCTGTTACTAGTTTATAGTGACCTTTTAAGCTTGGCAGGTCAATGCCATCTTGTATGTAATGGAACTAATTTATAGTAAAAAACTAAAAGAAGGGCTAAAGATTCTTCACAGACTGGTTCCAAGGTAATAGGAAGGGGTTACGTTTACATGCTTCACAAAAACCTAAAACAAGGATCTGGAATGGCAGTCCTGCCTTAAGATACAAGTATATCCAACATGGTAAAGATAGATTAAAGTGAAAAGTAATTAAAAATTTAGCACACAAGTATATCTACTCAAGTCAACAGCATAAAAGAGTGATGTTAGCGATCAGTTCAGCTTGCAGCAGGACTTGTAAACACACTGGAGTCATTGCAACCACAAGCATCTGGAGCTCAGTGTGTACTCCAAAGTCAGTAACAAACCCAGGAGACTCCTACAAATATACAACAAGCAGGTTTCTGTATATAAAATGAAATGTATAGGGAGTGAGTGCTAAATCCGTTCACTCCCTTCCCACTGCTCTGTCCTCTAATGCCATCCTCTGATCTTCACACCCCTTCCCCACAAGCCCCTTGCCATTGCAATGTGACCATTGATAAACCAAATATGCATTGCTCCCACACCAGGCCCCTTGACTTACTAGTGGCTGCTCACTCCTCAGAGGAAAGGGTGGGAGAAGATGTTGATTCTGTCTGCAGCATCAGACTAGGGATGACAGCCTCCTGCTATTGTCCCCTGGTGTCTCTGTGCCAGTGTTCCTCATGTCATTTGACTGTAGAGGTTAGCATCAGTGATCTGAGCATGCCTAGAGCAGGTGACGCACATAGGGGTAGGAGTTTCACTCTCTTAATACAATCTTTGACGTATGTTTCACTTTGAATATAGTGTAGTAAGCAGCGAAGCATCCCCAACAATAGCAAAAATGGGAAGGAGCACAGGTAAACTCCACCATGCAGTGGTAGCAGAGTTTTTGCCAAACTCCACACTCCAAGAGGAGCACAGAGTCGCAACATTCCGGGAACCCCGCCAGCATGGTGTAGTTTACCGCCAACCCCTCATTGTAATATATTTCTTGTAACAACTTTGACTGCTATAATGCTACATTGTTCTGTACTTTTTCTATGTCTGTCTTGACCCATACAAATCCCAACATATACTTCGAGCAAACTTATTTACATAACATGTAAAACGCTCTGATACCTTAGGGTCCAGCTAACGCTTTATAAAACTCAAACATAAATATAAATTATAAATAGTCGGTGTCTTTATTTCTTCGCTCTTGAGTTGTCTATGTGCATGCCTCTAGTCAATACACATCTCTAATTCCACATTATCTAAAGCAGGCAATATATTTTTCTGAGTGCATACTGAAAGTATTCTCCCTGGACATTAGAGCAATTTAACACTATTGATACGCCTTGTTGTTGTTGCAGGAAGCAGGATAGTTATGACAAGGTTAAAAGTAGCCAGACTTCTGGAGTCATTGGAAACCCTCAGATGTGGCATTGACTGACAGTTTTGGGGGTTTCATCCTTAGTTTCATCCATCCCCAAATGTATGAGGCAACATGACACAAGTCAAGCCCCAGCTGCATTGGCGAATGATTTGTGACCCAACTCTCCAGAATTTTCTGTCCAATACATCCAATAATAGTCATACCTGCATCAAAAAATACACACTATGTGATGATGTATAAAAAATATACACTATGTGATGATGTAATTTAAGAAATTGGAAAATTGGTTGTGAAGGTTGTGAATCCTTCAAAAGAATTTAGGTCACAATTGTTTTTTTACTGAGAACCAGGTACCGCATTGTAGCACTTTGTACATGCAAATACCTTTAGTGATACCTCCCTATCACATTACACCATAAGTAGGTTAAGACCCTTATACCACTATACCCCCTACACTAGATGCTATATTATAATATAAGGGGGGTATAAATATCAATAAAGCAGGCCTACTGGCCTCATCGGGATGTCAGCACATCAGTGCAGTACTAATATCCAAAACATGTTGTGACCAACCAATGAGAGTAGTACAAAGAGTCACTAGCATTCATTTTACTGGAACACCAAACATTGTCAAACATTACTGTTATCATTAAACCCTTACAATCAATATCATGTCTCAGAATCTTTCTTCTACTTTTATTAGACTACTACCGCAATACCATCTAGTAAAATACCAACATGTGAGAGCCAAAAAGTTAAAGATCTAGCTCCAGAAGACATACTCCCCCGTGGTCAGAGATTCAATCCCCCTGGGGACTTAGACATGTTTTAAAAAAAACATTTCTCTGGGGGCTGCTGCACTTCCTATAGCCCCCAAACACGATTTGGTATTATTCATTGATGGTCCTCTAGCCTTCTGGAATATGACAAGAGAACACTTTGTACATTATAAGTGCCCCTTTTGCCTGAGGGGTGAATATTGTATAAGTGGCTTTGCTCCTGTGACAAGGCTTGTACTGAAGTGGCTTTGAGTTGCATTTTTCTTTTAATTACAATAGCCCCAGTCATATCAGGGCATCCACATGCCTCCTGTTTTGGAGTAACGGGGAGCCCACTCCCACACTGCCTTGATGGCTCTTTCCTCTCAACCATGCTATGTTTTCCCACAATCAGGGAGAACATATGCACTCTTCCCCTCCCTAGCTGGGGCTGTGTGACTGGGTACTTACTGATCCACCAAGACATAGTCACTGGGAATGGGGGAAAGGGCAGCCAGCCGTTTGGGAGCACAGCAATATTTCTAGTTCCTTGATTTTGGGGATGGGGTTGAATGGGAAAGGGCTTTCTCTTTGCCAGGCCTTGGTTGACGGTGTCCCCGGGACCGATAGTAGTTCTGGGAACGATGCCCAATGCACACCGCCTAGGGTTCCTGGGACCCTGATTGCTCGGCCCTCCATGGGTAAGGTTTTAAAAATTGCAGCAAAGTGTTATATGCTTTGTTCTCTGCGCTGTTCGACTGGGGGAGCAAGAGTTAAAATGAAAGTATCTCCCACCCCATTTGGACAAATTTGATAAAGTTTGGTTTGTTAATTCCTTGTTTTGCTTCATTTTCCTCAGGCCTCTAAGGGTGGTTTTTGATGTGAGCTGTATCTGGTGGCTCCCTTTCCAATACCTGTACTTGCCTGTAGTCCTGAGACTCTTTTCTGCATCTTACACAACACTTCCAAGGCCAGCAAGCAGAAAGTTCTCCTTGGCCCTGGTCTAATGGGTTCCTGGTCGTCTTGCAGAGCACCTTTGTGTCAGAAGCTGAGGTAAGGGCTAGTTAACAGAAATTCCAGGGGAGCGATCCAAGATTTCCCAGCAGGTCCATTCCCCCAGCTGTTCCTCATAGGACATAGCCTCACTGGCCCCAGAGAGACTTATCCTAGTCTTGGGGTCATATGGAGTCAAAGTCCCAAAGCCCATCCTTGCAAAGGCATAATATGGCTTCTCCTTTATCATCGCTTCCATTTCCCGTATCTTCTCATCTGTCTCTCCCATGTGCAGGGGTATTAAAATGGAGATAAAAAGTTCTTGTAGCCAGGAACACTTGGCTAAATACTAGGGTGCCACGTCATTACTCCACCTGTGACAACCCTCCTGCACTGCATTCTGGGACAAACCAATATGGTGATTTAAAGTTGTTGTGAAGAGTGGTTTCCTGAGACCCTCATGTCCACCTCTCGCGTTCACCGTTGTCTGACTTATTACGACTAAAACCTCAAAGACAAGCCCCTCCTGTATCCGTTGCAGAGGTCTGGCCGAGCTCCATTTTTTTCTACAGACCTGGTCCCAGCCCATGTGCAGTGTGACCAACTAATAAAGAGACTCAAATTTCCTCCACAAACCTTCTTTTCTCAGGAACTGGGTTAACTACTGTTAATGAATTTATTGTGTGGGGAGGCTTTTAATCCTCCTGCTGGAGAGCAGGGAAATTAACTTGGCCCTGTAGAGGGGACTGAGGCCTGGAATATAATCAGTAGCTGACAAGTGTCAAATACAGTGTAAGGATGATGGTATGGACAGTACATTTACACTTGTGGTGCATTTTAGCCAAAGATTCATTGGTTATTGGACAACATAGGCCTAAATGTGGAGCAAAGCTATATTTCAGTGCATATTTCATACTCAATGTGTAATACAAAGTATGCACCAATGACCTTCAGTAAGAACTGCAGACCTACACTATGAAGGCCTATTCACATTATGAGGGCCAATCCAGGTCAGTACCTTTATTATTTGCCCATATATTGGGAAGCCTCAGCCACTGTATAACTAGTCTGCTCAACATCACACTAGACGGCCCCAGCTCTGACAGCCCCGCCGCATACATTTTGTTTTCAGATTATTTATAGAATAGATATGCTATATCTACACCAATACTAGTGGTGTTATTTTGAAGCAAAGTACTACTTACTCAACTCATGCCCAGACTGTTCGTAGTAGCGGAGAAGCCTGTTACTCACTGTATTTTATTGTCAACCTCTAGTAACATTGTTACTAGTTTGAAAGACTCCTGTATTGCTTTACACACCTTAATCACGTAGTTTATGTGATATGCTCTAATTTTTGATTCTTTTAATCCACAACCCACGCAGCACACAAAGAAGTTCTTTGTGCGATACCAGCCGAGTTTTGATGAAGTAGATAGAGAAACCCAACTAGGGTGAGTTCATCAATTCCTTCTGCAACTATGGTGGTGTTCCACCAGATAGGCCTGTGTAATCCTCACGATAAAATGATTGTGAGAGTCACCCACATGGCACTCACGTTACATATGTTTTTAGTCATCACTCTGTTTGCTGTGAGCTTGTCACACAGGGAACACAAGAGTTTTGTTTATACTGGTACATCTGATTCAAATAACTGTTTTTATTCCTTTACCAGGTTGGTCATATGCTATCAGGAACTACACATAGCATGTGTTAGGTTGGTTTAAAAGGGTAGATCACACCATACAACCACCCACATGTAAATAGATTTTATTTTATTAGGTCCTGATGAATCGTCACCAGATTGTTTGACTACCAGGCGAGAAACATGTTGACCGCACAGTAGAGCGCCCTACCGGAGACATAATCTCAGACATGCACCTTTGTTTCGTTTAATCAGGGTGGGAGACCCATTGATTAAAATAGTCTTCACTGGTATTCCCTTACATGTTTTAAAATTTCTTTCAGGTTATACACCTCCACACTTTCATCTACGCTAATTAGGCCCCTCACCTCCACGGCACCAAACTGCATTTGGAATAAAAGATCTCTGCCAAAGATCGCCTCATAGGGAGCCCGTCAGGTATTGCAGCGCCGACCTGATGAGGGGCAGCCCATATGATGCAGCATGACACCTTGCCGGGTGTGTGAGGGCCTTATATTCCAAGAGGAGGAATCCTCATCCTCCTACACTTCATGACCACATAAAACCAGTTTTCCCTTGTCTCGAGATTAGGAACAGCATACATTTTGTATCTTCACATATACATGTAATCACATGTTCACGACTATCCAGCCGAATGCTTCTAACCCAATCTTCACAGCAGTGACCTAATCAAGAAGGACACTCGTGGTTAGCACTCTCAGTCCATTTACCATGAATTTACTGCAAGGGAGATTCAGGTAATCACAATCGTTCACAGTAAAAGTCCAAAACATGGTAGACAAATGAGAAAAATTCAGTGGGAGGAACCCTTTTACAACATTTAACATAGTTGAAGGAATGCTTGGTATATTCCCTGTCTATTGCATAAGACTTCAAACTACAAGCATATTATGGGTTCCTAGGAAGGCCAATAATACAACTCATCATTCTCATTACATTTGTCTTGGTGATATAATTATCTAGAAATGGTTCGGGAGCTAGGCTTCAGTTTCCTCATATTATTAAATGTACTGGTCTGAATTCAGTGAGTAGTCAGGACATGCTAGAGAAAAGTCTTGCTTGTGCGTGCTGATGCATTCACCAGGCTTATTGTTACGTTCTGCTTAATGTCCTCACTTTCGCAAAGGAAAATCTTCCTTCCTCGCAATGATTCCCATAAAGGAATGGCCACACCAAATGCTTCAGGTATGACTATGCATTTTCTTGGAATTGAAATTGACAGTGCAACTGATGATAATAATCTTCAAATGTCTCCTCTTTTAAAACAAAATCCTTGTCCAATAAGTTAACCTCTTGTAAAAGAGCAATGATCCTTACCCTTTGGTAGTACCATATACTTTTGTAGTAAGTCCAGCAATACAGATGGTCACTCACTGGCACTACAACCTTCTCCATTGGAAAATATTGTTGAAACGTTAAAAAAAACCATTGCAAGTAGCAATTCATTAAATTGGATTGTTTGAAGTAGTTAAACCTATAAATACATATATTTTATCGTTAAAACAACATGTAAAAATAGTATATATTAAAAAGGTAATTATAAAAAAAATGAAGTCTATTTTTAGTTGAAAGTATAATTAAACATTGCACTTTATTTAAAATAATAGCAATATTTTAATTAATGAAATACAATATTGTTCTATAATAATTATAGTGCAGTAAAAAAAATCTTCAGGTGACAATTGTTTTTTTTATTTAAGTTTCATGAAAATAATATTGATGGAACTTAATTTAATTGTGTTAATTAAGATTTCAATGCAAAATGTAATAGTGATGTAGTATTTTTCCCTGTTTGTTTTATATTTAAAATAAATATATAAAATATGTTTAAGTCGATATTTAGCATAAAAATATTATATATTAGAGCCCCAGTGATGTCACTGGCAATGTCATCATCATCATCATAAAATCTTTATTCGGTTGCTAAAACAAGCATAAAAGATTACAAACGCCATCCTCATTATAAAAAAAACATTGCAAAAAGTTTACATTGTATGGTAATCAATAAAACATAAATAACCCCAAAATCTGGAACAGAACATCAGCTAGTCCAGTCTCGATCTTCTGGATGCTAAAGCAGCTTGTAGGAATGACAGACCTTTTAGTGTAAATTGCAGCCTTGGGGGAGGGGGTCCCTAAGGTCTTGCAAACACTTTGGAAAGGGGGGTGCGGTCTCTCTTATATTCTTGGAACATTTCAGCCCTGGGGGTGGGCCTCCCAGGTCCATTAATGGTCCCTAGAGGGGATACATGTACCACTTCCCAGTGGCGTAACAAAAGTTTAAGGGGCCCCCCTGCAATGTACATAGAGGGGCCCTCACTCCGGATTTAATACGGAGCGCTCAGGTTTAAGTACTGTGCTGAGGGGGGCCCCCTGCAGCTTGGGGCCCACCCGAACCGCGGGGGATGCGGGGGCCTGTGTTATGACCATGCCCCTTCCCCATATTTGAGAATTTGGCCCCCCTGGGGGGATAGAATCTCCAGGGATGAATACGGCTCAGGGTGGGGGTACGTGTCCCAACCCCTTAATTACACAATGCAGATGGCCCAGGCCCTATTTTCTTTCCAATCCCAAGAGAGTTCCATGGGATAGTGGCAGAACCTACTGTGTTTTTTTGATTTTGATCCTAGTGGGGGACCTCTGGGTCCTACCTATGTGGCCTAGGAGGGCAGGGTATGCGGACCCTACCCCCTTATATATTTTTTTATCTGCTACTTCAAGACAGGAGACTAAGCACCTGAGGCCTGTAATGGCTGTCTGCAACATTTTTCTCCCATAGGAAAAAATTGGCCCAAGGGAAATAAAGCTCCCTGTGCCAATTAGAGCACTTCATTTTTAAACTGGTGCGTCCTCGAGAATCTCAAGAACCTCTTGCTGACCTAACCACCCAGATATACAAATGTTTTCACCCTTAATTTCTAAAAAGCTAATGAACAGATTTACACCAAATTGCAAAAATCACAATCTGCGGATCAATAGCTAGCTTCCTGACAAATTTCATGTAATTCTGTTCAGCAGTTCTTGCTGAAGCCCTTCCTAAAGAAGTTTATGAAAAATGTATGGAGATTTTGTTTTAGGGGCCTGCATTTTTTCTCGACCCCCGGTTGACGGATCACCTTGAAACTTTCTATGCACAAACTAGGCAAAAAGAGACATTTTTAAAAACATTTTCTGGAGATTCATTAGGCAGTAACATAACAAAAACTAACCAGTGGGGATCACCAAATATGTACATCTATCCAAGCTAAAGGAATAATTAAGCAAGTAAAAAGACCATAAGTATGTGAAAGAATTTTTGGAGGATGTACGAACAAGAAAATTCCTCAGAGATAAGAAACATTACACCAGAAGGAAAAATACTTACCTTTCCCAAGAAATGTGAAACCCCCAAGAAAGCAGTTAAAAATGACCCAGTTCCAAAGATCCTGCTAACGGGGTCAAGTTTGAATTTGAGCTCAGATAGAAGAGAATTGATAGGAACATCATATGGATTTAATAAGCCAACCACTTATTTCAGAGGGATTTTGTCTACTCAAACAACATCTGGAAACTTCCAAACAGGGGGAGACTAAAAGGTCAAGGAAGAAGAGGAGGCAGAGGATGAGGAAAGCATGGAGAGGAAGGGGATTTGGGAGAAAAAAGGTCCTCCCGATACTATATCACAGGAGGGAAATAGATCTGACCCAAGTGATGAGTACGCAATCATTATCTTATCAGATCATGTTTTAACTGACATTAGGAACAGTGCCTTTAACAAGGGGCTTTCTTTCTGTTCAACAGTTCACTTTGATTACTCTTAATCAATGATTGATTTGTTTTTTTTGGCACAAATTGAAACACTTTAAAATATAGAGATAAGGTAAATTGAAAACATGTGACATAAGAAATGTAGATAATAATGAATGTAATGAGTTCAATATTGCAGACATTGAGGGTTTAAATAATATATATGGTTTGGACACACAGTGTTGATATAAATAGTGGTTGGTCACATAATATGGAACCTCACATGCAACCACAAATTAGGTTACAATTTACAACTACATCAGAGGTAAGTCTGGTAGAGGATCATGGCCTATAAATTGAGGACATATTTGAACAAACCACAAGGTGCATACCTATAGAGATGGGGTTTCAAGTGGATTAACACTCATATATTGATTGAAACCCAAAAGTCGAAACAACCGAGTACGTCATAAGATTCAGTAGACTTATTTTCGGGGGTAATGATAAAGGAATAGTGAGAATTAATGAAATGTAAACTTTCATCAGTTTTAATCTTTCCAGAGAACAGACTGATGCATAGAAAATGTACTGATGATTCTGTCCTTATAATCAAGCCCTCAGCTAACCGGAAACCTTGTACTAATGAATGTGAAACATTATTGTAATGATGCATAGAGACAGTTGAACAATCTCACACAAGATAATCACCGAAGCAGATTACTAAGAGTCCATATGCACTTATCATGTGGCTCTTTGTGATTGTTGGGGGAGAAATCTAATAGATGATGCAGAATAGTTTTACTTGAAAGTGGATAAACTTAGAACACCTACAACTTATGTTTGACCTAAAGTCCACAAACGTTCCACACAACCACCAGGGAGACCAGTAGTCTCATTCAATGGTGGTCTTTTCAAACCTAATGCAATGTATGTGAACCATTTCCCGGTACCACAAGTACTGAATTTACCATATTATTGTAAGGATTCTTTGGACTTCCTTGCAAACATTCATGATATACACTGAGAAGATAGTTATATCATGTTGGTGTTAGATGTCAACTCCCTCTCTTCCAGCATTGGCCATCAACAATGGATAGAAGCATGCACTCATTTCCTCAATGGACGATTACATAAGTTCTTGGACCACACCAATATGTTGCCGCAAATGATATATTTTTATATTTAATAACATGCTTTTCTGTCAGATCTTCGGAACAGTGATGGGCACTTGCTTTACCCTCAGCTTTGTGAATTTATCCATGGACTGGTGGGAGAAGCAGGTGGTATGGTCGGATGAAAAAGAGTTCAATACATCCCAAATTCTTTCATGGGTGAGACATATACATGATTTGTTTGTCATATGGGATGGTTCAGAACATCTAGCTGAAGAATTTGTACAAATGCAAAACCAACAGTTGATGGAAAGAATGCAGGACAATGTCATACATTCACCCCAGTACAGAGATCTGGGCATAAATCCATAGTTTTTTTGCTCACCATGCCATTCCAGTTTGACTTTGAACCCAGCCATATGCAAATCAGTCTTGACCCTGTGCCTCATGGGAACAGTCCATCCCGAACTGCCAAGCCAGGTCCTCCCTGGACTGGAACCAAGCATCCTAGGACGGGTTTCTGGGTTTCACCCCTCTTCAGCCAGGATAGCTTGATTCCAGTGGCATGTAGAGCACGGGACCCACGTCTGGGCATACCCGTCACACTCAGGGTGACAAATGCAGATTCAACAAATGATGGACAAAATGCAGAACAATGTCATACATTCACCCCAGTACAGAGATCTGGGCCTAAATCCATCGTTTTGTTGCTCACCATGCCATTCCAGTTTGAACCCAGCCATATGCAAATCAGTCTTTACCCTGTACCTCATTGAAACAGTCCAGCCCGAACTGCCAAGCAAGGACCTCCCTGGACTGGAAACAAGCATCCTAGGACCGGTTTTCGGGTTTCTCCCCTCTTCAGCCAGGATAGCTTGATTCCAGTGGCATGGAGTGCACAGGACCCACGTCTGGGCATACCCATCCCACTCGGGTGACACATGCAAAACCAACAGAATGCAGAACAATGTCATACATTCACCCAAGTACAGAGATCTGGCCCTAAATCCATCGTTTCTTTGCTCACCATGCCATTCCAGTTTGAACCCAGCCATATGCAAATCAGTCTTGACCCTGTGTGTCATGGGAACAGTTCAGCTCGAACTGCCAAGTCAGGTCCTCCTTGGACTGAAAATAAGAATCCTAGGAGCGGTTTCGGGGTTTCACCCCTCTTTAGCCAGGATAGCTTGATTCCAGTGGCATGGAGAGCATGCCTATCTTAAGTTCTGCACAATGCACAGTTGAATGTAGCTTTAAAGGATAGAGATTAACAAAACTCACGCCTTCCCCATGCACTGCTTATACCCTTTGATGTTATATCTCTCATAGCATGTTAAATGATAGCATTCCTAACAAGATTTATGATGTCTAATGAAATAATTTATGAGAACCGTGTGCATGGATGAGTGCAAGTTATAGGACGTTTCAGGTGGGGGAAAAACATATAACTGTAAGTGTATAACTTTTGAATTTCTATGCTTTGTGTAGTTTGTTGGATTTGTATAGAAAGAAGACATTTCATTAAATTTCAATACCGTTTTTATTTTTCAATAAAATGATTTTCAAGTAATAGAGTTGCATTTTGGGAGTGTCATTGAGTGAAGTGTCACTGTGTGGAGTGCCCCTGAGTGGAGCGTCACTGTGCGGTGTGTCGTTGAGTGGAGTGTCATTGAGCAGAGTGTCATAGAGTGGTATAGAATGGAGTATAGTGTTGTGGAGTGGAGTGCCAAACAGTGGAGTAGAGTGAGGTAGAGTGTCATACAATGGAGTATTGTCGTACAAAGGGTCATAAAATAGAGTGCAGGAGAGTGTTGTACAGTGCAGTGTCATACAGCAGAGTTTCATTAAGTGCGACATCAGAGAATGGAGTGTCGTAGAGTGGAGTACAGTCAAGTACATTGGGGCACAGTGGCATGGAGTGAAGGGGCAAATGGTGGAGTAGAGTGTTCTAGAGTGGAGTGCCATAGAGTGAGTGGCATGTCAAAGGGTACAGTGGAGTTCCGTGGAGTGGAGTGGAGAGTCATAGAGTAGAGTCGAGTGACGTACATTTGAGGGATATTCAAGTCCATGTGTACTAACATTTCCATTTGCGCTTTCCTAATAGTGAATTTTTGTGATTTGCTATTAGGAAATCGCAAACAGCCATGTACAACAGTGTGTTTTACTATTCCCAGTCAGTTGCAATTGACCTACCTCTTTAATATTTATGAGGTAGGTAGCAATTTGTGACCCATTGGGAATCGCTAAAAACACAAGGATGGTGGCCTGCTGGGAAGAGTAGACCACCCTGTTTTTTTGGGGAGGGAAGGAAATGCAGCCCGTTTTTCTTAAGGGAAAATTGGATGCATTTCAAAAATGAAAATGAAAAGTTTTCTTTTCATTTTTAAGAGTAGGCAGTGTTCCGTGGGGCACCTCACCCTGTGTCCTGGAATTCCCCAGCCCTGTCACTCAAACTCCAGACAAAGGAATACACACAGCCTAGCAGAGGCAGGTTTGAATGGTTAGACAAGAAAATGTCTACTTTCTAAAAGTGGCATTATCAAACACAGAATGTTAAAACCAACTTCACTAAAAGATGTATTTTATCATCCTGAGTTCAGGCATACTAAAGTCGAATTTCTACCATGTTCTCTGAGTCAGTTAGGATTATAAAATGTAATAACCAAACTGCCCATTCTGGCCTATGGAGAACAGGTAGCCTTGCAATAGTGAAAAACGAAAATGGCTGTAATTCACTGTTAGAACATGCCACACACACCAGGGCATGTCCTACCTTATCCTTACAATACACCCTGCCATTGGGCCTACCATAGGGGTGTCTGATATGAAGAAAAGGGAAGGAGTAGGGACTGGCAAGAGGGTGCACTTGCCCAGTCAGCATGACAGTACCAGACTGCATGCAGGCTTTGCAATGGCAGACCTTAGACACACTTTTACAGGCTGCTTCTATGGGTGGCACAACCAGTGCTGCAAGCCCACCAGCAGTATTTGGATTACAAGCCCTGGGAACTCCTGGTGCACTGTACTAGGGTCTGACAATTAAACCAAACCAACCAATCATGGAATCACAAATCATACTTCAAGTGCCCTGAGCAACTAACACCAGCAAAAACATATGAGGCACAGCGAAAAATGGAAGGGAGACTCACGCCAATGTGCCAGGTCTAACAGTGTCCTATAGTGGAGGTGAGTGGCATGTCATACAGTGTTGGAAAGTGGTCAAGAGTGGAATAGAGAGAGTGTCATAGAGCGGAGTAAAGTGTAGTAGAGTGTGGTAGAGTGGAGTGTCATAGAGGGTTGTAGAGTTGAGTGGCATACAGTGGCATGTTGTAGAGTGGTGTGGTGTTGATTGGAGTAGTAGGGTAAAGCAGGGGGAGTATGGTGTCATAGAGTAACAAAAACAAACGATCGTGGAATACAATCGGCGCACACTGTTAGTCCAAATAGTTTGTTACTAGTGTTCACTCTTCGGGTCAACCGTTAAGAAACCCGACATTAACAAAATGAACAATGTTGTAGGTTGAGGAGCACAAGAATCTTACCCGTTACTCTTCTGTAACACAAGAGTCTCAAGTATTTAAAGCATAGAACATATATCATGCATTCATTTTAGAAATTTCTATTAGTAGGGAAACAACACAGTCACTTCTTTCTTATACAAAATAATGCTTTTTGCGTCCTTAGTTTTTATCATCTTTTATTTGTGTTTATAGATCAAGGTATAGCCAAAACACAGACTCTTGTGTTACAGAAGAGTAACAATTAAGATTTTTGTGCTCCTCAACCCACAACATGGTGTCATAGAGTAGATTGGACTAAAGTGGGATGGAGTGTTGTACACAGAGTTACGTTGAGTGTTGTAGAGTGGCATAAAGTTGAATTGAGTGTAATTCAGTGCCATAGACTGGAGAACAGTGTTGTATAGTGGAGAGTCATAGAGTGGAGTACAGACTGGTAGAGTGGAGGGGCATAGAGTTTCATAGAGTGTCATAGAGTAGAGTAGTGTGTCTAGAACGGAGATAGAGTGGAGTGTCGCACAATGTCATTTGGTAGACTGTTATATCATAGTGTATTGCGGCGGATAGTGTAATGGCATAGCTGCTTTCAGTGGAGTGGAGTGGTATATGGTGTAGGATGTCATAGCATAGAGTAATGCGGTGTGCAGTGTCAAGATGTAGCTTGGAATGCCATTCAGGGTTTTGGCCTAGAGTGGAATACTGTAGATTAGAGTGGTGTCCTATGGATTGGTGAGTCATAGAGTACAGTGGTATGGAGTGGAGAAGCATAGAGTGGATTGGGTAGCATGGAATAGAGTAGAGTGGAGTGGTGTAGAGTTGACAGGTGTAGAGTGGAGTGGCATAGAGTGGAAAATCGCAGAGTAGAATGGTGTAGAGTGGCGTAAAGTGGAGTAACTGAGAGTAGATTGGTATACAGTGGAGGGCCGAAAGTGGAGTGGCATTGAGTGGAATATCGTAGAATTGAGTGGCGTAGAGTGGAGTGTTGTATACTGGATTGGGGCAGAGTAGAGTGGCATAGAGTGGTACAGAGTGTAGTAGAGTGCCACAGAGTAGCATCAACTGGAGCAAAGTGTTCCAGAGTGGAAGAGCATAGAGTGTTATACAGTGGAGTAGAGTGTTGTATAGTGGCATAGAGTGGAGTGGCATACAGTGGAGTGGCATATCTTAGAGTTGAGTGGTTGTTGTAGAGTGGAGCATAGTGGTGTACATTGGAGGGACATAAAGTGGAGTACAGTGTTGTGGAGTGGTGTAGAGTGGAGTGGTGTGTTGTACGGTAGAGTGGAGTGGTGTGTCATATAGTAACATGTGGTACAGTGTTTTAGAGTGGAGTGTAATAGATTAAACTGTGATGTTGTACAGTGGAGTTACATACATTGGAGTGGCATGTTGTACATTTGAGTAGTGTGTTGTAAAGTGGAGTGACATGCCGGAGAGTGGAGAAGCATGTTGCAGCATAGAGCATCATAGAGTGGAGTGGCATGTCATCCAGTGGAGTGGCATGTCGTAGAGTGGAGTGACATGTCATAGAGTGGAGTGGAGTGGCATGTTGGAGAGTGAAGTGAAGTGGTGTGTCATCCCCCTTTGTCTCACTGCCTTGGAGGAATACACAGAGCACAACAGCTAAGCTTTTCATAGTCTGGTGACCCAGGACCCTGGCAGCAGATGCCAAATAATTAAGAGAGGAAAATGCTAACTTTGTAAAAGTGCCATTTTCAGAATTGTGACTTAAACTTTGATGTGACCATTAAAGAGGAATTTCAATTACAGATAATTTCAGTCCAAATATTACATTTCTACCTCCTCCTAATCAAAGGTTGGCACTTATTAAATATATTAAGCTGACCCAATGTTACCCAATAGGAGAGATAGGCCTGACAGAACTGAAAAATGAAATTAGGAGTATTTCATTACCAGAACATGTTAATCTTAAAACCACATGCCTAATTTCTAAATATAATGCACTCTGTCTTAAGGGCTTCTTATAGGGCATATCTTAGGGGTGCCTTATATGTACTAAAAGAAAGGTTTAGCCATGTCAAAGGGTTTATTTTCCAGGTGAAATTGGCATTTTTAAAACTGCACTACAGGCTGAAATGACAGGACTGAGACATGTTTTTAAGTGCTACTTAAGCGGTGGCAAAATGAGTACTGCAGGCCCACTGGTAGCATGTAATTTACAGCCCGTGGGTACATGTAATACCATATGCTAGTGACATTTAAGAAAACTAAATATGCCAATCAGGTGTAAACCAGTTGTACCATGTTTTGAGGAGAAAGCACAACCACTTTGGCACTGTTAGCACTGGTGAAGCACCTAGATTCTTAATGCGAACAAAAACTAAATTCAGCAAACAGGAGGGTTCAGGACAAAGAGTTTAGCCAATTCTATAATAGCTCATTCTAGCTAGATTTTATGTTGAAGATGAGTAAACAAAGATAAATTGAACAGCCTAAACAATAGACACAAATAACAACTAAAGTTAACAATTAATGCAGAGGAATATAACTATCATAATCTATTTCACAGGGAAGAATTCCAAAAACTGTTAACTAGCGACAAACATTAGGGTCAGAGATCAAATGTGGAAATTGAAAAAGTGCATAAAGATAGACTTGGAAAGCAGAGCAAGACTAGAACATTTCAACAGTACAGTATGCACCAGTATAGAACATGAGATGCACTTCTTTATAAACTGTCCATATATAAAGCAACATAAAATGATACTGTGGGAACATTTCTCTGGGATGAATCTCGTCTCAAACATTAATAGGGACGCAAACGATTGTGATACTCTCTCATTCTGAATATCCGTATGGGAAATTGTTATAATAAATGTGAATGTGGAAGGCTTTGGCTACATCTATAAGTCATGAGGTTTGCCAAATCTTTTGAAAAATGAAAGTATTTGAGACATGTAAATCAAAAGAGTCCAGGCGCTGTATTATAGATTGTGCCCCAGTTGTGCAAAGGGTGTGTGCACCTGCTTTGTGCAGACCTGGGACACAATGCTATTACACAGGGGGCTGCAGAAGCTTGTTGCCTCCTTCTGTAACACTGATAGCGCTGGCACTCATGTAGTGCCAATGCTACCATGAGAGGAAGTGCCTTCATTTGCATGTGGCTACAGCCCCATGCAAATGAGGGAATCTCTTCGCCTCTGTGTCCGCACCATATTATAGACATGGGACCAGATGCAAACAGGTCCTTAGGAGATAATCACACAGTGCGCCACAAAAAGATGGCACACTGTCAGTATGCTTCCCGAAGGCAGTCCTCTACAGGGTAGGAAAGGGTTGCTATGGACCCCCACACATCCCCCTGTAGGTGAGGGCAGTCACTCACTGCACCTGCCTGACCGGGCATCTCTCTCCGGTCTTTAAAGTGCATCTGGCATGCATGCATTCTGGCACTGTGAAACACAAGAGGCTTTGAAGCAGCTGCTTCGTATTTCATTGAATGTGTTGCCCCCAGGGAATCACACGTTTACGTTCTCCGGGTAGGGGTTGGGCAGCACATTCATTATAACAGGGCACACTGTCCCTGTTTGTGCCCAGCGCAACTGTTTCCATAATATGGCCCCATATGCTCAAACCTATAGGTTTAACAAGCTGGAAGGTTTAATAATACAATTTCAAAAGCCACACAGCATCAAAGAGCAACACAATAAGCTGAAAGGTCCCGGTTCTAAGCAACCTAGAAATCCTGGTGGGGATGCTAACCTCTTCCCTACTGTGCACCTCCTTCAAAAGTTCAACTTTTTTAGAGGAGCATGTCCTACTCATACAATCACACTCATACACCTTTCTCTACTACCTGATGAAATATCTGTAAGTGAAGGGGGCAGGAAGGAGTGAAGAATTCTCTCATTATATACACTTTTAGGTCCCTTCTCCCCAGGTTTGAACATTCACCCACACACAATGTTTATTTTTAGTTCGACAATGAAGTTGTATGTTCAAAGTCCATTTAATCAGTATTCTGTACATTGAATCTTCCTTGCTGTCAGTGTTTTATTTTTTAAAATGCATTGTTTCGTACAAAGTTACACTTTGTTTTTATGAGTCTCGTGCTGACATATTTTTAACCATAGTAGGTATGCATCCACACAGTTGGGAGTCATTTGCAGCCCCACAAGACGCAGGCAACTTATTGTAGATGCTGTCAGCTCTTCTGTCTCGTTCAGTCTCCCTAATAGCTTCATTACTCAGACTTTAATTACTTTGACTGACTCTGTCCAGCATGCTGTCATAACACATCTTTCTTCAAAGTCAAAGGGACAGAATTAATTGTCACGCCTGTACTAATCTCAGGAAAGAACATTGCATTTTATTTCAGGACCCCGCTTATAGATAGCTACAATCTAAGTTATTATATTTCCTAATAGCTGTATCTTCTCCATTAGCGAGAAATAGGCTCCCCTGCCATGCAGACTAGCTGTTTAAGAAAACATGGTTCTCTTTCGACAAACTGTGAATGTATATACCTTCTTTTTAATCTAATTCTTCTTTATTTGGCAGTCGGTGTTTCACATCGACTTAGTTAAACATTATAAATTCTTCTGGACAAAGTTAAGCAAAGAAATTAAAGTATGTCTCAGAAATGTGAGTTTAATGTTGTTGCCATTCACTGCTGCATTAAAAAAAGCATTAGGATTGAATTAGGTAGGGCTTTTTTACAGTGAGTTTTCACAGGCAAACACAAAATATATGGCACACATTCACACAAACAATACATAAACGGATAGAACATCCGGTCACTGTTCAAGGCAATTCTGAGAGAGTAGCACTGTGCCCTGTTCTCTCCTGAACCTGTAATGGTCCATTGTTAAGAAAACGTACATGCATAGCGTCATAACAAGTCCCACACTGATCCATATGTGTCTGGTAGTAGGAGCTGCCAACCCCTCGGGGATCATAAGATCTATGGTCCACAGGTTTTCACCCAGACAAGGCGGCTGCTGAAACACCAGGGAATACCCCCCATCCCCAGGAATTACTGACATCCGTGGTATCAATACCTCTGGATCAGAGAAGGAATACTGGCCCATTTTCTGGCCCACTCATAATTGGACCGCTTAGTGTTATGACCCTTTCAATATTCCTTTTCTTGTTGAAGACTGATCCTGTGAGTATGCTCTGTCACCCTACAAAATTAGGAGTAAGCTATAGTATATTTATTTTCTTATGGAGCACACTTAAACCTAAGGTGTCAGCGAGTTGTACATAAAACTGTAGTTAACGCAAACTTCATCTAATATAAAACATCCCAGTTGCTGTGAATCGGATATATAGTGAAAGAAGAAGAATGCTCGATGGTCTGAAAAAGTGTAGGAGTTCTAGAGAGGGTGGCTGGGAGGTAAGGAAAGAGGTAGGGTCAAAATTGAAGTAATGGGGAGGAAAAAGATGCACCATAGGCAGTCAACTAGCTTTGAGAAGCTTTGAGTAGATGAAGAGTTAGTGCCAGGAAAGCGAAAGAGTCATTCTGCAAATAGGGAAAGAATAACACCGGGAAATGACTCAAGGAAATAGGAGAGCAGGGAAAGACAGATAGCATCAGTGAAAAAGTGGGAGAGAGGGTTGAGTTGAATAGACTATCAATTATTATTATTATTATTATTAATTTATGAGGCGCACAGCTACCCAGAGGTTTCCCGGCGTCATCGTACAGACGCAGAAAGAAAGGGAAAACATTATTGGTTAAATAACCATGTTTTTAGGCCTTTGCGAAAGTTTTTATAGATGGTTTCATGCCGGAGTGGCGTGGGGAGTGAGATCCATAGTGAAGGGGCCAGGTAAGAAAAAGACCGGCCACCCATACGTGACCGTCTGATCCTAGGGTCTAAAAATTTGTCCTGAGTAGAGGATCGGAGAAGGCGCGTTGGGAGGTAGGGAAGGACTTAGGCACTCAGATACTGTGGTGCTGTGCCCAGTTTAATTTTAGGCATATAACACAGGGCCTTGAATTTAATGTGGCTCTCCATCCTAAGCCAGTAAAGGTCGAAGAGAGAGCCTGAAATAGAGGCCTTCCTTGGCACCTGGCAAAGCAGTCTTGCCGCTGAGTTCTGTACTACCTGCACTTTTTGAATCCCCTCCTTGTTGGCTCCTAAATACAGGACGTGGCCATAGTCCAGCCTAGAAGTAATCGGGGTCTGGATCACAGTTCTTTGTGTGGGTCTAGGCAACATCAAGAGTATTTTTTTGAGCCATTTTAGGATTGAGGTGACCTTGACTACTTGCTGCCTCATTGATAGCTGGTCGTCAATGATTATGCCTAGATTGCGGACTAGTTGCATCGGTCAAGATCACCCATTTGAGGAGGCCAATGTCGGGGGCCCCAAAGATCTTTGTTTTTACCAAGAATTACAACTTCTGTTTTTACACCATTGAGTTTTAGCATGTTGGCGTGCATCCAACCAGCTATATTTTGCAGCCCTACCTGGAGAGAAGAGAAGATACCTCAGATGCCTCATTGGTGGAGAGAGAGAAGATTACCTGGGTATCATCAGCGTACAAATAGATAGATAGCCCAGCCTCTTCCGCTATTGTGGCCAGGGGTCTAAGGACTAAGTGAGTAAAAGGGAGTATGTTTGACTATCTAGAGAAACGAATTCTAAATAAATAAGTAATGTTCAAATCGTAAGTTTTTTAGCTTTATTCTGAAAAGCTGTAAAATTACAAAAAGTCTGATGTTGTTAAACGGCTCCATGTCAAGATTGCAATTCCAGAGAAAGCTTGCTGTGGACCATTTTGTTTCCTACATTCGATTTTGGATAATCCTCAGATTGGTATTTCCTCAAAAGTGGTCCGGTTAAAAAAACAGATACTCAGGTCTGTGGAAGTGTGGTGATTTGAATGTAACAGGAGCCAGTGGATGACTGGGAGTGCCTTTTCGTGTCTAAATAGAGTCTTACAGCAGAGTGAATTACTGCCTTGTTGGGAGTTAATAAAGATATGGGTGTGCCATCCACTTTGTCAGTTTTGAAGAAGTGTTTGACCTTCTTGATTGCAAACAATGAAGCAAAACATTTAGCCAAAGTTTGTTCAGTATGATAAACCTTAAATAGACAATTCAGAATCCCAGGGAACTCACCTTTTTTGGCTAGAACAGGAGAGAAGCCTTCATAGTTTACTTTTGCTAGCCACTCTTCTTTAACTTTGGAGTCTTTTTGATGCCTAATATGAATGACTTTGGGTTTCTCAGAGATCAGTTCGAGGAGATTGATCGATATCCAATCTTGTTTCTCCAGAACACTATATTTTAGTGATGAAATATTGTCAGTTTATGTGTTGCCTGCATGTTCAACAGAATACTCAATGATTCAAAGTGTAGATTGAATAAAAGAGAAGCCAAAACGAGCCCTTTAAAACCCCCACACTCATTCAGGAGTGATCTTAGGTATGTGCCTTCCTGTTCTCACAGGTTCTTTACAATATTTGAAGAAGGGGCTGAACCATCTTAAGATCCCTGTTATTTTGGTTGTCCCCTGTTTTTTCGGTTGTTAGTTTGGTTGAAGGAGGATTTCTCTCTCCACAGGCATATCATTTGTGACTGTATGGGTCTGGACGGTATGCTGAGCATTTCATGGTCAGCTTACACTAGGCAAACTCTTAATTCGTTGGGCTGACTTGAGCTGTTTACTGAGAGCACTAGGTATAGTTTGGTGGGATATTCCATGGCTTAAACAGGCATTTTATGACAGAGCGTCTTCAAAACCCTATGGAGGTGGCTCTTAATAAACGCTCTATGCGTTATTTTATCATGGTCAAAGCTGAACCTGGAATAGAGCCCTGTGTGTCGCTGAAGATGTCCATTTATCGTCAAAGCCTTCAGACATATTTTAAGTTTAGCAGGCTTTATCAACTTCTGCTACCTAAGGAGTTCTGGTGCAAAGTTTCACATCTTCTGCCTTGCCTCTGTGATGATGTCTCCATCCCTTACTCTCTTCACATCATGATATGCCCTAGATTTAACCATCTGTGTTTTACATTAATCCGCCCACTCCTTCTGCCTATGAATTTTAATCAAGTCATGCTGACCTATCTCTTTCTGCAAATGTTAAAATCACTTGCCATTTGCTTTTATCTGACTCATTTTTATCTGTGGTTATTAATGGGAGGTGATTATTAGTATGTGTTCCCTTTTTTTAAATCTGTGGGGTTTTTCCTTTTTGCCTGGCCTTAATGCTGTGATTCTTTCATACTGATTTTGTATCTCTGTTGTTTCCTTTATTTATTTATCATTGGTAATGGAGATATGCCAGAGCCAATGATGTTTAGGTCTTGTATTTTATGCATTTTAGTTGTATACTTTTGTGATTTTCGAGAACAATCTAATACAGTTATTTACATACTTACTATCTTAAGACGTAACCCTCTACATGCATGTGGTCTTGTATATGCATAAACAGTATGATATGGTCAAGATTGTGTGGAAAGCCATCCATACATCGAGTACGATAGGAAGGTAAGCAGCACCAACATCCAACATACAGTGAATATCATCAAGAGTGGCAGTTTTGGTGCTGCAGCTACTCCCAAGGTCAGACTGTTGGGAGGTAACAAGGTTTTTTACTTCAAGGTGTTCATGTAGCTGAATGGCTTCACATACCTAGAGCACTCAGCCCACCAAAGAGATAATTCTCACAGGTTAGTAAATTGCCAAAATGATTGGATCTGCCAGTGTTTTTTTTACCAAGGTATGACTTGATCAGTTTTTAAAATATCTAGGAACACTCCATGACTTAGAGAGAGCAGTCTGCACTACAAGTTAGAGAATAATTAATATGTTTTGCTTATCTGATAAGGGGTTTACATCTCTAGTTATTATGTCTCATAGTTTCACTTTAATCAGCAGAGAAAAGTGTGTCCACAGCATGGTTTGGAGTGGAGGTAACTGATCAACAAGGGATGTCCTGACCAAGTTATGTATACAATTTCTGGTAATCACGATCTTATTAGAGTAGACATTTTGGTACGCATTGCAATCATGTTGATTAAGGACTTCGAGAGTTAGATTGAGCAAAGTTAGATTTCATATTTTTAAACACCTATTTGAGGGTGGTTTAGTGAGTTGTTCAATTTGTGTTGTACAACATCTTTCTGTATTTACTCCTTTCCTTCTGTTGCAAAGGTGTAGGGAGTATTGTTATATCTCCCTATTTTTTCAAATTTGCACATGATCTTTATCTCAAGGAAGAGTTCATCAGAACGTCACGTATTCTGTTTTTAGCACTCTGAATTTCACATTCAGGTGCTATTAAGCTTATTTGTTTTTGTACTGCAGTGTGATTGGTGGAAAATAATATATTATGATCAACACAGAAAACAGAGGCTACAATAATGTAGGATTAAGATTGTGAGCAGTCCAAATAGGTAAATGTGTTAAGAGATCTTATTAAATGGAATTCAGGTATGGTTTGATGTGAATTTAAGCTAGTACAATGTGAGCTTACAATTTCTATCTCGGCCCACACAATTCACAGCAGATTCAGAAAAACAGCTTCAATTTTGTCCTATTTACAAAGGATGTTTTCATCTGGGCAACACCTTTAAGTCATTGAACCTTGGGTACAACAATACAAAGTGTTTTTTCAACAGTTTAAAGACGTTTTCACATGAAGAAGTTGAAACAAATGTCACTTGCATAGGGGCCTGACTGGGGAATTAAAAGAAGCACTGGCAAAATGGCCAATTAAGCCCCACTCCTTTTTCTTCCTCACACAATCTCTTTTCCCATCCATCCATTCCCTCTGTCTCCTTCTCTTCTTCCTCTCTTAGCTTTCTCTCGACCATCTCTTGAAGCCTGCTGTAAATGATTTCAGGGAGCTGGGGGAAGGGACAGAGTCACCAGGAGCAGCCCTAAACATTAAAAACTGCCCTCCAAGGGTTCCAGTCCAAACGAAAAATACCCAGTGGAAGAAAAGGCATGTTTGGCCCTGCACTTACAGGATTATTATCATTACGACAGAGTTCCTAAGATATAAACTCTTACATTTGCTGCTTTAGCCACGTAAAAGTTGAAGCTGGGCAGATTGATGAATCCTCTGCACCTGCGTATTATCACTGACTTTGAGGTGGTGTAAAGTACTCCTTTGCACTGTCTGTTAATCGTCTTAATTCCACTAATGCATTGATTGATTTGGTGCTCCACATATATCAGAATTTAAAATTAAAAATGAATTGAAAGGAGAAGCATTCCTTCTCATTGGGTGACTAGTTACCCTCTGGAGCCTACTTCGGTAATACCTCCAGAAAAACCAATGCATTTTATAAAAAACATTGCCCTCAGTTCCAGGGAAATGCACAAGCCCAGTCTTAAGCCCCAGACCAAGACTGGGCAGGAATGGAATTCTAGTGTATGGGCAAATAGTGCCTATTTTCTGTTGAAAGTTACTTTGACTAATCTAATAGGGTTATTAGAATACTTGACCTGTTCTAGATTCAGGAGCAGAGAACTGTTTTATGCATATTACGATGGCCGTAAGCCACCTTACCCCTGCTCAAAAAAGGAATGACCTCAACCCATCAAAGTGATTGACAGTGCTCCACTTACCTCAGGAGAAGTGTGCAAAGAAATTTAAAATCTAATCATGAAAACAATATAACGCAAGACCTCATTCTAAACCTGTATTCCTTTTTATAGCACTATTAGTTGCACAAAAATTAAATGCGACCCATAAATATAATAAAAAATTAGTAATGTATTCTTTAGTCAATTTATAATTTTTCAGTGTGTCAGAAAACATATAACATAATCCCTTTATTCATGATAAATAATACAAAAAATGTGTTTATAAATCTGATAATCAATTCTTACAAACTCACACTGATCGAAATCTTCACATTCAAACTTTACATCAAATCTCAAACATACTCACACATTCACTCATTGATTCCCATTGTGCCTTTGGACCCCAAATAAAGAGGTCATCATTTATGCCTTCTATATATGTTGGGGATACATGTTGGAGATCTCAAACAATGGTTGATGCACATTCAGGTGCTTGGATTCTTTACAACCACCTTCCTCAGGACCCATTACTTTAGAACATTTCATTATAGGTGTAGGGCTTGTGCTACAAACTTGACATAAAATCAATTTAGTGCAATGGGGCATAGTTTAACAAATTGTTACAATCAATCAATATATGCACAAATACATTGTACATTATACCGGCACAAATTTAGAAGTTATAACCAGCACCACTAAATAGTAGTCGCTATTGTGTTCAGAAAGACCAATGTGTGCCTTTCCTTCAAAAACCTGCCAATACTATGTATCCATCAAAGTCTCCTTAGGTTTTCATCCTAGGTTTATGTATTCGAAGATACCATTCAAGTAATTTTATAGTTTTCCATCATATTTATCATACCAGTATACCATACAGTTTCATACTTTGCAGTAACCTTTACCATGTTAGGGCATTGAATTGGTATGAGATATCTAACCAGTTTTTCTTATATGGGGGGGGTTCATTTGTTTAATTTTTACTGTCCCTCACCATCAGAATATTCTAGTAGTGACAGATAGATTGTGAAAAAAAAGCCATCCGACATTCCACTCTAAATAGGGCAGATGGGTTACCTTGAACAGCCCTACTTCCTTGGGACATCGTAGGAAGATAGATGCTGATGGAGTAAATTTTATTCCATCAGCGTAAACCGGTGGTCCAACAGACTCAAAATGGTGTGGGCGAACTGAGAGTTTGCCAGACAGGGTACTCCACTACAATTGTGAGATGCATCCTATCTGACAAACTCTAAATCAGGCCTTAACATTGTTAAAATAGGATATGCATAACCGATGCTTCGGGGAAAAACGTACTAATAGAAGAGTCACAATTGACCAGAAATCCGACACACCAGGCGGGTCATCCCATTCAAACCTTTTTCCTTCAGGCTTAGTCTCTGATATGGAAGGAGAAGTGTGGCAAAGTGCAAGGATGTGGCTGGGTAGGATCCATTGAAGTTGAATACATCATTGTCAAACTCCTGCTGTGTACACTGGATTGGTACCAAAACCTCTAAGCAGCAGAAAATTGGATTTCATAGCCACAGAGGTTGCTTAATGAGTGGCATAGATAGGTTTGCGAAAGATAATGTCTAGATTGCCTGAGGACTTGAGCACGTGGTGGGTGGGGGGACCCACTCGGGTGGAACTAAAACCCTCACACATCCAGCAAGCTAGGTGTCATGCTTCATCATCTGGGTTTTGCTCCTCGTCGGGTCGGCGCTGCAATTCCCAACGGGCACCCAAAGATGGGGCTCTTTATCGGAGATCTTTTGTTCCTCGCCGAAAGTTGAGTGCAAGTGAGGGCCAGGTAAGTGTAGACGTTGGTGAGTGTATTTTAAAACAGGGTTGGTTAGTCTGAATATCGAGTTTATTAGGTCAGTAAACCACCCTTTTAAAAACGATGTGAGTGGCGGTAGTCTGGACACAGTGGGTCAAAGACTTGCTCCGCTCAACTCAGATGGTCAACATGTTTCTCGCCTAATGGTCAGGAGGATCCCACGGCAATTCATCAGGACCAATGTGGTGTGAACTATCTACAAACGTGAGGGTGTATAACAGGACAGAAATTATTGTGTTAGTGCCTGGATAAATCTACCCTGTGAAAGTGTGGAGAAATCTAACACTTCCGCATAGAAATGGCCTAAGGAATGTGCTAGTGCCGCTCCAGTCGGTGCGTGGTGAGCCTCTTGGGATGGCGTAGTAGCCTGGGTTCAGTTGCCCAAGGGTGGTTAGTAAACCTACCCCGCTCCGCCGAAACCGGTTTCGGCGGAGCGGGGTAGGTTTACTAACCACCCTTGGGCAACTGAACCCAGGCTACTACGCCATCCCAAGAGGCTCGCCACGCACCGACTGGAGCGGCACTAGCACATTCCTTAGGCCATTTCTATGTGGAACTGTTAGATTTCTCCACACTTTCACAGGGTAGATTTATTTACTGACCTAATAAACTCGTTATTCAGACTAACCAACCCTGTTTTAAAATACACTCACCAACGTCTACACTTACCTGGCCCTCACTTGCACTCAACTTTCGGCGAGGAACAAAAGATCTCCGATAAAGAGCCCCATCTTTTGGTGCCCGTTGGGAATTGCAGCGCCGACCCGACGAGGAGCAAAACCCAGATGATGAAGCATGACACCTAGCTTGCTGGGTGTGTGAGGGTTTTAGTTCCACCCGAGTGGGTCCCCCCACCCACCACGTGCTCAAGTCCTCAGGCAATCTAGACATTATCTTTCACTTTGTCTCCACCTTGGGGTAGAGTGTACACTTCACACTACTTCCCCTGACTAGGAGGAACAGCATACTCTTTCTCTTTTCAGTACTTCAGGGCATGTATGCTGGACCTCATTAAATATTGCCCACCCATTTTTACTTCCTTCCCCTGATTAAGATAGATAGGTTTGCCTCATCTTGGTCCGAGGTTTTGCCTTTCAACTCAGTACATTTTGAGCATGTCTACATCCTGCAATGGAGCATTGCTGGAAGCAGGAGCTGGGCAGAGCTCCAACAGGATTGACACCATCACTGTGAGGTTCCATTAACAGGTTTTCAGCATTGCAAAAAAACTCTGAATGAAATAACCTGATTTTCCTTATGCCTATGTTGTGACCTACCTGTGCAAAATGTGCACCTTTTCCCATTCCTTCTGAGGTAGGCAAATTACTGTTCCTCTTGTTTGGAAGTGCTGTAAGCATTCCTCCTTGCCTGTCCCACAGCTTCGAGCTCCTCAGGGCAGGCTTCATGGATGTTAAAGCTGTCATCCTTAGGGTTGTCTTTCCTCAGACTTTTTGCCTTTTACCTCCCATTCTTTCTGATTCTTTGTATTGGCCTTAGGACTCTGAACACTTTTCCACCTCTAACAAGTGCTAAAGTGCATGTGCTTCTCCCCTAAAACATTATGACATTGGTGTTTACCTGACTGGACTATTTGTTGTACTGGTAAGTCCCTTTTAAAGTGGTATACCATATACTCAAGGCCTGTACTATACATGCTACTAGTTTGCTGCAGCACTGATTGTGCCACTCACAGAAGTAGCCTTTCAAATCCGTCTCAGGCCTGCCATGGTAGTGCCTGTGTGTGCAGTTTACTGCCACCTTGACTTGGCATTTAAAACTATGTCCCTGGCCTTCAATTCTCCTTTTATTGTACATACGTTACTCCTATGGTAGCCCCTAAGTAACCATAAGGGCAGGGTGCCATGTGAATAAAAGGTATTTTAAGATGTTGTACATGTGCTGGCAGTGACAAACAGCCTATTTCATTTTTCACTACTGTGAGGCCCACCGCTCTCATAGGCCAGCATTGCAAATTCCTCAATACACTTTTAAGGTGTAATTCCTGATCAGCAGCGGCGGCTCTTCTGCTATGGCGGAGGAGCGTTACCTTCCCTGACAGCACCCTCAAAAACATTCAAAATAAAACAGGTTTAAAACCCATTTTATTATTGATTTATTTATTTTCTATGGGACTACGTGGTTAGTCTTTGGGGTGGGATCGGGGGGGGGGGGTGTGAAAGTCCTGGAGGGCACTGTTATCAGTGCACATGATGGTTTTGCCGGCTGTCTCAGGCCGGCCAAACCGTCATGTGCGCTGAAGCTCTCTCCAATCCGAGCTGCATTTTCCGGGTTGGAGAGAGCAAGCACAGGTTCCCAGTCTGTCTGGGAGCGCACATTCACTATACTCAGGCCAATCCTGAAGCTGTTCTCATACTTGAAAGAAGCTTCAGGATTAGCAGCAGGGCAGTCTGGGAACCTGTGCCTGCCTGCATTACAGAGGAGCAAAAAAGCATGATGCTGGAGGGCAGCAGGTAAGTTCTTTTTTTTTCTTCATCTTACCCCCCACACCCTCACCCTATTTTCCCTGACTCAAGTCACTCCTGCTGATCAGAGAGGAGTAGCTTTTTCATGTTTCATATCTTTGAAATGATAATGAGTAATCCTCCTTACTGGAGAAGTTGAATTTAGCAATACTGTTTCAGAAATGTCACTTTTAGAAAGTGTAAATTCGAAACAACAAGAGGTGGCTGTGTCATTTTAACAATGTTATGGGGGGCATATTATCAAGACAGGCGAAAGAATTATTGCAGCTAAAGCGGCGATAATGGCTTGATAATATGCTCTATGGAATTCCAATTGAAGCCCATGTTAGATGCCCTTCACATCTAACAGGGGCTTCAATTGGAGTTCCATAGAGCATATTATCAAGCCCATTATCGCCGTTTTAGTGGCAGTTTTCTGCCGTTAAAGCGGCGATAATTGTATCGCCTGTCTTGATAATATGCCCCCAACAAATGCTCATATCACTTTTTCATCTTCAATATCTCTTCAAGCAAGAGAGAAATATCAACTTTCTATTATGAAATGTACACATTTAAAATGACCTTGTGATCATTGTGACAAACAAATCTTAAAGCATTATCTAATACAAAGAAAATACATGTGAAATTCAATGTTCACACAGTCCTACGGTTGGTGAGCCACACCGATAAATTGACAACAGATGCTCTTGGTATACAGTATGGGGGTTCAAGCTATCTAATATAGACTTGTTGGGATTGCCTTTCTTATTCACTAAAAATTAATTTTCTGTGAAAAAGACAACTTTTAGAAAGTGGGCACTTCTCTGCACTTACTGCTCTATATGCCTGACACACTGTCTCCAGTTATGAGAGACAAGGGAACCCGAAGGTAATACACTAGGGACCTTGGGCGTTAACTTATTACAAAAAACAGTGGACCCTAGTAGTTGGGGGATTAAGATAAGGATAGACACAAACTAAATAGTATTTATGTCCTTTGTCCAGCCGGACAGGAATTTATTTGGCGATGCACAAAATCAGAAAGTAATGTCAAGGGGGCACAGCCCGTGACCTACAGTGAACAAGACAAAACAACAAATATAGGCAACAGCGAGCAAATCGGTCTGTATACTTATAATCAGTGAACAGACTTGATTATAATTTGAGTGACCATTGTACATAGCATTCACAAGCATATTCAGTACATATGATCCTATTGTTTCGACGACGTTTCGATGCCGAAAAATTAAATAAATGGCATCATCTTCAAGACAAATATATAAATCATGTTTGTCTTGGAATTATAAACAATTTGCCTTTCATGCTACATACAAGCGACATTTGTTGGGAAAAAATAAGGGAGAGAAGGGAAAAACACTAAAAATACGAGGCCAGGCATGTTAATTTAGAACAGAAGTGACATGGATAAAATTAGTGATACGGTTTGCACCAAATGGACCGTTCTTTTCAGGTAGCATGGTGATAGCTCCTATAATATTTTTCGCCGCCTACGCCGAGCACCGATCACAGTTCCTAAACAAATATAGTGACTGCACCATTGTTTAGTGCACAGTATGACATCATTGTTCTAGCACTAAGCATGTCTGAAAAGAACGGTCCGTTTGGTGCAAACCGTATCACTAATTTTATCCATGTCACTTCTGTTCTAAATTAACATGCCTGGCCTCGTATTTACAGTGTGTTTCCCTTCTCTCCCTTATTTTTACCCAACAAATGTCGTTTGTATGTAGCATGAAAGGCAAATTGTTTATAATTCCAAGACAAACATGATTTATATATTTGTCCTGAAGATGATGCCATTTATTTTGTTTTTTCGGCATCAAAACGTCATCGACACAATAGGATCATATGTACTGAATATGCTTGTGAATGCTATGTACAATGGTCACTCAAATTATAATTAAGTCTGTTCACTGATTACAAGTATACAGACCGATTTGCTCGCTGTTGCCTATATTTGTTGTTTTGTCTTGTTCACTGTAGGTCACGGGCTGTGCCCCCTTGACATTACTTTCTGATTTTGTGCATCGCCAAATAAATTCCTGTCCGGCTGGACAAAGGACATAAATACTATTTAGTTTGTGCCTGACACACTGTCTCCAACACAAATTTGGAGTAGGTGACAGCTACACTTTGTGCATTCCCTCTAGACAATCACAAGCATGGGAAAGTGAAACTCATCTGCTTTCTGTTCACTCATCTGCATTCTGATATGTCTTCCTGGGCAGGGAGGAATGGGGGGGCTGCCACTTACACTTCAAAAGATAGTGCCCTGTCCACACACAAGGCACTGATTTACACCACACAGATAGTTAAAAGGGATCCTTGTGCACTTCAGAAAGAAGTTTCTTGGAGTCGCCGCCTACATCAAAGGCACTTTTGGGTATAACCACTGGGTCTCTGACCCCCTAAAATCAGACACTTCTGGAACTTAAACTAAACCTCTGTCCGAAGGACTACTTTGCTGCTTAAAGGACTCAACTTGACTGATTTTCTTGTAGGACTGTATTTCTACTTGTTTGCTTGATGACTTGCTGCCCGCTGCTCCCTGACTCTGTTGAAGGGGAGCTGGACTCTGCCTTCCCTCCAACTTATCTCGAAGGGCTTGATGGCTTGCCTCCTGCTTTTTGAAGTCTCAGGTTAACAAAATACGTCCTGCAATTATGCTGATGCTGCTTGTTAGACCTGGCATCATTGGCATGGGTTTCCCCTGTATTTTTGCCTTATGTTGTGCTGTGTGTTGGACTTCATTTTTGCTGGTCCAGATGCTTTGAGCATTTTGCCACTGCTGTTCAGTGCCAAAGTGCAAGTGTTCCCTCTGTAATTTGTGTTTAATGGATTAGTGATTCCATGAGTGGCATATTTGGTTTACTTTTAAGTCCCTAGTACAGTGCACTGTGTGTGCCCAAGGCCTGTAAATCAAATGCTGCTAGTGGGCTTGTGTAGTAAAGGAAGATACACAGTCCAGCTGTATAAGTAGCTAATCCTTAATTGTAGCTTGGTTCCAGGATAGGTGAGTAGGAGAAGATAGGAAGTAGTTATGTAGCCCCACCAGAACCAGGCTCCTAGCAGCTCAGCCTGAGTTGACCAACTGACACTGTAAGCACAGAGAGACACCCAGGCATTCCATGATGTCATGGTACATTCTACAGAGCTATTCAGTGGAGAACAGTAGAGAAGTAATTTACTACACATCCTCCTTCCTTAGGGAACGACAGCAGAAATAAAGAGAAATATAAGTAAGATACCTCAAATATAACATTAACATGAAAGGCAAAACTTGAGATGCAAATATCAAATGGTGTAGTACATGAGGTATCAGAAATACTACTGTCATAAACAGAAATGCATTAAAATACAAAAATAATTGAAAACATTAAAATTGCATTAGAATTGCAAATATCATAACTACACGCCCCATCCCCCTTCCTTATAGAAAAACATGGTAAGAGAAGAGTGGTCACTCCCATAACGTCCCCATAAGCGGGTACACCACAGGGTAGGGACCCTGGCAAACAAAGGTGGGTGATGACACAAAGGGGCAAACCCTTGGGACTAAACAAAACAACATCTATAAGATCCAAAGAGTAAAAGTCACTCTAGATAACAGGAAGAGTGCAAACTCCCCAATAAGGCTACACCAGGGAGTAAACAATCTGGAAAAAGACAACACTTCCCCTGATTAGAGTAGAAGGCATGATAACACCAACTAAACACTAAAGAACAGCTTCTCACTAAAAGTCCTATGAATGTGAAACCCTTGGCCACGAGATCCATGCAGGTGGACTTCGACCGGAGAAAAATGTCAAGATGAAAGGATACTCTATTGTTGGTAACCCTTGGAACTGACAAAACACCTTCCCCCAAACAAGAGAACAAAACAGGGTACTCACCCTGGAAAATTACACCACCTGCCCTAAGTAAGGTACACTACGATATACTCACCATGGAAAACTACGCAACCTCCCCTTAGTAGGGTACACCACAGGATACTCACTCTGGGAACTGATATGGGGCATTGACTACCCAAAAACAACACAACCTCCCCTAAGTAGGATAAACCTAAAAGGGTACACCGCAAGGTACTCACCCTGGAAACTGATTTAGGGCACTGACTACCCACAAACAACACAACCTCCCCTAAATAGGGACCAAACTGAAAAGAGGCGCTGACTAAGCACAAGAGGGTACTGGCCCTTGGAACAAAAAAACCCCAAAAAACAACCTCCCCAAGTGGGATACACACATGGTAACCACACTTCCATAAAGAATAGGGATACATATGCGCAAACAGAATATTGTCAAAAGAACAAAACTGCATAGTAACCAATTCCAAAACCAGTTCCTTAACCACTAGGTGAGCGGCGTCTCACCCGAACCCATGGTAATAGAGCACGTTCAGCTTTATGGTTGGAGATGAAGGGCTGTGTGGGGACTCCATGAAGCCACCTCGGTATCTCAGTAAAGAACTATGTCCATGCCGCACTCGGTCTAAACGTACAAGTGCAGGAAACGTGATTGGCCCAGAGAGGACATTGCACCAGTTTGAAGTGTGAGCCACGACCAACCACAAGATGGCGACACGCTTTTGACGAGGGGTCAAGTGGCTCATGGCACGTTTGCCCAGCAGAGCGTAGTTAAGCAGCTGGGAGGATCCGAAAATGCCAGAACATCACAGAGGAGAGGATGCAAGCATCACGAGACCGGTAAGACTGTGCATGTCGAGTGTGTGTGCGCGGTAGGGGGCTCATAGCTTGTTTGAAAGGCAGCGGTTCAACGGCCATGGAGCACATGCAACATCACGAGTGCACATAACAGCAAAGAAAAGTGCACCCCCACTCACAGTCCTAATCTAGCCCCAGCTATTCAGTGGAGAACAGTAGGGAAGTAATTTACTACAGCTTGCAACACTGATTGTGTCACCCACACAAGCAGCCTTTCAAAGGTAACTCAGACCTGCCACTGCAGTGTCTGTGTGCAGTCTAGTACTGACATGTAGACTTGGCAAGTGAACCCACTTGCCTGGCCTTAACCTTCCCTTTTCATACACGTGAATCACCCTTAAGGTAGGCCCAAGGAACCCCTGTGGGCAGGGTACAGTGTATGTGAAAGGTAGGACATGCCCTGGTGTGTGTGGCATGTGCTGATAGTGAAATACTGCCAACTTTGTTTTTCACTATTAAAAGGCTATCTGTCCCATAGGATAGAATGGGAGTCTAATTATACCATCCTGTAAATATAACTTCCCATTGGGACAAGATAGAAAGGTAGAGTTTATAAAGCCTGAACTCAGAATATAAAAATGCGTCTTTTAGTAAAGATGATTTTTATATTGTGTGTTTGAAAGTAGGTATTTTCTTGCTTAGTCACCCAATGTGCCTCTGCTAGGTTTGTGTATTGACTCTCTGGCTTTGTAGTGACAGGGGCTGGGGATGTGCATTCTGTTCAGATAGCCACTTGGGGGGTGAGGTGTGTCCCGCCTTTCCAAGGTTAGTCGGGCTGGGCTGAATAGACCTGGGCTGCATTGGACAATGCTGTCTCCACCCCCTGCCAGGAAGCTGCATCAGAGAGGACAGAACTGGTTTGGGCCAGGCGAAGAGCTTCACTGCGTCCAGAGAACAAATGATTTTGGACTATAAAAAGTGGGCCCAGACCCCTGAACTTTAGATCACTTTTGAGCTTCAAGAGGAACCTCTGCCAAGGAGAAGAACTGGAAGAAACTGGAGGAGGAGAACTGCCCCTTTGCTGTGTGTTGTCTGGGGTTGGCCTGCAGTAGCTGTTTCTACCAAGGTGCGGAACTGTGTGTATATCCTGCTTGACAAAGTATCTCCAAGGGCTTTGAAATGGAGCTTGCCCCCTGTTCAAGAGGTCTCAGGAACAGCAAAGACTTCACCATACTTCTGGGCACCGTCTCTGGAACCGCAGAAGAAAAGGGCAACTGACTCTGTCACCGAGTCCATCGCAGGATTCTATGTCCTGAAGGCCTCGCAGAAGGCACCGCCATACTTCACCTGCGTCCTTGGTCTTACCGATGCCATCTTCATGATCATCACTGAGCCGGTGCTCGCACCGCATCCTGTGGGCACCACATTCTGCACTGCCTCGCTTCACCCTGCCTGGATGTTCCAGACACCGTCACTGTCGACCCGAATATCGTCTGCTCCACAACCTGCTAGCTCTGCAGCGTAAGCTTTGGTCTCACCTACACCGTCTGAATGATTGTCACCGGGCCGCTGCCTGCAACTCATCGTGAGGACAGACCACCTTGCACCGCTTCCAATTTGCAACACATCCGCAACGGTTGCCCCGACCGGCTCCAACCAACGTGGCGGCCGCAAGGAGAAAGGTACTGTTTTCAAGTCTGTCAACGCTTAAGCTGACCAATACCGATGTAGTTGGCTGGAATTGTTAGACTCTGTCCTTTTCAGCATCGCGGTAGCCCCAGACAGAGATACTGATGTGTAAGAACTGTGTTTTTCAGCTATTTCTGCAATTTAATTGTTATCTTGCAAAGTAACTATTTTTACAGTATTTTATGTTGGATTTTTGTCATTTTTGGTCTTGTTGTTTTAGATAAAGTTTTGATTATTTTTTTTAACTGTTGTGGTGTTCTTTTGTAGTGTTTTCACTGTGTTACTGTCTGCATGCACAAATGCTTTACACACTGTGTCAGAGATAAGCCTTTCTGATCATGCCAAGCTACCAAAGGGGTGAGGAGGGGTTATTTTAGAAGTGTATCCCTCTTACCCTGACTAGGAAGAAGGGTCCCTACCTGGACAAAGGTGCAAGCCATTGCCAAGTAGAGACCCCTATTTCTAACACTGTTGGACTCTGCCTTCTGTGAGATCTACCCTTGCCTGACGTGCCCTCTACAGGTTATGGGCACCAGAAGTAGGTTCTGCGGCTGTTTTGCTACAAAACCAATGCACATCACCACTGTGCCAATCGGAACCGATGTATCACCCTTCATCATCAAGACAAAGGCTGTTTGCCGACAGCCTTCAAGGCTCAACAACGATGCTCTGAGCAGCTCAAAGACAACAAATTGCCTTTATCTCAGCCAAGCTTCACAATGACACAGCGACCTGACTGAGTGGGTCCTGTAGCTGGCCTTCCCTCGATCACGGTCAGCCCAAACTTTGGATTTGCACCTGTCTTTCATGACATCAAGTCACGTTTTGACTGCTAGTGACTTCTAAGCACTGTTTTTGCATTTAATCTTCAAAAATGCATATCTCAACTTCTGCTGATGGGATTTTTGTTGCTTTGTTCTTATTTTACTCAGATAAATAGACTCTATTTGTCTAAACCTGGATGGAGTGATTTTGTGGTGTACTAATTGTGTGTGTGTGTGTGTGTTTGTGTGTTGCACAAATACTTTATACATTTCCTCCTTAGATAAACCATACTGCTCTGTGCCAAGCTACCAGAGGGTGAGCTCAGGCTATCCTTTAGTGTGTATCTAGCTTGCCCTGACTGGAGTTGTTGCTTGGCCTGTGTCCATACCTAAGCCATCCAGGAATCCTATATCTAACAATGGATGATAGGGTGCATATCACTTGGACAAATGCCTAGCGTAATATTTAAAGCTTTAACAATTTATTGCCTGAAAATATTACTGTATTGTTCTGCGTATCCTTTACCAGAGTTTTGACTCATCAGTACATCAAAGATCAGTGATATACACATTCTAGGCAATCCATAAATAATTAATTCTGGAGACGAGACAAAATCCCAGCTGGATTGCAATAACAGCCACAAATGGCATAAAACACACAAGGTGATACATATAACAGTTGTCTGAGCTACATGTTATGGAGAATGTCACATTTGCCTGAGTATATTAAAATACAGCTTATCAAAACCAACTTGACATTGACATCAGCATTTCATACATCGCAAATTTAGCTGATAAATCCACACAGCAAAGAATGTGTAACATTTGCCTGAACGTATTATATGTCCTCTTCACACAACTTTGGTCTACTCACATTAATGCTAGTGTCAATAAACTGTGGAATATTCTAGAGTTGGTCAGAATATTCAGACAATTGCAGGGGAATAATTAAACACACTTTACTGTGACTGACTCAATTGTGTTCACTGCAGCTTGTATATACAAGCTCTTAGTAGACTGTTACAGATATAACTTCGGGCCTTCGCTTACTATACATGTATTTCTTTTTCCTGTATATCATGACTCCACATTGTTGTTCTTTTTCTTTTTAGGTTGAGCATTAAGGACCTCTTGTATATACTTTAGTACATACTTATATGTGTATGCACTTTGTGGGATCTGGAGATCAGCCCTAGGACTTGTCTGCTTCCGTTTAGGGACTTTTTTCTGTTCAACTGCCTTTATTTAACTGTCTTGATAGAAAACGACCAGTAGAGGTCAGTAAAATACCAGAATTGCTTTCTACTGAGGGACTTTATTTTTTTATTTTTCTGGCAACCGCTTCTTTTTAACTTTCTGGACCAGCAGAGGTCAGTAAAATACTAGAATCACTTTAGCATTCTCTAGATTCCAGTCCATAGAAATTGTCTTCCACGAGCACCCGTAGACAATAATACTTTTTTCAAATCTTGTATTTTCAGTGATATGTCCACCGAAGGCCCTGATTTTATATTAAAAACAGGGCTTTGGACTAAACCATTTCCCGCTGAAAGGCAATATTTCTCTCCATGTGTTCCTATACCTGGCGTGTCACGCAGTTTAGTGCTTACTTTCCCTCCATGTTAAAGAACATTAGATGTTTCAGCACCCAGGCTAATGTACTGCATAGCTAAATACATATAAGGTCCCAAAGGCAAGACTAATTGTATTGAAAATGCTTGTTTTAAAATGCCTTCACTTACCTGCATCTGAAATTGCGGTCCTAGAAGGCTTGGCCGCAGATAGCTTCAGCTCTGTTCCAGAGATTTTGCCATATAAACAATTTACAGAGAAGTTTTATTGCTAGATTTCCATCAGCTATTGGTTGCATTAGGTCAGTGCTAATCAGTGGTTTTATCTGAGGCACCCAGCAACACCTACAAGTGTTTCAGGGTACTGAGGGAATAAAGGCATCCTTGATCCGTGCTCTTCACTGGGCCTTTCTCTGCCAATCATTGAAGAATAATTTGCAGGCAGCCTATCAATACAGCTTCCTCCTTCCTCTCTGGCTCCCACTAACTTAACCAGGAGCTGAAATTTGCTGTGCACACTCTTTCTCCTCCAGACAAACCCCACTGGGTAGTGAGGGGAATTCCCTCTCCTAAAATGGCCAGTGTCATCACATTAAAATGTGGTCATCTGTTGTGAGGGAAATCTCCTCACAGTCTAATAAGGTTCTGTTAAGATTGGAAAATATCCCCCTATTCTCAAATGGTCACTGTTTCATGATGTTGATTCATGGGACACAAAGTGACCTACAGTACAAAGAAGCATTTGAGACGGTGCAATCCTAGCAGTGTTCCCTGAAATTGGCAATGCATGCAGTTATCCAGTGTTGAAAGATGCTACTGACACCAAGTTTCTACTACTAACATCTCTGGTTACAACCACATAGGAATGGTGCGTATCTGCCACAAGAATCATCAAAGGCAGTAAATTGATGAGTCAGGACCTGGGAGTGCCTCTCAAAAGTGGTGCAATCAGTTTCTTGACATGGTTCCTACTCATCAACCCACATACAACATTTTGGGGCATATTTACGAGGGGATATTGCCACCAGAACATCACTTTTAGAGATGTTCTGGTGGCAATATCCCCATCTTATTTACAAAGCGGTGTTAAGCCACTCAATGTGGCTTAACACCGCCTTGTAAATAAGGCCCCTTTTCACGCTTCACTTAGAAGGAAAGAGGCCTGTAATGGATGTTGCAATGGGAGTTACACCACTACACATATTGTTTTTTGATGCTGCCCCAAATTTACAATGCCGGGGCAGCGCCAACAACTGAGACTAGGGAGTACCTGGTCTTAAACTGGTGATACAAAAAAAGAATATACATTTCTTCTTGTTTTTTGCTCTTTCCATATGTGTTGTATTCTGCAGAACACATAGAAAGAGCAAATCGCCATTCAAGATTGTTTATGTGCAGGGAGGTGTCCCTTTCAGCACACAAACAATCACTGCTGCAGTGCAGGCACCCTTGCAACATGGTGCAAGGATGCCAGTGCTGGTGCTAGGCAGCTTTATTAGCACCAGCGCTAGGGGAAACACAGGGGTGTCTCGTATTTTTGTAAATATGGTGCATCCCTGCAATTACAAAATGTCCGAGCACGGCATTACTAATTTTGGCATAACACCTTGTGCCGTCATTTTGTTGTAAATATCCCCCATGGCAGTTCATAATTGGCTACTTCCGCCAACTTACTCACAACAGGATGATAGACACAGACTCCTTTCCTCTCTTACTCTCTCCTCTGGTATTAACATACATGTAATCATTGTTATGAAAACATCAAATTAAAATGGCAGACAATACATGCACACTGTTCTCTAAATCCACTGAAAGTAAAGATATATTTTATTCCATAAACACAGTACTGACATCCTTCGACACTGCTAAACTGTCCTAATGCCATACACTTCAGAAATGTACTATTGTACTCACACTCTGCAATTTTCCACACCACCTTGGTAAGCAATGGTATCGTTCAATAGGTCATTGTTCCAATGAGCAAACTGAGGGTCGCTCGTTTGAATCGTAGCTTTAGAACCGAGCCTTTCGTATCGACCAAATCTTCTTCATTAAATAACAGTGAGGCATGTGATATCAACACAAATCATTATGGTTGCTAGACACCCAAGGACATTTAGGGCCTGATTAAGACTGCCCCAAGTAATGATCTCATCCTACATCCAGGTGTTTAGTTTTCATTAGATGTAATAATTTCATATTCTAATTTTTGGGGAGAATAAGGTGCAGATTTTGGTGCTTCTCATACTAAAATCTCAATATTACAATAAATACCACACATTTGTCCTCATTTAAATTGTGGCAGTTTTAATTGGCCGAAATATTTTGAAAGGTGATGTCTTTATCACACTGAGTAATTGCCAATTGCGAAAGTACCATGCAACTCAGAATTCGATGCAATTAATAGGAAAAAACTGACACACTCATAATCTGAGCCATACGTTTTATACGTCCATGTGGGCTACCTAGGTTCCATGCACAAAGTACACAAATGTACACTTGTTTTGCAGCCATTTGTTTGTGGTTTCAGTCGTTTTTCATGTCAAGGATTCTTGAAGTATGTCATTTATTTTCATCCCTCTGTCTTTGACACATCAGCTCTTTTAGCGGGTAGCTGACCCACAACTTCCCAGTGGCCGATAGGCATGCTTAGGTCTACGGAAATTAATTGCTTCCAAGACTTTGGTAGAAATGTGCCGATGTAAGATAGTGCATAGATGAGTATGGAGCTGCTAGGAACAAAGAGAGAATTTGGTTAAGGAAAACCGCGGCAATCAGTGGGAGCTGGTAAAGGGAATAGAGCTGCATAAGTTGAATCATAATATGGGGCACTGCTTTAAAAAGGTTCATCCACCAGCAGCTATCCGAAGAACAAATATTTGCAAAGCCATCAGGTCTGGCTTATAAAGCAAAGTAATTATTAATTGATTATTTACATGCAGGGCTGTGCGGCTTTAAAAGAGCATGAATGACAGGATCACAAAGTCATACAATGATTCACTTTACACCTCACCTGCTGCCACCAGTTCAAACTGATGGGAACCTCAAGATCCAGAAAGTATCTATCTCCTGCTGAGTGCTGCATAGTTACATCCTGTCACCTATTATCTTAAACCTCTATATGGAATCCCTTGGAATCACCTTGGAAACACTTCTACCTGAAAATCTTCACTGCTTGCATCATCTATTGACTATAAATCTGCATTGATCCAATTCAGAGTTGGATTTCCAGTGCATATCCAAATTCAAATCCTGATGACAATATAATTCAAAGTTTTTGGCAATTTAGGGGGCGATTATGAGTCTAGCGGTCCATGGACTGCTAGACTTGTGGGAATGCTGTTGTCTTCCGACCGCCCTATTCTGATTAGGGCGGTCAGACAGCCATTGCCCTGCTGCAGTCACCAGGAAACCGCCATTCCCTGTCAGTGTTGCAGTGGTCAGGAGGCATCAATATGCTTGGCGGGACCACTGCGGTCCTGCCTAGCATATTAGGATTATACTTTCTGCCATGGTTTTCATGGCAGTTCCTCCTCCACGAAAACCCTGGTGGAAAGGAAACAAAGGGGGCCCTACAGGGCACCCTTGTGCATCTGCGCCCTCGGGTGCATGCAGGGGGGCACAGGATGTGCCCCTCTCTGTGCATGCCCCCCAGTTCCTGCATGCCATGCAGGAGCTGTTTTTGGCGTCCCCAATTTGGTGCCCATTTTTAGAGACACTGTCACAGAAACACCAAAAAAAGCCCGTTACACAAGAGGGACTCCTAATCTCGCGGGCTGCCCGATCACTGCTTTGGGAGTGTGGCAGCAGGGTGGACCTGCGCCGCACTGCCAAAGTTATATTCAGCCCCTTAGTGTTGCTCAGCTGCTCTGCTGATGTGCACAGTGGGAATGGCAGAAGAGTTTCGGGTGCATGTGTAAGGCAAGTTTGTCTGCACATTTCTCTGGCCCTGCCGGGTCTAGGAATTGACAACCTGCCACAAAAATACTTTGACATACCCTATATCTGCTGGTTCAGAAAAGAGGCCCTCGTTAGCTTTCTCACTACCCACTCGATGAAAAAGAATAAGTCTGAAATTTCGGACATTATCTTAGATTTTAATGATTACTTACTTTTCACGAAAGAAATATGTCTTGAAATCTCTTTGGGACCAAACATTGCAATTCACAACCACAAATATTTTAAGATCACCTCCTGTGCCCCAGAATTCCGGACAATTGGCGTTATATATATTGTTAGCAATTTTTTTCTTTGCGAGCTCTTTTTTTATCTACATCTGGTAATAACAAAAGAAAACTGCTTTTATGAAAAGTCTCTATTTCTGCCGGCTGCACAGCTGCACTTTGTTTAATATTTTGTCCTTTAGGCCCAGTTTAGATTTTTGCTCAGCACTCATAAAACATACAACCTCATATGTAAATCCACCATCCAAGTTTGTCCTTCTTGGTAACTTTAAAATCTTGGTGAAATGGCACTCACAATGAATTTAGTATTATTCTGAATGATGGTGAGAGCCAAAATTGGATTACAGGGTAACCAATGAGATTTATCAATCAGTTTACACCCTGGAAAAGAAATTTTGGATGGTATCTAGTCTCTTGCAGTGCTGTCAGAATTTTGTTCCTTTGGTCAGATTGCACCATTCTTTATTTTTCAATGGTATTCCAATTTCCTGAAAGGAAAATTAACCTTCCTTCCTCTTTGTCTCTACAATGGCCTACGGTAAATTGTTCTAAGTTATAGTTATCAACTGCCTTAGATCTGCTGATTTGGTCTTCTCTACTTGCCCTACAACTGTCTCAGATCACATCCCCTCCCATAAGCTCAAACAACATGCTTGTTTCCACTCTAATAATCTCTGGTTTGGGAATCAACCCAAAAAACCTAAAAACAGTATGTAAGCTAAACACCTTTTACTCTGACTTTAAGGCTTTGTATATTTTATCTCACATAACATATACAGCAGCCAGACAGTTTCTGCCCAAAAGGAAATTCAATGCATTCGAGCTTCCTTTCACCACCAGAATTTGGACAATGCCGAAACTTCCATTATATCTCCAGCTGAACCCCCATTAAGAGCATGCTTTTTATGACCAGCATCTTCCTTTTAACTCTTGAATTCCCTGTTTTTCAAACTCACTTCTATTAAGTCTAGATCTCCTCTAAACCCTGGCTGCCATTCCCTAAAAAAAGATCTATAGTCATGCCGTCTGAAAATAAAACATCCTCAGACCTGAAAATTCATTTGCATGATGGGCCTATTTCGCTATTGCAATTTCCATAAAAAATAATTTAATTGGTATTCAATTTCTGTTAGACCTGGCATTCTTGGTCTGGTCTTCCTCCAAAATCTTTACTTCTAACCCTACTGTTTTCTAAATTTGTTTTGTGTTGTCATTAGGACTCATTGCTAACCAGTGCTAAATTGCATGTGTTCTTTCCCTAAAACATGGTAAAATTGGCCTGCATCTGATTAGCACATTTATTTTACATATAAGTCCCTAGCATAAGGTACTATATGTACCCAGGGCCTGTAAATGTTATGCTACTTGTGGGCCTGCAACACTCCTTGCGTGACCCACTTAGGTAGCTATATAAAACATGTCTCAGGCCTGCCATTGCAGCCTGTAGTGCAGTTTTAAACAAGCCATATTGACCTGGAAAAAATAACTGTTTGCCATGTCTAATCCTTCCTTTTTGATGATATCAGTCACTCCCAAAGCTGGCCTTAAAGGCCCACAGAGCATGGTGCATTGTATTTAAAAAGGACATGTGAGTTTAAGTTTTACATGTCCTGATAGTGAAAAATGCATAATTGTACTTATCACTACTATAAGGCTTATTTGTGTAATTGGATAACATGGGGTTGCCTTATTACATTAATAAGTGCTAAATTGTGATTGGGAGCAGGTAGAAATGTCATGTTTAAACTGAAATAAATTGTCCTTTAAAATCCCTGTTAATGGTAAAGTTGAGATTTAAATCCCAATTTTGAAAATGTTGAAAAAGCCACTTTTAGAAAGTTGCCATTTTCCTGTCCTCACTAATTGAGCCTTCTGTCAGTGTCCTGTGAATAGCTTTGCTGTTAGGTTTGTGTTTTCCTTCCAGACTGTGAGACAATATGGCTTTAGACATCTGCAGGATGACTGGAGGTAAAGCTGTTTCTTGCCCACCTACAATTCAAAAGGCTTGTATCCAGCACATACAAAGGAACCTGACACTAGTCTTTTGTCACTCCTTACTTCTTGGAGCCTGGGCAGGCGAAGGAAGGAACTCTCCAGAACCAGATGTGAGGGTAGCATAGGAATCCCCCCATTTCAAAGGCTGGAACTAGATGTAAATGTTGGGCCCTCAGGACACCTCTTCAGTACACTTTTGTAACTGTGGAAGAATTCAGAAGGACTGCCTGGACCCCCAGTGGACTGCCCTGCTGCTGCTAGAGGACTGACCCCAAACTGCTAGAAGACTGCCCTGCTGCTTAAAAGCCTACCTTGCTGCTTGAAAGACAACTGAACTATCTCCTTGACACGAGGACTACCAGAAGTAACTCCAAGAGATAGTTGTCTGGCCTCCTTTGTGCGATAAAGAGACATACCAAGCTTCAGAGACCTTGAATTCTGCACCTGGCCTCTACTGAAGTGAGTCCTTCTGCTGGCCGTCATTAATATCAGCTGCATCAGTTCCAGGGTACCCTTTAGGTCTCTAAATGCATTTTACAATTACCATTTTGCTTAGTCATTCGTTGTCAAGCCTCCCCTTGAAGATCGCTTGTGTTAAGCCAGGCACTATTATGGTTGTTTGCCTCTACATTGACACTTCTATAGATTTTCCCTTCAGTAAATCTGCCATACAGAATTACACATAATGTATTGCACGAGTTCCATCAATAATGCCTACGACCACCACACTTCGCCTCCTATCGTACTCTTCCTCGTGCTCTACAGTACACTTATTGCTCTCCACATGATGTAGCAGAGTTTGTGTTTGCATTGATTCTTAATCCCATGACACTGCATCTGGGTTAGTGTTAACTCCTAATATCCGAGAATGCTGCTGATAGATTGTAAACTTTATTCATGGGTTTGTGTGTGGCTGATTTGAATGTTCCATTTTACAGGTGGTTTTTAGCTGTTTCCTCTCTCCGTGAGGTTTTAGCTCAAGAGAGGATAAGAAAGTCTTAAGCCTCCTTTGCCAATGCAGTGAAGACCCTGAGACGAGTTTCTGGGTTCTAAATGTCATTTCACTAACATAAATTTCATTCAGCAACTCCCTTGAGCCCTTCTCTCTACGTCATTTACAACCTAAGTGTGTAATGGGAATTGTCATGCTAATAAACTGACTACACCAATGTCTTGAACATTTGATTTAATTTGCTAGAAACAACTTAAATTACTTTTGGTGACAGCCCCAAAAATATTTCAGAATTTATGGTTAGGGTTGTGAATGTACACAACCCGGTTTTTGCACATTGTTTACACTTTATTTATTACTTATGTTGATTTTTAAAAAACAGAGAAAGGAGCAAATTACATAAAACTCATTGGGGATTCTTATTTAGGACATTAGGGTATTTTCATGGAGCAATGTGACATTGTTTGGACGATGTTTTCACCCTGCCAGCATTATTGTGCATTGCTCACATGGGCTTCTCCATAAAATACTAAAAGAAAAGTTGGAATACCCTTACTGAAAGAAAAGAGCGAAGAGCTTTAATATTGAATACATATCAATATTTCATTTTGGTCATAGGACCTCAGCTGAATATTTTTCTGAATGCATAACCCCATCAGGAACCAGATGTGAGGGCACTGGTCCCTGACATTGTTTTTAAAGCTGTTTGGCATGGTTCAGTGTATTGCAGGTTTCACAGCTGCCAGCATAGGATGAAACACTGGAGGATGCAGTGAGGTAGTAAGTGAATGTATTGAATTTTGTGTTTCCACAGCTGAGAGCAGGGTGGTTGGTTAAATGCTAATGTAGCAAAACGACCATTGCCCTTCCAATGTCAAGTTTCCTTTCTCTTTTTAAATGAAAAATACTTTAGGCCATTATTTATTGAGAGCTATGCAGGAGATATATTCTTTTAGTGGAGAGAAGGTCTAGAACGTCACAAGCCAGTATGCTGAAAGGGATATGTCATTTGTCCAAATTCGAAAAATATTGGGCCAAATTAAAAAAAGAAAATTGGAATGCCTGATACACCTACTACTTCCATATGTGGTTCTCTGTGTGGTTGCAAACAAATCCACACTTTCTTTTAATACCACTCGTCCATCATGATCTCCTTAAGCACCGTGCAGTTACCTACTTGAAGATGCAACTGCATTTGTACAACATTTGTAGAATTCTTGAAAGGTGTGCTATTGCTCCAAGGCCCTCTTCAGATTCCACATACATCTCATCCATGTTATGTGAAAGTTATGTGGCTTAGGTGTAAGTGCTCAATCTCACTCTTAACATGACCAGAGAGAGTGAGGACTAAACCACCACGATTGAGTGACCCCTGTAGTCTGACATGGTATTTTCGTAATGCATTTGTTTTTTAATGCGAGAGGTTAAATTCATGCAGAAAGGTGAACTCACACTGCTGAGGCTTCTGTACCAAGTCATTGTTATATTGAATTTGTGAACTTGTAAATAATGTTTTTCACAAGCATGCAAATGTCATTGAAAAACACCCAGTATTAAACCGTAAAATGTAGTTGTAGAGGATCAGAAAAATGCCATGACCTAAATCAAGTAACTCTTAGAACAGTTGTTGGTCAGATAGTTTTAGCTTGTCCATGCAGACTGTTAGGGCTTAGGTAAAGTTAATTTACCTTGGGATATCTATGATGACTTCATGTGATGGTGTCACAGTTGTACAATTTGTATTCTAGATCTTCAGACACGTCTTTTCATGGTAATTGTGAAACTTGCAGGTATTTTGCAGTTAGGTTTTATTACTCACCAGTAATGATAATAGCACTCAGTGGACTTTTTAGGTGGATTGAATCTCCACCAATAAGGAAGAAATCTTCAGGGAACAAAGACATACTTCAACTACATACCTTAAACACAGGGAAAACGTCAGAACATGTGTTTCAGTGTTAAATTATGAGAGGTAGCTGGCAAAGACCAGAAAATACCAGTCAGTCAAAGTGTACCTTTGACCACACTCTAGATAGATCATCTTTCTTCTGGAGCCAAAGAGCTATCAATCAAATGTTTCTTCTGACACCACTTTAAATGCACACCCCCAGTCATAAATGTATGAAACCTGGGATCCATACATTTAGCGTACCTTGACAAAGAATACTTAACATGTAAAGTGCTGACAAATGTTATGTGGCTTTGTCAAGAGATGTACAGTTGTTAGAAAAGGAAATTTGCTTCCCATCTGCCTTTAACCGTTCACGGATATATATGAAACTCAACTTTTCAGAAGTAAGTTAAACATTTCACATTTAATAGAGATCTACGGTCATGGAATCTTCTTGCTACCAGAAACCTCTGCACTCTGTTTAACATGCCATCAGACTGTACAATTTCATACAAATTCAGCCATGGTCCATACAGGTAAGAGCGTTGGGGTGGTGGGGCCAGGTGAGGGGGGATTTTGACAGACGATGAAGAGGGAAAGTTAATTATTTATTCAATTTCCCTAGGTCATCGTCCGTCAAAATCCCCCCTCACCTGGCCCCACTGCCATACTGATCTTACCTGCACAGGCCACGGCTGTTCAAATTCATTAAACAGCACCAAACATGTCAGCAAAGAAACTTTTTATCCCTCCCCATTAAATTGTGCCCAATTTGATTGATCTGGATGATACTCAAAATATCAGGAGCTAGCTAATCATTCTAAGTGAGTGCCAAGTATCTTGCAGAGTCGTAAAACTGTGTCAAAGTTATTAGCTAATCAATTATTTAGAGTCTCTCCCTTTAGGTAAGCCCCCTTGGTTTTGTTTTCATGAAACCTGAGATTTTTGAACTTGTTAAAGGCTGTATAATTTAATGGGATTCATTAAACATCACAGAGCTTATTAGTAAATCAATTGTTTTTGCCCCTCCTCCTTTTAACCAACCACCCTCTTTATTAATCTGCACCAGACTTGCTGTACCCACAGAATACTAAACATGTTAAATGTCTGACAGAGTTCTTGCGGATTTGTCAAAGAATGCCATCATCATAATAAAATGAAGTCTTTTTTACCTCCCCCTTAGCTTTGCCCCCCCTCACAGATCTATGCTAGGCCTGGGCAGAGTTTGCAGGGTTTTATTCCAGAAGAAATCTGCTGCGCTCTGCAGAGTTCCACCAGTGGCAGAGCCTGCTAAGTCATGCTGCTCGCACTGATTTTTATCGCTGGGAGTTTTTCCCATGCTGTAAAATCTAAATCAGCGCAAAGGGCACTACCCGTCGTGCCAGAGGGCGCTGCTGCTTTTTGACACACAGGTATACTCTACTCAAGTGCCAGCTTCCGCAACGCGAATGGTAGATTTTTCAACGCAAGCGGTCACGACCTGCTGCAGCCATCCTTGATGAGAAATCTCGCCGTGAGGAGACCTAGCACATGATGTTTTCTCACAGGAGCTTGCCAACTTACTGTTGGCGACCCGCTCCGTAGAAAAAACTCCACACCAAATCACTTTGTGGAGTTTTTCGAAACTGACAAAACTCTGTAAACTCTGCTGGTGGAGTGGAATCCTTCACCCACCCCTAATCTACACACATTTAAAAATACCAAGCTAAGCTAAACAAGATAAGAATCTGCTAAATGTGGTGAAAACATGTCATATGGTGCTCAAGCTATAGACAAATCAAAAACACCTTTCAACTGTCAAGATACCTCTACACTTTAACCATTCTCAGCCCACCAGACAGCTTGTTCAAATGTTAATATATTAAAACTACTGGAAAGATATGTACTAACAAAACATTGGGGCATATCAACAAGGGCTTTATCTCTGCTTTTTTGGCTTTAAAAGCCAAAAAAGGAGAGATAAAACTAGCGCCCTATCAACAACAGGGTGCTAACATGCAAATTTGCATGTTAGCACCCTTTTACTCTACGATTCCCCTTGCATCTCTAATGAGATGCAAAGGGGGCATTCCAGAGTAATATAATAGGAGAAATGTCGCTAAGCGACATTTCTCCTATTATCAAGAATGTCGCTCACCCTGTTAGAGACGAAAAAAGCAGCGTTAACCGCGGTTAACGCTGCTTTTTTACGTCTGGTATTTTTCTGACTTAGCCATGATATCCTATGGAAGGAGGATATCATGGCTAAGTTTGCCTGTCCCTATCAACAAGGTAACGTGTGATTATCGCTGGGTTTCCAGCGATAATCTCACGTTAGCCTGTTAGCGTGAGGATTTTTATCGCTATTGAGATAAGCGTTGCTAATAGCACGCTATCTCAGCGATAAAAATTCACGCTAGCCGGCGATAATTATCCTAGCGCTAAGTGCGCTTAGAGATAATTATCGCCGGTTGTTGTTGATATGCCCCATAGTCACTCTTTAGAGTAAAGTTCTTCATTCATGTCACGTTTAGGCATAATTTCATCTGTAAATTTTATTGTAGCAAAGATTCCTATCAGACGTAGAATGAGAAATTATCTTTTATTTTCACCCTGTGCTAATATTTCCCTCCTCTTAGATGGAGCTGCATGAAATATGATTGATCACAGAGGCGTGCAGTTCCTAGGCTCGGGGAAGGGGAGGTCTTTTTCAATAGTGCCCTCACACACCCCGAATGATGTCATGCTTCATCATTGGGTGTGCGCCTCGTCAGGTTGGCGCTGCAATGCCCGACGGGCACCCGTGAAGGGGCTCTTTGGCGGAGATCTTTTGGTGATGAAGCCGGTGGGTGAGTGCAGGTGTGTGGGCTGGGTAGTGCAGTGAGATTGGAGTAAAATAAGTCTTGGAGAACCCTAACATATTATATTTATTATCTTCTAGAAAAGTTGCCTTGTGATAGAAGGAGGTGGAAAAGTGTAGGTGCCCTGAGGACGCGGCTAGTAGTTGCTTTTCCTACTCCTTTTTCTCTGCTTTGTTCTAATATGACTTACCTGTTTCTGGAGAAAGCTTTTCCTTACATCTTTCTCACATGATTTTGCCTTCCTTTGACGCCACTGTAGATTACAAGTTAGTGATGGTACGAGGGTGAGGGTGATTGTGCCTATATTTTCATTTAAAAATAACAGCTTTGCATTATTCATAACCTATTATGCCTGTGAGGTTCAGTTATATTTATGTGTTCATAATGAAGGCGATGTTCATAATGGAAATGTCACTGCATGATGAAATGCTAAGGCGTGAGCAGGAGCAACATAATTACTAAAATTGCAATTGATCGTGTTCAGTTTTTAATATATGCTTTGTTAAGGTAATAGCAAAGAGAAATGTCAGTTTGCAAAATATTCTATTGTCAATCACGTATTTTAAATGCAAGTCACTACTTTATAGAGGCAGATGTAAAGGAACAACAATATTTTATCTATAGTGTAAAAGTATGTACAAAAGTTTTTTTACATCACATTTATCTTTTTTGAACGTTTTTATTCATTAAACAGTCCTTTCATTTCAACACATGCAAACTATGTAGTATAATCATATTAATTATTAGAATACAGAACCAAACTCATGAAAGCTAGGAATTTCATTCATGAGCCGATCACTTATTTAATGGACCTCCCATCGCAAGGAGTCTGCAGCAGTGTCCCTGGTGGGTGGATACTGCCCATAGCTGTTCTACTATTCCCAATGTCTCTGAGGCTCAAACGACTGTGCGAACTCTAAACCCCATAATTCTAAGTTTAGAGATACAGGGCCAAGACTTTAGGGTGGAGCTGAGGGGGCTGCAGACAGCTACAATCCTTAGTTACTGTACTCTAAAGGCAGAATAAGGGAGCCACAAGCACTCTGCCCTTACCTGCTCTAAAGCCCCCTGGCCCAAGGCCTCGCTAACCCATGTTACAATTCTAAACTCTAAAAATAGCCCCCTGAAATGTACTGCCTTCTCTAACCGGGTTGTAAGTGTATGTGGATTTGGACCTATTACTTACCCGAAGGAGGAAAAACGTGCATTTGAACTCACTATTCAAGGGCCAGCGCATTATTCCCCATTCTGTGGAATATTACATGTTGTTTCCAAATTTAGGTTTCGGGACAACAGGGGGAATAAGGCATCCAGTATCAATAGACTTAAATCTTGTGACGCTAAAATGGGGGCCTTAATGTAAAAGGTTGTGCCTCAAAAAATTTAAATAACGGGCGTGTAGTAACCACTCCAGTAATAAGTTACAAACTCTGTAGTCAAAAAGGAAAGAAATCACGCAAACAATTACACCACACCAAAGTTGCAACACCATTGATGACACCTGCTTATTTTATTGCATAATTTGATGATGACCACGAAAAAACATCATTAAATGCTCAATTTTTCCTCAGCCCATAAAGACCAGATCGTGTATAAGGCACGTTGTACATATTCATAATTTTATTAGAAAAATGCACCACAAAAATTATTTGAAAAAAATCAACAAATGCATAATAAAAAATGTACATGAATAATCTAGCAGCCAATCAGACAAGATGCTGACAGGTTTCCCTAAAACCTTAAGTAGGGGGAGGAGCCTAGCGCCGGACCAAGATGGCCGCGTGAGCTTTGAGCTCCCGAGACCCACGCGCCCTCCGTCGACTATCCTGTCTTCAATCCTGTATTATATGCACGGCATCTTGCAGATGACTCGTTATGGAGGCGATTGATGCCGCCCGAGTTCAGATCGCCCACCGGGAACCGGAGTTGTGCACGGCGGAAGATTGAGGCCTGTCTCCGAGGGATGCCAGGGGCTGGCGTTGGCAGGATGCCCGACCTCTAATTGAACAACAGCGGCCAGGCGAGGTGTGAACTGTCGGACGGAGGATCCCGTCCTTTCACTTTCACTTTCTCGCCCTTTGTCTGCCTTGGCCCGGGAGTGCTTTCGGCTGCTTTATTATCCTCTGGACGCTCTGCGCCCTACCCTGGCTGGCTATTGCAGATCTGACTTCTCCTGCTCCCTCTACCTGAGAGAGGGCCGTCTTTGTGCACCGGACTGCTTGGAGCCAGACATGTCGGGTAAAGCAGAGGTGGATCGGCTGAAACCCAAGGCTACCAGGCGGGGAGCCTATACTCAAGCTAATAATATGGATCGGTATGCCCAGCAGAAGGGGTCGCCTGGTGGATCGAGCCAGCCGCTGGATGGACAGAAGACTGCCTCACCCCCGGCCTCGGAGCTCTCGTTGCAGGACGTCATGGGCGCGCTCGAAGGGATGCAGGCCTCGATTGGGAGACAGTTTGATGCTCTGGCGCACAAAGTGGATACCATCTTGGTGGACGTTAACCTGATCCGCGCGGACTTGGGCAAAACTAATGAACGGGTAAAAACCCTTGATCTCAAGACCACGGGCCTCGCTGACGATGTCTCGGAACTTCAGACTGAGGTTCGTAAGCTGCGGGCCGAGAGTGACCTCTCCGCCCGTAGGCTCGAGGACTTTGAGAGCCGGGCCAGGCGCAACAACGTGCGCATTATCGGGGTCCCGGAGTCCTCGGACGAGGTTTCTGTGGACCTTCTCGTGGAGGACTTGGTGCTTAACCATCTGAAGCCTAAGGGCCTTGGGAAGTTCTTCGCAGTTGAGCGAGCTCACAGAGTGCCGGGTGGGAGGCCCAAGGTGGGAGCTCCACCGAGACCGATTGTCGCCAGGCTCTTTCACTTCCGAGATCGGGACGCTATCCTGAAAGCATCTCGGGTGACGGGCCCGGTCCCTTTTCAGAACGCGTCGGTGAGTTTCTATCCTGACTTCACCCAGCTGGTGCAAAAGCAAAGGCTGAGCTTCCTGGGGGTGAAGAGACGGCTTCGGGAGAGGGACCTGAAGTATGCCATGCTTTTCCCTGCCAGATTACGGGTGGTGTATGAAGACCGAACTTTCTTCTTTGAGTCGCCTGCTATGGCCGGTGAATGGCTGGACGCTTTGCCCCGACGACGGACTGGTGAGGATGCCGCCGCAGATGGGGACAGTGGCCGGGATGGGCAGGGTTGATGCCTTTGGAGCCGGACTGACTTGATTTGGTTCCGGATGATGACTTGAACTGATTGCAGTACAATACGGAGGGTTGCGGGAGGACGATGGGAGCTCTTTCCTCCCTCAGGGTACTTTTTGTAGATTTGGGTTTTGGTAGGGCGACAGGCACACTGCAAGTTGGGGGGGCTTTGTAAGCTGCAGCAGGGGTGCAGGGTGGGGGGGATAGTTGGAATTTTGGGTTTGTTGTTGGGGGGTTTGTTTTTGCAAGGCGCAGTAATCATTGTCAGGATTTTTCCATGGTGGCTCTTCGGGTGTGGGGTGGGTCTCTTGTGGTGTGGGGATGGGGGGTAGGGGTTTAAATGTTCTTAGCTGGAATGTTAATGGTTTGGGGGATCGCATTAAGCGGGGGATAGTCCTGCAGTTCTTGAAATGGTCTTTGCCGGATGTCGTCCTACTGCAGGAGACACACCTTATAGGTAATACTTGCCATGCTCTTAATAGGAAAGGCTACAAATTCATAGCCCACTCGAGATTCTCCTCTGGATCCAGGGGTGTGGGCATCCTAGTTAGAGCTTCACTACCGTTTGAGGTGAACTCCACCATTGTTGATGATAGGGGGAGGTTTGTGGCGGTGGCGGGGAGGTGGGAAGGAAGAACTTTGGTTTTGGTTTCGGTCTATGTCCCTCCAGCCCTGCAGGCCTCCACGTTTACAGATCTGGGTAGGGCCTTGTTGGACCTCCCGGAGGGTATGCTAGTGGTGGGGGGTGATTTCAATGCTGTCGGCTCTGGGCTGCTGGATAGGTACCCGCCCAGGGACACCGGGGGGCTCAGAAGTGGCTTCCAGACTTTCTAGACACACTCGGCCTGGTGGACTGCTGGAGGCTCCGGCACCCCACACAGAGCCAATACACCTTCCACTCTGGGGCGCATGGTAGCCTCTCTAGGATTGATTACCTGCTCACTCTGGCTGCGCATGCCTCATTGGTATCTGAGGCCAGGCATATGGCGCGGGGCATATCGGATCATTCGCCAGTGTGGGTCCGGCTGGATGTCGGGCGCGAGGGAGGGGGCAGGGTTGCTCCTATTAACCCCTGGTACTTTCGGGACCCCAAGATGCGCAGTGCGCTGTTGAAGACAGTTGATCACTTTTTTAAGGACAACCAGGGGTCCGTTGACTCGGCCGTGTCGTTGTGGGAAGCATTTAAGACCGTGCTGAGGGGAGAGGCCCTCTCCTTGGTAGTGGCAGCCAAGCGGCGGAGAGATGGCGAGGTTATGCAGGTTGAGGAGGAGATCGCGGCTTTAGAGGTGGCCCTGGAGCAGGAGGTTACAGAGGTCTCACTGCATGAGCTGAGCCTGAAGCAAGCCGAATTTAAGGACCTGGTGACGAATGCCGCCAAGACCCTCAGTAGGGAACAGCAGGGCCGCTTGTATGATGTTGGGGATAAGGCCGGGAAGCTCCTAGCTTGGCTGGACAAAAAAGAACGGGTTAATAGAGTGGTGCCGGAACTGACGAGAGAGGGGGGAGAGGTAGTTGTTGACCCTGAGGGGATAGTACAGTGTTTTTCGGATTATTTCCGTATGGTTTATGCCTCAGTTTCGGATAGGCCGACCGAGGACTCGCTTGACCTCCTGCGGTACATCGATCTGCCCTGCCTGTCTGACGTAGATAGGGACGACCTCGATGGAGACATAACGGTCGATGAGGTGGCGGGTGCCATCCGTGCGCTGAACTCGGGTAAGGCCTCAGGCCCTAATGGTTTGCCGATTGACTTGTATGAGCTGTTCCCGGATAGGGTTGCCCCTCACCTGCGCGCCATGTTTGTGGAGGCGCGGGGGGGTGGGTCCCTTCCGTTGGACCAGAGACTGGCGACGATTGTTGTAATACACAAGGAGGGTAAACCCCGAGATAAGTGTTCCTCCTATCGGCCAATATCACTCCTTAATGCTGAGCCGAAAATTCTGGCTAAAATTCTGGCAGGCCGCTTGGTCAGGGTGCTCGGAGACTTGATCCATCCGGATCAATCCGGCTTTATCCCGCACCGTAACACTGCGTTGAACCTTCGGCGCCTCCATGGAGTGATTGCCAGGGCGGGCACGATCCGAGAACCAGCTATTGTGGCATCTCTCGATGCCACGATGGCTTTTGATACGGTGGAATGGGCATATCTGTGGGCAGTGCTTGCCAAGTTCGGCTTTGGCCCTGGTTTTTTGAGCTGGGTGAGGTTGCTGTATGAGGGTCCCCTTGCGAGTGTTGTGGTAAACGGGCGGGCGTCGACTCCGTTCCAGCTTGGGAGGGGAACTCGGCAGGGGTGCCCCTTGTCGCCTTTGTTGTTCGCCCTTGCCCTCGAGCCGCTGGCGGCGTGGATACGCTGGCATCCGGATATACGTGGACTTAGGTGGTCGCCCGAGCACGAGGACCGTATATCGCTCTATGCCGATAACATCCTGTTATATCTCGCCTCGCCCAAGAACTCGCTTATAGTGGTTTGTGACGTTCTGACGTCCTTTGGCAGGAACTCGGGTCTCGTCATCAATTGGAGTAAATCGTATTTGTATGTTCTGAGCGGCGAGGTTCCGCCTGTCCCGCGAACGTGTTCGATCCAGATCGCCCAGCAGGGCTTTGTGTACCTGGGGAGTTTTTATCTCCACTGACTCCACCCTGCGGTATGAGAAAAACCTGCTCCCCCCACTGGTGCGCTTACGGCGGGATGTTGCGGGCTGGCGGAAGCTGCCGCTCTCCCTCGTTGGGCACGCCGCCTTGTTTAAAATGATGTCTCTCCCCCGGTTCCTCTATGCCTTGCAGAATACCCTTGATTGGGTACCGGCCAGTTACTTTCGGGAGGTTGAAAGCCTCCAACGATCGTTATTGTGGGATGGAAGGCCACGCATAGCGATTGCTAAGTTGACGCTTCCGTGGTACGACGGGGGTATTGCGCTTCCGGACATTCGACGCTATTATTGGGCCACCCAGTTGAGCGCGATTAATCATGGTTTCTATGGTCCGGCTCTAAGCCCCGGCTATGCCATGGACCGATGGTTGCTGCGCGGCGGTAATTATCATAGAGCGTTGTACTCTCGGGCGCTGGACTCGTCCCTCACGGGGCCCACTGGGGTGGCGGTGCGCGTGTGGAGGTTGGCGACTGACTCGTTGGGCTGGAAGGATAGGCTCACCCTAGCTACCCCGTTGTTTGAATCTGAAAAATTGGGGAGGCTCTGGCATACGAAAGGTTTTGATAAATGGGACTTGATTGGAATCTCCAGGGTTGGAGATTTGCTGATTAAGGGGAGGGTGAAGTCCTTTGAAGAGCTGCAGCAGGAGTATGAGTTGGGGAAATCCAAGTTCTTCCGCTATGTTCAAGTGCGTCATGCCCTGCGATCAGTTCTCGTAGACGGTGAGAAGGTGCCTGAGTCCTCTCCATTGGAGGATCGGATCCTCGACGGCCATATGCCGGAGAGTACGATTTCTCTCATATATAAGAAATTGATAAATGTTCGGGCGGACCTGCTGTTGGGGCTGAGGGACCAGTGGACTAGGGATGGGCTCGAACTGGATGACGAGGATTGGCAGTCTGCGGTCTCCTCTCCTAAGGAGGTCGCGATCCCATCACGTCTGAGGCTGGTGCAGCTCAAAATACTCCACAGAATCTATGTCACGGGGCCTAGGCTGGTTCATATGGGATTCTCTGAGGAGGGTTTATGTAGGAGGGGCTGCGGTATGGTGGGTACCTTTATGCATATCATTTGGGAATGTGGCGTTATCATGGAATTCTGGAGGAGAGTCCATACGGTGATGGGGGAGGTGACGGGCATTGTTATGCAGCCGGAGGCGCGGTGCTGTCTCCTGAATGTTTGGGGGCCTACCGATCACGATGAGGGACAGACCCAGTGGGTGACCCTGGGTAATATGGTGGCTAAGCGAGACATCGCGCGCCTGTGGGGCTCAGCGGGTCCCCCCACATTGACTGCGTGGAAAGAAAACATGGACTGGAGTATGCTGAGGGAAAAGACAGTATATTGTGCTAGAGGGCGCCCCCGGAAGTGGCATGCCATTTGGGGGAGGTGGAACCAGTATAGGGGGGGCATATGTCTTGCCCCTGATTTGGATCCCCCCGATGAACAGCTCTCTCCTTAACATTCTTTCCAGCTTTTGTATATGTATCTGATTGTTAATTTACTTTTTGGGCCTCTGCTTTTCCCCCCTTTTTCCTCTTAACACAGTGTTGTGACTGTTAGACGAGGGGGGTCTGCTCTCCCCTGAGGGGCAATCACCAGTGGTATTCAGTGTCCTTCGCCTTGCTGGGGTTTTGTGCGAGTTTGTGTTTATTTAAAATAGAACCTTTTTTGCTTCTCCTCTATGCACTGTGGACGTTTCTTTGTTCTGCTTTCTTAAAGCTGCCGAACCTCCGGGATGTCGGCTAAATAGCTGTGTCCATGTTTTCAAGAATAAAGGTTTTCCAAAAAAAAAAAAACCTTAAGTAAACTTAGTAAAACGCCACCTACTCACCTCTTACACAGCTGGTTTCAAATAGTAGTAAACCAATCTCTTGCATTACTGCTGCTGAGGGAGTTCAATGATAATCCTAGATTTAATGTTTCCTCCAAGTCTTCTTGAATCCGAGCACAGTATAGTTTATAAGGACAAATGGTGGTGTACTGGCTGCATTTTTGCAATCTATTCTAGAGTGCACCCGTCTACCACATCCTTCCAAGTCCATGGAATTCGGAACTGAAACAGAAAAAGCATTTTCTAGGGTTAGGTTTATTTTTATATTGGTGGTAATGACGAAATATATCTGAAGCTGGGCAATTAGGGTATCTAGAGCTTACATAGTTAGCTTCAATGTGTCTAACTGGGTAGCTATCTGTGCCCTTCCTATTACAGGAAGTGGTGAACAGAGCCACCTGCTTTTGCCTGGAATCTTTGTGACAAGAAATAACTTCAATGCTGGTTAATTCCTTTAGAGAACTACACATGAGGAATTCTAGATCACCTGATTAGCAGAACGTGACCCAAATTTGCACCAAACTATCAAGTGAAATCTATAAAATTGCAATGACATGACGGATGTCTGGATATTGATTGGAAAAATGCTGATTCTTTCTTCAAATCTTCCTACATTAATTTCCACATAAATGTTTTATAAGTATATTTTTAAAGATTGTATTGCAAATTGATCTGTGCAAGATATGGAAAGTTAATCATAGAAATAGTTCTTATGTGATCTTGATGAAATATAAAGAAGTTGTGCGACGTGTCCTTAAAATTGATCTGGACCACATATGCCTTTTAATACTCCCCTTTCCAACATCTAGATAAATGTTTAGATTCAATTTGTGTTACATTCTTAATGAATTGTCATGTAAATGCAATGTGTGTTGAGCAAGTGGATATTGGGTGATGCGTAAAAGACCGTGAAGATTTAATAAATGTGTCTGACATACATTTTGGATCGATGAAAGGGCATTAGTTCTGCGAATTGTTTCAAACATATTTTGCTGGAGCTGTTCAGTACAGATTTGAGACAAATGTATTTATCAGTCTGATTTTTACCCTAATTTTTATGCAATTAATTAGCTGTGTAAAGTAATCATTCCAGAATGATATTTGACATGCTTTCGTTGAACCTCAAATCTTATGAGCGATTTTTGGCAGTCGGGGTAAGTCTGTCTGTATAGAGGAGTACTTAGCTCCCACCACACTGAGGGCCCTCCGTCTGCCAACTTTGAAGTTGTCTGTCTGCCCTGAAGGCAACTCTATACATTGGCAGGCGCCACTCTCATGGCAGTTCCTGTCAATGTAAAAGTTTAATTGATGGCACCATCAAAATGACCATACCGATTGTCAAACTTGTAACGTGTTTTTTTGTCTAAAAGGAAATTTTCTCCTATGGTGCGGGAGTCATTTAAACTATTTTATTGTTCATTATCACTACGTTTTTCACAGCTAAAAGTTAGAGTATAAACTTCGTATAGGGTGGGTTGTCGAATTGCCAAACTTCTGATGGCCCTTATTCCATCTTCAATCAGATATGTATGTCATCTACGGAGACAGAGTAGTCTACATTGACACCATATTTAAGGCCCCCCTATCTGTAAATCAGGTGGGCAGACATTCAGTTTGGTAGAGCAGGTACTTGGTTGCCTTTGTGAAGGACTTACCTCCCCATCAAACTAAATCAGTATCATAATATGTACTACCTAACAAGACACTAAAATTATTCCCTTAAGTATAATCGATGATCGACCTTAGAGAATTACAGAGAGAAGTGTGATTGGTGATATTTTATAACAAGAAGGAATCCTAGGATTTGGCAAAATATATACCAACCAGTCTTGACAGATTATGGATAGTACTCGAGAACACAAAATTCAACAATTGCTATTCTCTAATAATGATATCAGACATTTCATAATAAAGAGATAATCAGTAGCTAACATTAAATCACAGACTCATTTAACAATCTCAAGACTATTGAAGAGAAGTTGGTTTGGAATGATGGCAGAAATATACATAGGCACAATCTAACATGGTACATTGTTCATATGTAGTGGTAAATTGCATGTGCCAATCTGAAAATGAAGTATTAGAGTGAGATGTAGCCTTTAATAAAATATAATGCTAGTCTGTATACATGCATAGCACATAAGGATGGGTTGACAGCAGTGGATTTTTTTCTAAAAAATCGTTTTCTAAAGTTTATGGATCATAATGCAATGTTGCTGGAACTAATAGAGTTCTGACTCAATAATAACATCTTTCTTTTTCAAGACTAATATTACAGTCAAATCTCTGGCACGACCATGGGCACCTGCTTCCCCCAGCTATGCAAATCTTTTTTGTGGGTTTGTGGGAGGAGCAGGTGGCCTGGTCGGTTGCCAATGCACATTAGACATAATGTGGTGGTGTGGTACAGGTACATATTCTACCGCTCCGTAATTTGGAAGGAGTCTTCAGAGTCAGCAAGGTCATACATTGAGATCTTGAACACAAATAATGTCAACCTGAAATTCACAGATGAGGTAAGTTCCACATCAGTGAATTTCTTGGATCCGCAAGTCTTTGTGTGGGAGGGTAAATTATGCACCTCAGTATACTGAAAACCCACTGCTGAAAATTCAACACTGCACGCTACAGCAGTCACTCACAGAAGCTTATCACGAGCATTCCCTATAGCGAATTGTTGAGAATCAAAAGAAACAATACAAGAGAGGCTGATTTCCAGGCAGCAGCCCAAGAGAGTATGGCTAGGTTTAGTGCACTGGATTACGACAGACATGTACTGTCAGAAGCCCTGAAAAAAGTCAATTCTATCCCTAGAGCAGAACTGTTCAAGGAAACACAGAGGGAAAAGAAAGAAATAGGAAAGTTCAGACTGATCACAACTTTTTCTGAGAATACGAATCAACTAAGAAATATTTTACGGAAACACTGGAGTATCTTACAAATTGATCCAGATCTGGACATATCCCTGGGACCCCTATTGACCTTCAGTAAAGCAAGGTCCCTAAAAAATGATTTGGTGCGAAGCCACTATAAGAAAGAGGAGAGGTGAATGTTTGGGGCCTTAAAGGGCTTCTTTACATGCGACAAGTGCAAGGCATGCCATGGTAGCAACAGAATATTATCTTATGAAGTCCCAGGTTTAAAAAACCTAGACTCATTAATAAATTCTTGACTTGCAGCACTCCGTACACAGTATATTGTTTACTGTGCCCATGTGGGTCAAAGTACATTGGCAGCACCATTCATACAACAAAAACACACATCCTGGAACACATGGGAGCTATTGCCAAAAAAGATGCCTCATAACCAGTGGCCAGGCAATTCAGTTTAAAACATAAAAGCAATATGGCTCTATTAAGGATTTGTTGCTTGGACCATGTACCCAATAACTGTAGAGGTAGGGACAGAACTCTAAAATTGCGAAGGGTGGAATCCCGCTATATAATTAATTTAGAAACAACATTCCTGCAAGGTATGAATAACAGTGAGGAACTATAAGTACACTTGGGGAACTCATAGAGATTGACGTATTTTCTTGCAGAAATTGTACATTATTTTACATTATTTTATGCTTGCTTATCCTGTATTTGTATTCATTTCGACGGACATTCTTTCCCTCAATTTTGAATATTAACATTAGATCTGATACCCCTGGGTAATCAAAGCCCATTCAGGGCGAGATAACATATGAAGCAACGCTCCATATGAACTATTGAAACATGTTCACATTTAGCACAATGCACTTTATATGGGCCCATATGGGGTGTAAATATGTATTTATTCAATGTGAAGTTGCAAGCAATCCTGCTTGTGGATGCACTGTGCAACATTACACAAAATGTTTAGTAAATATTATGAGTAGATGCTTCATTATCTGTATCGCACAGATTTATAATGTTTTACACCCTGGGGAATAATAATGTGTTAATTATGTGTTGGTAATATCGATTTCATTTATTATTGTTGAATGACACCATGCCAAGATGGCTGCTACAATTATCATGATGTACGCATAAGAGTCCGTAATTTATTTTCATGCACTGTTCATGCTAAACATTGCTAGTTTCCGGCACACTTGATTACATTGAGAAAGGCAACTGCCGAAATGCGTCTGTGTTGTTGATTCTGCAGACTTCCTTCCATTGTTTTAACCAGACGCGGTCACGGAGCTGTTATATATATATAGGACCCTGAGAGTTTTCTCGTAGGGTGTGATGATCATTAGCTGTTTTTCTGTTTATGAGGGCCAGGTGGTGAACAGAAAAAAATGCCACAGATCATCTGCTCTGAATAGGGCAGGTGATCTGATGTCCTTTTTGTGCCAGGCTGCTGGGCTGTAGCTTGAATACATGCACAAGTGTGTGCATACATGTTGCCGGGTGCCATTCCATTTGCCTCTACCTAGCTAAACAGCAGTGGCCTTATCTTAAAAGGTAGACATTGGTGGTAAAAACACAGTCTAACTACCATCAATATATCATGAGTGAGACGCAGGTAGTGGACTCGCCCACAGTAAAGGGCCAAATGCTCGTTAGTCATTAGCAAATAATCCTGGTGGATTAAATAGGCAGAACCCATGTGCTGCACCTATGTATAGAAATCTAATCAGAAGTTTCCCTGATAATTCCTGAACAGAACCTAAAATATTTTTTACTATTGGAAAACCAGCTGGTTTAAAATTAAAGGTAGCAAACACAAGGAGATGATGGATGGAGCTCTGAAACTTTTCAGACACTCACCCCCAGTCACAGATCTGGTTGAATCCATCATCGTTCTTTTGCTCACTTTGCCACCCCAGTTCAGACCCAGCCATATGGAAATCCGTCTTGACCCTGCTCCTCATGGGAAACAGTCCAGCCCGAACTTCCAAGCCAGGTCTTCCCTGGCCCGGACATAAGCCTCCTAGGACCAGTTTCAGGGATTTACCCCTCATCAGCCAGACATGAATCCAGTGACAAAGTGAGTAAGGGACCCACGTCTGGGCATACCCTGCCAACTTCGGGCGAACAAAACAAACACAAGGAGATGATGGACGGAGCGCTGAAACCTTTCAGACACTCAACTCTAGTCACAGTCTGGCAGACCTCATGTGATACACCCATGTATAGAAATCTAAGCACATCATAATTTTCCCTGGTAATTCTTAAACATAACTTAAAAGATTTTTTACTATCGGAAAATCAGAAAGTTTACTATAAAGGTAAACATATCACTTTTGAAATCTATAAAATATATTTACTCCTTCAAAAATCATCTCAAATATGAGCACTTTTGGCTTTAATTTACATACCATTTAAACACAAACACCTCTATGTCATCATACACACTTTAGGTACATAGATTCAAGCACCAGTGGAAGTAACTACCACAGTCCCCTCCCCCAGGAAAATCCCTGAACTCATTTCTGAAAATATATTTATCACTGAAGAAATTCCATATTACTCATTAGACCTATGTATAATTCCAGAAAATCTGATTTTGTCCATGAGAATTAATGAAATGAACAGTAAATGGGAATTTTACGACCTTACAAAGGGCTTTGGTGAAACAGAATCTTTGTGGATCTGCTCCAAAGCCACTCATTCAGTGTGGAGCACATCAAGAATCAAATGGTGCTAACAATATTGTTCAAAGTCAAAATTTGTTAAGAAATTAAAAAGTGATATGAAACACAGAATTTACTCCACTATGAGGGGACATTATTGTGAATTATAGTAGATTTTCAGTGTAAATAATATATAAAATGGATCATTTCAGAGGTTGAAGTATGGTGGAGGAAGGGTGGTCAGTAAGAGTGGGGGCAGGGTTAGACATATAGCAAAATAATTATTCTGCAACTGTCTTGTTGGCCTTTTCACGTAGGAGATGCAGCTGACTATAAAACATGCTGAACACACCTTGAATGAATAGTAATTTCACACTACACTAATCTGAGAGAAATGCATTGTTTGGGTAGGAAGGCTCAGTTGGTTAATCACATTAGATATTTGTGTGTCTAACCACATGGTCACTGATTTGAAACATGGTTGGTGTACTGATCATTATTTTAGAACTACAAATTCCCAACCTGTAAAAGAAAGCACTCTAAATAAGCATGTCATTGGTTTAATAAAATAGATTACACACACTAAATTCACATTTTATCATTTAACATATAAAATACGCCTCAAAATTATTCTACAGTTGTTGCATACACGTAAACTTTTCTAATCCTGTGGTCCTGAATACAGATTTCTTCACTTAATTAACTTTGCTTGTAGCTTTCCACTTAGCAGTACTGTTAGTCTGTTGTTCCATTTTGTCAATTGTCAGTTGTAATTTCCAAAATTTCTTCTTTCTCCAGTTTTAGAAATTGTTCATTAAAACCGGACCCCTCTTGAAGTGTAGGCATTAAACAGACTATGGATTTCCCTTCTTCAATTACATTGAACATTAGCTGTGCTGCTCTGTTCTTAGAAGAGAATAGTTTGTTCATAAGTCAATTTTCTAAGGTATGTTTCCCCTCCTTTTTCAGAACTCCTACTTTAATGTCATTCAGAATATTTCCATTTTACAATTTAGATGCTTGATGCATATTCTTTAGTGATTCCTTGTATTGGATGTTTAGCCACATGTTTACATTGCCAATACTTTCGAAAGAATTCTGAGTTTCATTGTGCAAAAGTGTCTTGAAAACAGGCTGTACTTTGACTGGGGTAAGTTGCAGTAGGTCACCAAAGACAATTAAATGTTTTCCTCCAAACAGCTCATCATACTCTGTTTTAAAAAACTGTTGCATTCCCAAGTGTACGGATGCAAGCGTTAAGTTTGAGACCATGCTCTCCTCAACGAGAATTAAAGCTTCAATGTCTTCAATACTGCTGGCACCTCATGACATGCTTCACCAGCTAGCTTCTTGTATTTCAGTTTATTGTCATGTTCAACAGGTAGCATTAATAATCGATGTAGAGAATTTCCTTTAATGTTGTGTGCAGCTAATCCAGTTAGTGCTGCTACTACACATGATAAATATATTTCTGTAGTCCTCTGTACGTAAGTAGTGAGAAATTTAATTAAAAAGCTTTTCTGGTGCAAACTTGACCACTGATGTATAATAGTATTGGCTTAAATGATGAGCATTTACCCTTTCTCTTCCTTCTTTTGGAGGAACCCATCCAGAAAGAAAGAGCCAATTATTTTGCAGATGAAATGAAAAATAGCAATAATCCTGCAAAGTGTATCTTCACCTTGCTTCATGATCGTAATTCCTCAGGGCAAGTGAACACATCTACCCTTTCCTCTAATCATCAATGTAAGGCTTTAGCCGCATTTTTCATTAAGAAGGTTGAAGACATTTATAAAATCTTTCCCAAAACTTCAATTAGAGTAGGCCCCCAGTCCAGCGCTGCCCCTTCACTCTCAGTTTTCCCAGCGCTTTCTCTGGAAGCAGTGGGCACTATTTGTAACTGTTAGACCTGGTATCCTTGGCATGGTTTTCCCTGACTTTTTGCCTCCACCTCCTGTGTTTTTTATGCTGTGCTGGATTTCATTTTTGCTGGCTTAGATGCTTTGGGCACTTTGCTACTGCTGATCAGTGTCAAAGTGCAAGTGCTCCCTGTGTAAACTGATACTGTGAATGGTTCTCCCTGATTGGCATTGTTTTACCAGTAGGTCCTAGTAAAGTGCACTGAGTGTGCCAGGAATCTTAAATCAAATGCTACTAGTGGGCCTGCAGCACTGATTGTGCCACCCACATGAGTAGCCCTGAAAAGATGTCTCAGGCCTGCCACCGCGGTGCCTGTGCGCAGTTTGTTAACTGCCATGTCAATTTGGTCAGTGCACGCACTTGCCAGGCCCTAACCCTCCCTTTTCTTACATATAGGACACCACTATAGTAGGCCCAAAGTACCCTCTCCTGGGCAGGGTGCTGTGTATGTGAAAGGTAGGACATGTACTGGAGTGTGTAACATGGCCTGATAGTAAAATACTACCAATTTCGTTTTCTCTATTGAAAGGCTATATTGCCCCATAGGACAGAATGGGGAATGCTTTGTTACATTTTACAAGCATACCTTCCCATAGGGATAAGATTCAAAATTGGAGTTTGGTATCCCTAAACTCAGGATTTAATAACACAACTTTTAGTAAAGATGGTTTTTAAATTGTGTGTTTGAAAAGACCACTTTTAGAAAGTGGTTATTTTCTTGTTCAACCATCCTGTGTGCCTCTGCCTGTCTGTAGCTTAACTGTCTGGCTTTTTTGTGACAGGAGCTGGGGTGGTGCAGTGGCTCCAGGAGTCATGGATGAGTCAGCACTAGGCTGAATAGGCCTGATCTGCATTCAGAGTGGTGGGAGGAGTAGCACCTGTACCTGAATAGGGCTGTGTTTGCCTTCCACAATGCTGGCTCCGTCCCCTGTGGTGTATCTGGAGCCAAGGCTCACACTGACAATAGATGTTGTTGTGCACTTGCAGAGTGCCTCCCAGAACTGGTTTGAACTGGGCTCAGAGCCCCTTGCACAAAGAGAACAAAGACCTTTCGGGGTGTAAGTATCAGACCCAAAACTCCAGTCTCTAGATCATTGCTGGAATTCAAGAAGAACCTTTGCCAAGGAGAAGAGCTGGAGAGACTAAGGAGAAGTACTACCCTTGCTGTATGGCTGGGGTTGGCCTCCAGTTACTGTTTCTGTCAAGGAAAACAGAAGGACTTTGCTGTGTGCTGTGCCCCCTGCTTGAAGTAGATCTCCAAGGGCCTGATGTGAGCTGGCCTCCTCTTTTGAAGTCTGAGGCATACAAATACTTCAACCCCAGCTCCCCTGAACTCTGCTGCTGTGATTTCTAGCTTGCCAAGAGGTGCCTGTGCCAGTTTTGGGCCTCTGGAGGTTGTTGCTGCTGTTTGGGAGCTGGAAGAAAGAGGAAACGTGAAAAACTGCTAAAATCGCCACATCGCTCTTCTTGCGGCTGTTTTCTCGATGCATCTCCGCGGTGCGAGAGGGATTTACACGCATCACTGTGCTGTTGTGAAATCCGTCGCAGCGCCTATCGCCGCTGCAAGAACAGACGCATCAAGGGATCACAGCTGAAGAGGACCGCGCAGCTCTGCTCAGTGCCACCACATTGATCACCGATGCATTCCAGATTTCCACGCATCATACCTGTGCGAACCGGGACCGTCATGAAGAACTGATGCATCACTCCCCATACAGACCAGATTCGACGCAACTCGTCCTCTGCATGTCGCAGAACTGTCACATCACCTTCCCAAGGTCTCCGGAGTGTCGCTTCTCTTTGTTTTCCGACTCTGCAGCTGTTTGGCTTTTGGAACTTTGACACATCTACAGGTACTTTGGTGAAAAGTCACGCATCCATAGTTTTCTATGGAACAAGTTCTTCAAACCTTTTCAAAGTTATATTTTTAACTGTCTATGTTAGATTCTTGTCGTTTTGGTCTTGTTTAGTTTAGATAAAGATTTTTTTTTTCTAAACTGGTGTGGTGCCCATTTGTGGTGTTTCACTGTGTTACTCTGAGTGTTGGTACAAATACTTTACACATTGCCTTTGGGATAAGCCTGTCTGCTTGTGCCAAGGTACGAAGGGGGTGAGCAGGGGTTATCTAAAGTGTGTATCCCCCTCACCCTAACTAGAAGCAAGGATTCCTATTTGGACAAGGGTACCTACCTCTTCCAACTAGAGACCCCCATTTCTAACAGTTACAAACTTAAATCTGCCTCACCAGCTGATCCCCTCAAACCGGATCAGTTTCAGAATATCTACCTCAGCTCCTTTCTCCCTTCTATGATCTAATAAATATGTCTATGTCCTCTGTTATAGTCCCCACTGCCTGGAAACATGCCAAAGTGATTTCATTACTTAAAAAACCTACTCTGGATGTTTCTAAGCCTGGAGAAATATCGCCTTATCTCACTTCGTCCTCAGGTATCTAAGGTCACCGAAGCCTATATTAATTTCATTCTCACCACTTTCTTAGAAGCCAACCATCTGTTAAATTCCTCCCAAAATGGATTCCGCCCTTGACACAGCACTGAAACTGCCCTTTTTGCTGTTACAGAACATCTGCGGAGCTCACTAGATGAGGGACGTGCCTCCGCTTTGATCCTTCTAGATCTAAGTGCGGCATTTGACACAGTGTCCAATAAGATTTTTGTGCAGTGCTTGGATGATATTGGCATTGGTGGCTTGGCCCTGGACTGTCTCTTATCCTTTCTATCTGAGAGATCATTCCAAATGATCACCCCCCCTTCTGCTCTCAGACACATACCATATGCCAAGGGGTTCTTCAGGGATCTGCCCCAAGCCCGACTCTATTCAATATCTATATCCAAACCCAGGCTGCAGTTGCCAAGGAGAGGTGCCTAACTGTGGTCTCCTATGCTGATGATACACAGTTAGTGATCGCATTATCTGACAAATCTCACAGGAAGCGGTCAAATTTAAAGATGATTTACAGCTATTGCGGATTGGATGACATCTAATTGTCTTCAATTGAACACCAGCAAATCTGAGATTCTGTTGGTCGGAAAAAAAGACCATCAATGGAATGAGCACTAGTGGCCGCCCGCTCTTGGTCTACCCCCTGCTCCCAAACATATGGTTACGGGTATTCGGGTTGACCTTTCAGGCTCAAACCAAGGCAGTAGCTGGAGTCTGCTTCGGCCTCCTGCCCATTTTTAAACCTCTACTGGGCTTTTTCGATGCTAACACCCATCATCATCCAGGCCACTGTACTATCCAGGCTGGATTACGCCAGCTCCCTATACCTAGGGGCTAACAGAACTGAGATACACCACCTACAAAGGGCAAAACGTTGCCGGCCGGATGCTCCTCGGCCTGCCTAGAACCTGCTCTATTTCTAACTACCTCAGCAGACTACACTGGCTCCCAGTGGAGAAACGCATCAACTTCAAAGCCCACTGTATCGCCCCTGAAAGTCTGAATGCCCAATTCCCCAATATATTAGCTGATCTGCTCATGCCGTACATACGCACCCGCCAGTTGCGCTCTACTGGTCAGCCACTGGCGGCTGTTCCTCGGGTAAAGAGAGCAAGTGCAGGAGGGCCTTCTTTCTGCCTTCTTGCCCCATAACTCTGGAATTCCCTCCCTGTGAGCATCAGAAGCATCATAGATCATTCGTCATTCCGTAAAACAATTAAAAATCTTGCTTTCCAAAGTAATCTGCTTCCCTCTCATTCACTCTCTATGCCCTTCTATTTGTTTGGAATCAGTGCTGGGACGCCCTTTTGCTGGGGCAGCTATGCGCTATATAAAAGTAATAACATAACATAACAGGAATCCATGCTCTATTTTCTATTTTTCCTGCATATAAAGTTCTTTCTGGTCATCTTTCAATTGTCCAACTAACTGTTCCTAATAAAAATGTATCTGTCTCACTTGTTCCATTGCATTTTCCACCTCATTCATGCCTGTTGCACTTTCACTTTCAATATTTGGTTGTCCAACAGGATCTTGACCCAGTTGTCCAGATCTGGTTTGTGAACTCTCCTTAGCTATCTCGGCAGTAGTCATTTCCTCCTGTTCAATCTCATCATTTAACATTTCCAAGTAGTTTCAGTTTGGGAAGACTGAACACTTAATGGAGCCATTCACAGCATTGAAAGAATTGTCATGGCAGTGATACTCTCCATGTACTTCTATTTCGGCACTCCAAGGCATTAAGAGTTGTAGGAGTGCCAAATAGAAAAACTCTGTTCCGTCCGGAGTTGGCAACTAAGATTTTTGTGATTATTAGAATTCTTTTTGCATGTCTCACCAAACAGCCATCACATCCAACTACTGCACATTTCTCTTCTTATATGTTTTCAGTTATATTGTTTCTGTATCTGTAATGATTAAGTACTTCATAAATGCACATGTTTACTAGATGTGTACTCCTTCTTAGATAGTACATATCCAACATACTTGATTTCACAATGCCTGTACTTTCTGATTCGAACTCTGCTAGGTTCTGGATTTCTGGGAAAATACTTTAGCACTCTATTTCACATACACATATATTTAGAATCATAATTTTAGAAAAAAACTACACTGCAATTCAAATACCTGTAAATTGAGTTGACTGATCAGGTAGTTTTGTATGTTGTCAGTTTGACTGTAGTCTCTGAGAAAGTGTAAAAAAAAATCATAAGAATGTGAAAACTAAACATAGACCACTCTGACACAGACCAACCAAAAATGGCCACCTTTTCAACTTCACACTCAGAGATACTGTGGAAGGTAGCAAATCAAAAAGACCCTTTCATATTTTACTTTTCCTAATTCACTTCGCAATGGTCAGTATTTCTTAACACTTTCTTGCACTTTAGTGAAAAAGCCCAATCTGGGAGTTTTTTTGAGAGTATATGCGAATTTGTCGCAACCCTCAGCAGGCCCCGCCTATGAATTTGCTAATATGTACAGGAGTCCAAAAACATATTCAGCTTTGCACTCTTCATAGTATGCAACTCCTCTAATGTTAATTACATACATTTGGCTGAGAAAATAAATCCTCCATAATAAATAATCAGTGTATAACTTTTAACACACAGACTACAGTTTGTTTAATGTGCTTCTCCCCACACTCTTTTGGCAGATTTTTTTTTTTTATTTGGAGAGTTTTATATAGCTCAAACTTGATCCGAATCGGATATCAGAGCGCTTTACATTGAACCAGTTACGTTACATGAGGACACACATTAAAATTTGTTTGTTAGGCATGGGGAGATTAAGTGATTTGCCCAGAATCACAGGATGTTCAGCGTCATTACCGAGACTCGAACCCAGTTCCCAAGGTCCGAGGTCGAGCTCCCTAGCTGTCAAGCAATCCCCCTGAGAACACCCTAATGAACCAGAGGGTCAAAAGTTCACAACACATTCTAGAAGCAGCACATTACTATCTAACTCAAGTGCAGCAGGTGTGGTTGACTGTTTGCAATTAAAAGTATATCCAAGATTGTTTTACATTTTTTTTATTTTTACCAAAGCCAATCACAGACCTACTTACTTTTCCTTGAAAATCACCACACCAATTTTAGATACCGGCATATTTGCACCCTCCAGTCAATATGTCATTGTTTTACACCAGGACCTGACCTTTATTTTAACTGCCTTTCATTTGGAAAACTGTCTCATTCTGCTGCAGCCTTCTCCTGTGTACTACTCCTGTATACTACAATCCTCAGTCTAACCATTTTGCATGCAAAATGGTTAGATTGTGGATTGTGAGTCACAGCTTTGTGTTTTGGGCTGGAGAGTGTGCTAGAAAGTGTGGCATTGACAGGGACTTGGGTTTGTGATTAATGTGGGCTTTACTTGGATTGGCCCAAGAGGGTTAAAGTGGCATCAATTGCTGTTTTTGGTTAAAACCATGGCAGATAGCCAACACCCTGACCGCATGATTGCACAGTGTGGTGGCAAAGACTTAGGCACATTTACCAGGTTAGGACCGGAAATCCTGATGAAGGATATCTTTGCTCAATTAATGACACTTCCCTCAGACTGCCTTGGAGTTCTCCAACATATGCGAAAGGCAGAAATGAAAGTGGTCAAACTAGAGAGGAAATATGTTGATAAAATGTTTCTGCATTCCCCAGAGACCATAACTTCAGCTCTTTCTACAACAACAACTTTCACTTTAAGATGGAGGGTACATATAGCAGTGATGGAGCTCACTTCACAGAGAAAGGCAACATGGTGTTCTTCAACAACTTGAAACACTGTATCCTGTTTTATGTGTGGTTATCATCTACCCACAATAAACACATAGGCTCTGTTCAGAAACACCCTATTTCCCCAAAACGGTTTCATTTTCTGTTTCATTTTCATTTGTGTATATCCTTCAAGGTTTTCTTATAGAAACTAACAGTTGATATAAAAATATATTGCAATTGAGTTGAAAAAAACCCAGCCATTTGTGCCAACGTTTTCACCAGTAACTTATTTTAAGTATGGCAGATTTTTTAAAGCAATATAGTGTTATGTCTGCTGGACCGTTCTAGTTGGAGGACTTGTAGGTTCACCAAGAACCCAAGGTACCCAGAGCCAATAACTGATCTGCACCTTGCAAGAGGTTTCATTGTGTACTGGGTATATAGCAATTCATTTGGTAAAATGTAAAGAGTGAAAAATAGGTATCAAGGAAACCTACATATTTCTGAAATGGGAGCAAATTATAGAATTTAGGAGCAGTGGTTATTTGCACATCTCTAAAATTGTTGGTACCCATACTCGCATGTGAATTAGATCACATTATTTGAAATTACATTTTTTACACATTGTCTTACATTTGGAAGGCAGAAATGCATAGAAAGTCAATTGGTAATAAAACGTGTTCTACTGTTGCGTATTCCCCAAAGTATCACAATAAAAATGGTACTTCACCTGTATAGGTAGGCCTAGTGCCTTCGACAGAAAACGGCCCAAAACACAACGTGGACACAACGTGGACACAACGTGGACACATCACATTTTTCAGTGAAAACTGACCCTTTTGTTGCTTTGTGCCTAGCTGTGGATTTTGTAGCCCAGCTCAGCCTGCATCTAAGGAAAGCTTCCCCGGGCTCCCAAGGCTGATTTGGAACAAAAGAAATGCCTCTGGTGCCCACACTAGAGGAATTTCCAGTGCCATGTGCTTGGACGTGTAGGAGCCATCCGACGCACTCGAGCACGGCTCCCACACACCTGACGTACAGAATGGGGTAAATACCTTTTTTTTCAAATTCACAAATATGTCGCAAATATGTAAAATAAAAGCAGACATTCAATAGACATCAGCACATTTAAAATTCACAACTACATAAGTGATTCTGTACCTCTGACTGGGGGATGGAGGAGGTAAAATACACAACAATAAAAGCAAAACAAAACCAGTGCTCGTGAAATGGAGGGAGCGCTGATAAAGTATCTTCACAATTATTATCAAGCCCAATCCACCTTAAAAGGAAGCCCAAATCCAACCAAACGTCTTGCCAAAGGAAGCCCAACTGACGATCCACATCCAAAATTGCAAAAAAAAGGTTACAAATAATACACCCAATTGGGCATAAGGCAGCAGTAAAACAACTGTGGCATTAAGAGGCAGAGGGAGGAAGAATGCTATATTTAAATGTAAGCAGCTAGGTTGCTGAAGCTGAACACAGGCAAACAATAACAGAGCAAGAAACCAATAAAAAAATAGTTCCCCAAAGAACAGAAAAAAGAACCATAGCAGAATGAGACAGTACTAAGTCACTGAGCCGTTCGAGGAACAGAAGAGAGAAAGGAGGGACAAAGAGGCAGGACTGACCACTAGCAAGCAAGGATTCTGCAAGTGTAAAGGAGGACAGCTCAGGGTTGCTTGGAAGTTAAAGGGCCAATCAGCAAGGCACAGTGTGATGGCCCAGGGTGCAGGGAAGATGCTCCTGAAAATCAGATTCTCCTTGGAGACAGGGAGGCTCAATCCACACTTTGCAGGTCCAGGTTTTAACGCTGTAGGCAAGGCCCAAATCTAAGCCACTTAATATACTGCTTTTTATGCACTTAAACAAATCACATTTTTCTAGCCAAACACGAGTACTACATACACTTTCCAAACACAGTTTAAACCATGCATTTGACGCAGCTATTTTTTTTAACACACTCTGCTTAGTCTCTGAGGGTGTATTTTCCTTTTTTATTTTTAAAAATCTTGAAAGGGGGAATGGAATATGGGCTGGGGGCATGACCCTTCTGGCCTAAGCACAGTACAGGGGAAACCAGGATACAAATTCAAACAGTCACAGGTGAAAAATAACAGCAGCTTTCACAACACAGTGTAAAACATAAAGCAGATGAAGTATTATTTTAAACACTCTGTTAGCCTCTGAGGCTGTACTTTGCCTTTTTAACTGTAAAAGTCAAAACCCAGGAGGTGGCTGGTGGCTTCCCCCTGCAGGCCTAAGCACAGTACAGGGGAAGGACACAAATTCAAGAAGTCACTGGTGGAAAAAACTGTCGTTTTCTCAGTACAAATTGCACAGAAACCAAGAGTTCTTTTTAAACAGTCACGATTAGAAAAACAGAAGTATTACAGTTTCAGTCAAAACACAAGTCTGCAACCTCCTTTGTTGTTTGTTCACTGGGCTGTTTAGGGCACAGAGAGGCTGGGGCTAAAAGATGGAGGTGGGCCAGGTTGTTCAGCCACTACTGGTTGGCTTGTGTCAACCCTAGAGGAATGCCACCTTAGCGTTAATGATGTATATTGGGGTTGAGTACACATTTTTCTAAATATCAGTCTAGTCCTAGTTCGGTTGCCAACTGCATGTGTGGACATATCTGCATATGCTGATATGTACCTGTGCGGGTCAGTTCAATTGCTGCCAGTACAAATAACCAGAGAAGCCATTTTAAGTACATGTGGTGGACACTGATGAAAACGAGTTCCCCAGCTACATGATGGCTTCACTGAAACCCAAGATGTTTGTTATCAAACATCTTGTATTATTCAACCCACACTGATTCCAGTGATGTTTTTATGAATACATGTACCCAGAGGACACCTTAGAGATGTCCCCTGAAAACCTGCCAACTACCAGTGTGCTGTCTGACTGATCCTAGCCTTCCTGCCATCACAGAGGCATTTCTGATTCCCAGGGGTGAGGGCATTTGCTCTCAGGAGATCAGCAACCAAGCTTGATCAGGCAGAGTGTTTACACACGCTCCCATAACATGACCTGCAAATTAGCATTCCAAGGCAGGGAGTTTTAAAGAGCTCACTGCCTTTGGTATGCAAATTGGCTTCCCTCACAAGAGAGGATGTGGCCCATTTGGCACCTGGATAGGTGGTAGAATTAGTAGTCAAGTAAAACATGTTCACCTTCAGGCTAGTTCCACCCCTAAAATGGGCTACCTGAAGTGAATATGAAAATCAGACGTCTGCCATCTTTGCAATGGCAAAATTAGGAATTGTGCGACAGGCCGGTGCCCAGTTTCCCCAAGAAGTGGTCATATAGGGTGCATAGTGGTCTCAGGGGTAAGTAGCCTACACTCCCTAAAGCCCTAAAGCCAGTATTTAGGGGAGGCCCCGGCACCAGGAAATCGGATCCGGCAGACTTGAAAGAAGAAAATGAACGTTGAGGAGTCCCAAAAACCAAGAACAGAAGACCAGCAACCGACTTGGCACTAACCCTGCTGGCCTGCCTGCTGTCCTTGACAGTTGCACCAAAGACGACTCGCCTGGTATCTGCCTGTTCCTCCCAGTGTGGTCCCCAGACACTCCAGACTCAAAGTCCAACCTGGGTTTCCAGCTATGGACTTCCGGACGTGCCTGCAGCCTCTTTGTGGAGGCCCCCTCTACTGCAAGAGTCTCTGGTAATGAAAACCTGATACCTCCAAACACCTCTTCACCTGGTCTACTGGGCCCCTAAAGAAGATGACCAAAGGTGTCTACATGTACCCGAGCATTATGAGACCTGTGCCCCTCTGTTGGTTCAGCCCGACTGACCCTCACTTAAAGACTGTGGCCTCTTTATGATGTGACCAATCCCCATGGAGTAACATTGGGCACTCAAAGCTGTTTTGCACACCCTCCCACAGGATGACATGCTGATTAGCATTCCAAGCCAGTGGAGCTTCAAAGCAGCTACCACCTTTGAAGTGCAAGTCTGGCTCCCCTCACAGGAGGAGAAGCCAACCCCCTTTGTCCAGATGCCTTTGGCACCTGGGCAGGAAGGAAAATTTAGCTAGCCAGGTAGGTGTGCAGCCCCCAGGCTACTAACACCCCTAAGGTGGCCTAATCTGAGGTGAACACAACTTTTCAGAGGTGGTTATCTTTATGGCGGCACACTTAGCAATTCTGGGACTGGGTTGTGCCCTCTTCCCACAGTAGCCCATTGGCTACTACCCTATACTCCCCAAATCCCCCTAAATGCAATATTTAGGGGATCCCCTGGCACAAGAAAATCATATCCTGACAACCTGAAAGAAGAAGACAGATGTGAGAAGAGTTGCAACTGCAAGAACAGAAGACCCAGCCACTGATTTGGTGCCAACCCTGTCGGCCTCCCTGCTTTTTAAAAAAAATAATTGTCCTCATTAAGCAACATTTTGAAAGTGGAGGTATCGGGCCCCGTGACCCAGCTGTTCCCATAAAGGATCTCTCCTGTATAGGCACCTGCATGTGTGAGGAAATTCCTTACCCTTTATTTTCTTAGGGGCCCCTTTATATCCGTTTTCAGCGTAAACCGTTATCGTGGGGGGAAGCTAGTCATTTTGACTACTCATTCAAGGCCTTGATTGATGGTTTTATTGCAATGCCTAATCAATGGACAATCATGACACAAACCATAATTTTCCATTTGTCTGATTATGTTGGTCCCAGATATTCCAAAATGTATGTCTAGTACTCATGTTCCCGCTTCTATCCAGTTTGTTTACCCTTCGAATAGAAGCCAGCCATTCTTTATAGATTAGAGGTATATTTTTCATCCATTTAATACATATTTCCCTTCTAGCTAACAGAAAAAACAGGAAAAGTAGGTTATCCTGGTCTTTATTCAGTTTCGGATAATTTGGATTGTAGTGACCTATCCCAAAAATAACAAGATCTATGCTTACTCCACTGGTTGACTGATCAGGTTGGATAAGACCTTACCTGCGTCTTTCCAGAATTCCTCAATTTGGGGGCACTGCTGAAACATGTGTAAGTCATCTGCTTTTTCTTCCCCACATTTTGGGCAGCTTCTCTCCTTCTGTTTGTTGAGTTTGGATAGCCTTTTTGGTGTCCAGTAGGCTCTGTGTGTGGTAAACAAGTGTTTTTTTTCCAGGGGGCAGATTTCACAATACGCCAGCATGTAGTTATTGATACTTGCCATTTATGCTCTACATCCAGCTCCCGTAGTTCTTTCCCCCAGATCTTGTTCGGAATTTTATATTCTTCTACCACTGCCTGTATAAGGGCCCAGTACCAGCACCATTTTTCTTTTTTAATGATCTTGTCTCCCTGAAACATATTCTCGATTTCTCTAGGTCCCGATTCTTCTTCTCTGAGGCTCTTGACCCAGCTGTTTTGTTGGTAGCATTTAAATTTCGCCAGCGTACCGCTTGTCTTTCCTCCGAGGACTTCCCAGTCGATGATCGACTTTTTCTCTATTAGGTGACCCCATTTAGTTATGCCTCCTTCTCTCAGGGGAGTAGCTAGCTTGTCCCTACGAGACTCCGGGTTTCCAGGAAAGTCCCAGATTGGTGCGAAATCACTATATTATGGAATATTTAGGGTGCTTCTTATCTGATACCATAGATTTGCTGCTGACCAGAGGGTCTTCAACTTTATTTTTCTGAAGTATTGGGGATGCTCAAATTTATAGAGGTAATGATTTCCATATGTATTGACTAGTGCCTATAGGTGTGTGGAATATACCTCGAATCTATCTAGTAACTTTCTTGTGTATTTAAATTGAAAGGCTCTGCAGTATTCCAGAAAATCAGGGCTTGTAATCCCCCCTCTTCCTTCTTCCTTCTCAATTTTTCCCAGGTGCTTCTTGTCCCTCTTGCGGCCCAGATAAAGCTGCTTAATTCTCCTTGCAACTTTTTTATCCATTCTACTTTAAATTCCATTGGGATAGTACTGAGCAGATATGTACATTTTGGTAGAACTGTCATTTTGATAATGTTTGACTTTCCTATAAAGGACAGAGGGAGACCTCCTCACACTTTGAGTAGCTTCCTTACCTCTTTAAGAATTCTGTTGAAGTTAATATTGGCTATTTTATCAATATCTTTTACAAGGTCCACCCTGAGATATCTTATTTTATCTTTCACCATCGGATTCTTAGATTTGTTGTTCCACTCTAAGATTTCCGATTTTGTTTGGTTTATCATGTAGCCTGAGACTTTCCCGTACTGTTCCAGGATGTCTTTTATTCGTGGGAATGAGACTGCTAGATCACTAGTAAATACCATCAGATCATCAGCGTACAGCGCTACTTTTTTCTCCCAGCCTTGGTATTTAAATGAAATTATCTCCTGCGTATTTCTAAGCATGTACGCTAATGGCTCACTATATAGATTAAAAAGTAGCGGGGGATAAGGGACAGCCCTGCATGTACCTCTCTTGATTGTTATCCTGTGTGTCAGACTGTCATTGACCAGGACTTTCGCCGAGGGCTTTTCATAAATTAGTTTTATTGCATCTTGAAATGTATCCCCGAGATTGAATTGTACTAGTGTTGCATTTAAAAAAGGCCAGCTAACTCTATCGAACGCTTTGGCTGCGCCTAAAGTTGTAATTGATAATGGGATAGATTGGTGAGTTGCTATGTCTGTTGCACTTAACAATTTGCGGGTTAAATCTTGTATATGTCTTTCTCTGATAAAGCCTTTTTGGTTTGAATGTACTAGTGATCCGGCCATTTTTCCCAACCTTTTGGCCGGTATTTGTGTGTAAATGTTGTAGTCTGCATTTAAGAGTGAAATCAGCCTATAGGACTCGCACTTGACTGGGTATTTCCCTGGTTTTAATAGTATGCTGATGATTGCATCATTACAGGAGTCTGGGAGGTCCCTTTTAGCCAAGAAAATGTCGTTCAGGAGCTTCGTCAAGGGGGTGACCAGCACCTTTCACAAATTCACATATAGCTTGTTCGGGAGCGCATTGAGCCGGCTGCTTTTCCCTTTTTTAGGCCCTTGATTACTTCCACTACCTCCGCATTTGTGATTTCTCGGATGAGCCCATCCCTTTGCTCCTGGGACGCAGAAGAAAGTGTTATCTTTTCTAGTAAGCTGTTTATCTGTTCTGTTGTTACTGGCGTCTCCTCCGAGTATAGGTTGTCAAAGAAGTTTACAAATACTTCTTTGATTCTTAAGTCCTCTGAACTATTTATAGGTTGGTTTCCTATTTGGATACTCGCTATCCTGTTGCGTGTTAGCTCTGTTTTGGTTTTCCAAGCTAATAGCTTGCCACATCCTTCCCCATATTCGTAATGCAAGAGTTTACTTGCCTCCCATCTATTCCTTACACTTGCTTCCAATATATCTGAGAGGACTTCTATCTTTGCTTTCTTTTCTTCTTCTAGTCTGGACATTTCACTTGGGGCTTTCTCCTTTGCTAATTCTGCTTCCAGAATTGGTATTTCTTTTTCCAGCTGCTTAATGCGGATCCTTATATTCTTATTTTTCTATGCTGTGAGGCTTATCATCTTTCCTCTGATAATAGCTTTATATGTGTCCCAGGCTACTTGTTTTGAAGGTCCTTCTTTATTTAGTTGCGAGAATATGTCAGTCTCATTAACTAATGCTCCTATATGTAGAGGGTCTGTAAAAATACTCCAGTCTACTGTCCACCTTGAGGTGGTAGAGGTAATTTTTAGCAAGAGGCACAGCAGTACTGCAGAGTGGTCAGATAGATGGGCAGAAATGTGTTCCACCTTTTGGGTAATACTGGTCAGGCTTCTGTCTATCAGGAAGAGGTCTATTCTGGATGCATGCCCAAGCTTTTTATTCTGGAATGTTAATCTGTGGATCTTGTCTCCTTTCTCCTTCCAGATATCTGTGATCCCTAGATCTTTAATACACAGACCGACCCACTCTCTCATTTTAGGTACATTTGCAATGTTCCTGGCCAGAAATCAGTCCTCTTTGGGGTCTAATATTATATTGAAATCCCTTCCCATTATTAGGTGTGACTGTGCGGTTAGAAGCTGAGCAGTGTAGGGTCATCCATGTAGGGCCCATAGTATCCCACAATTGTATATAGTTTGTTGTAGATCCTAGCTTTTACAATTGCTCATCTCCCTTTTTTGTCCATATCCGCTGATTCAATTCTTGCTTTGAGGGATTTCTTGAACAGAATCGCCACTCCATTTGTGCAGCACTTTTGATTATTTCTGCCCATTCTTCTTTCAGAAGGTGTGTTTCATGCAGTATTATTATTTAGCTGTCATGGGCCTTCAGGTATTTCAGGATCTTTTGCCTGCGTCTTTTTATTCGAAGGCCATTTATATTACAAGAAAGGATATTAACTACCATCAGGTCTTTTCCTCCAATACCTTTTCAGTGTGATCCCTAGGTTCCGTGCGTCCTCCGGGGTCCCTTCCTCCTTACGATTCTTTCATTTGACTTATTTTTGTTTTTTCCCCGAATATGCTCCCCACCATGTTCATCTTTTTTTTTTGTTTTCTGATGTTTTTCTTCGTGGTTTTCTTGCCACCTTCTCCACCCCCCTCCCAGGAGATGCCCCCCTTTTCTTTTCCTTAGGAAGGATTCTGCCCTTTAGAGCTCCTTACTCTGAACACATTTATTAGTTTTCCCGAGCTTCAGGAGTAGTCTTTTTATTGAGCCTTTATGCGTTCTATGAAGCACTCAACCTCTTTTGGGTCTCTTATGTTGTGCATTTTGTTTTCCCATATAATCCTTAGTGAGGCTGGAAAACACATCTGCACTGTTGCTCCCAAAGATTTCAACTGCTGCATGAGCTGGCCCAGTCCCCATTGCCTGTCTTGAGTTGTTTTAGAGATGTTGGATCTGATTCTGAATGACCAGCTATCTTTTGTAAAGGAACCTGCCTTTAGAGCTTCATTTAAAATGTTTGAGGGTATAAGTTTTGAAATGTATTAGTATTTTCCTTGGGTTCTTCCTTGTTTTCCCTTTCCCGAATAGGTTGCAGTGTATTCTTTGGATGTCATCCGGGAAGTTGCAGATTTGGCCCAGGGAATTATCTCTTCAAGTAGTTTGATGGCAAAGCTATTTATGTCCTACCCTTCTAGGCCTTCTGGAACATTAAGGATTCTGAGGTTATTCCTCCTGGCTTGATTTTCCAGCGACTCCATTTTATCTCTGATGTCATTTTCCTTTGTCTTCAGCAATTTTATTTCTTTTTGATTTGTTTCCACCGTTTTCTTCAGTGTATCCACTGCATCCTCTACTAATGAAACTCTCTCCATTAGCGTGTTAATTTTCTGGTCTATGGCCTCGCAAGCCTCCTGTATTTTTATTGGGTTCTTTTCTTATGTTGCAAAATGAGACCTCATCTCTATCATCATTGTTTCCATTAACTACTCAGTGTTCTTCAGTTGTGGTTGATCTTGCTGTTGTGGCCGGGTTTCGTCATGTGCCTGGTTCTCTAGACCTGGTTCTTGGTGTTCTGTTGTCATTAATGCTTGGTACCTGTTACTCTCCATTTTTTCTGTGGCCATTTCCTCCCTTGTGTTCTCTTTTTGGCTCCCCCTCTGCTCAGTATCATTAGCCCTTTGTTTATCCTGGATTGTAAAGTAAGATCTTAACGAAGGGGTAATTCTCTGTTTAATACTTGAGCTAGGTACTCCTTATTTTGCTTGGGTTGCCCTAGACAAAGGGACCTGTGGTTACCCTGACGCGTGAGATTTTCTTTTTTTTCTCGTGCTCTTTGGGAGATGCGTTGATTGTTCCTTTTGGAACTCTTGAGGTGTTTTAAGGGTGAAATACCTACTTCTGAGGCAATAACTATTTCCAATCATCTGTCCGTGGTCCAACACTGAGTTTATTGTGATGGGGGGAGGGTGGGAGATTTTATTTTTACTCCCTCTTCACTGCCCTCTGTTTCTGCCAATGTCCTGGTGCCTAGTGGGAGTTTTAAATCTCTGATTCTCCCCTCACCCCCAGACTTTAGACTGATCTCATCCCCCTTTTCACTTACCCTTTGCTTGAAACCGCTTTGAAGTCCTTGATGACTTTCTTTTTGTCCGCCAGTCTGGTGAGTCCCTAGCGTGCCTTCTTTGATGCTTGGCAGGCACCTGGAATCCTTCCATTTCGAAGCAAGCAATGGAGCTTTACCCCGGAACGACACTCTGGTGGTGGCCCTCCTGCTGTTGCGGCGCGCTGTGATTGCTTCTGCCCACACACCAGCTGCCCAGACCGCGCTGCGGCACATCGGCGCTCTCTCAGGATCCACTGTCCCGATCTCCGGCCTCAAAACTCGGAGACCGCTTACTTCGGAAGGCTCCGCGGCATGGAATCATGTATTATGCACCTCAATACCCCTTTTTTTTCTTCTTTTTCTTTGGGTATTACTGTTAGTGTGAGATAGTGCTGCTCTTGAAGTTCGCCTCCCCTTTGTTAGGTTTAATTTTACATTGTTTCCGACCTCGTTGTGTTCAGAAGAGCTCGGAGCTCCCGACCGAGCACATTAGCCAGCCGCCATCTTCTCCGTCGCCAGCATCTTCCTCTCCAAAATACCTCCCTGCTGACTTTGGCAATGGCGCTAAAAGACGACTTGTCCAGCCACTGTTCAATCGATCAATAAGAATCTTGTAAAGCATGAATACTCACCCGTAAGGGGCTAACAGCACTGGGCATGGGAGGGTGCTGGGTCTGCAGTTCAGTCGAAGGGCCAGGTCTTGATGTCCTTCTTGGTTTGTGGGAGCAATGGTTATTGCCTGAGGTGCAGAGGCAGGGAGTTCCAGGTCTTCTCAGTGAGGTAGGTGAAGGATGGGGGGATGGTGGCCAAGGCCAGTTGGACAGAGCAGAGATGTCCGTTGGGAGTATACAAGGAGAGGAGGTGCTCAAGATACAGAGCTCCAGAGTTGTGGAGGGCTTTGTAGGAGTGCGTGAGAAGCTTGACGGTGATTCTTTTGTTGACAGGTAGCCAGTGAAGGTCTCTTAACTAGCCAGTGATTTGGTTGCAGTGAGTAATGTTCAGGATGAGTCTGGTGGATGCGTTCTGGACAGACTGCAGTTTCATTTTCAAGTTTCTGGGTGGTGCTGGCTTGGAGTGCGTTGCTGTAGTTGAGTCTGCGGCTGACAAGTGAATCCTTGATCATTTGCCTTGACTCTGTGGGGATGCAAGTGAAGATCTTACACAGGAGTCAGAGCGTGTGGAAGCAGGCAAACGAGATGGTGTTGATTTGACGGTTTATTGAGAGTGAGGAGTCCAGAATGATGCCGAGGTTTCATGCATGGTCCATGGAAGTGGGGGGGATTCTGAGCACTGCGGGCCACAAAGAGGCATTCCAGCCAGAGGGGGAGGAGCCCAGGATGAGGACTTTGGTCTTGTCTGAGTTAAGCTTGAGTCCCCAAAGCCCTGGAGACCTGCCAGCACTTCACAGAAGGAACCAAGACCTCCTGTGAAGCAGCAGACCTGCTTCCCTGTATCCTGCAGACACCCCAAGACTCCTGAGAGGATTTTGTGACTGAAAAAACCTGACACCTAAGGACACCCCTGCACTTTTTGCTCCAAGCCCAATTTGAAGTGATACAATGGTGCCATTGTATTCCCCCTTCACTCCAGAGATCGAGTCCACTGTGGTTGCACCCCTGGTGACCCCCCCGACATCACCTGCAGCCCCTGCACTCATGCCCCCTCTACTGCAACTCCTCACAGCAATAAAAACCTGACGCCTAAGGACACCTCTGCACCCGTCACCCCTGGACCATGGAGAGGAAGACCAACGGTGTCCCTATGTCCCCAAGCATTGTGAGGCCTGAGTTCCCCTGTTGGTTAAGCCCAACTGTCCCCCAGGCAAAGGCTGGAGCCTCTTTATGACACATCTGATCCCCATTGAGTAACATGGGCACCAAACACTGTTTTGCATCCCTGCACCCAGCCGTCCCGGTTCGGCTGGTGGTGTACTGCTGGTGCTGCCTTGGACCTTGCCCACCATTCACCTGAACTTCTGGAGACCGGTCCTGTGAATCTCGGTTCTATACCTGAATGCTGCAATTGCTTTTTACTCCCATATGGTAACACTGCAGCTTACGAAAATGTCACTGTTTTGACTTTTCAAATACCAAAATAATTCTATTAAAAAATGCTCTTACCAGAATAACTTGTTTCTGGTGTCTAAACATATATAAAGATACGTGTTATTTTTATACATTTGTGTGGCTCTCCCTGTTGAGTCATGTGTGGCATTTATTGCCTATTGTGCATATTTGCAGATGTCTTGCACTCCTCTCTGATAAGCCTAAGGCTGCTTGATCACACTACACTTTAAAAGAGCACCTTGGGATTGCTGGAGGAAGCCCCTGTCCATTCATAGGAGAATCCCTGGTCTCTTTGCACAATATATGTCATTTTGATATATCATATAAAGAGCCAGATTCCTACATTGGGTGCAGCAGTGCAATACAAGACTTCACATATTCTGTACCACTTGGTTAATAAGTGATTTCACTAAGGAATCCAAAATCATTATTAAAAAAATCATTTGTAGTCGATTTTGAATTTTTTTCTAAATTGTTTTACCTAGCTGTTAGGGCCTTGTGTCCCACAGTAAAGTTGTTTAGAATTAAAAGTCTTTAAGTCAGTTTTTCCTTTAAAAAGTACTTTGAATGTTCTAAAAAAGGTCCCAACCATTTAAAAACCTTTTTTTTTATTAGTTATTACATAACAATAATAACAAACACTATCAAGCATGTTGAGCAGGATACACAAAAAGAGAAATCATTGTACACAACACATCATAGGTTGTGATCAGCATGTCAACTATACAGCACATCAATATTTCAAAAATAGATTTTCACATATTAGGTTTTGGCTTTAAAGAGGTCAGGGTGTTAACGTAGATAAATAGTAAGAGGTTCTCAAAAATTAGAGGGCTTGGTAGCTGTTGGTAGCTCCTCTGCATATATCAGAAAATTGTCTCTACAATAGATGGAGTCCATTACCCAGTGGGCTACGGTGGGTATTTTTTTCCTGTCCCAATGCATTGCCGCTCTTCGTTTCGCCAAGAGTAGCGCTATGGCAGCCAATTTTTTCTTGACAGATTCAAGAGGTATTCGGTGGCCTAACAGACATAATTGGTGCGTGCAATCTATTTTACAATTCAGGATTTCACCCAGTAGGCGCACTACTTGCTACCAGTACAGTTTCACTTTATCACAATACCATGACAGATGTCCAAAGTCAGCCTCATCAGACCCACAGCGTTTACATTTTGCATCGTCACGCAAACCATATTTCTGCAGCTTAAGTGGAGTATGGTGGGCCTGGTGCAAATATTTGTAGTGTATGATACTGAGATTCCCGTTGGGTGTAAGTAATTCGATAAGTGCGCTACAGGATTGTCAATCTTCTACACTCAGGGGTGTGTCTAGCATTGTGTTTCATTTGTCGAGGGCCGTTTGTGTTGTGGCGCCAATCTCTGCCTATAGGGTTTTGTACAGTCTCGCTACTATATGATTATTGTCCGGAGTGGTGATTAGTAACTGCAGTGATTCTAGTGTGGGAGGTTCATTCGGATATGTAGGATATAACACTTTAATTGCCGCCCTTAGTCTGTGATAAGTAAATTTGAATAACATAGACTATTGCTCCCATATGAGAGGTTGTCAGGAGTGATAAATGTGCCTTCAACATAGAGGTCGCCCAACATCGTGATGCCCACCTGTTCCAGCAGTTCCATACTGCCCCTGTCTTGTGTAACCGATAGAGCGGGGTGTTGAGCCAGAGGCATATTTGGGGCATGAAGTGGTGCTTTGTCAGTTATTTGGCTAATACGCTGCCATGCCATTGATGTGGTTTGTATCGTGTTTATTTCTTGTTTGGACAGATGAGGACGTTGATGTGGCAGTATACTTTCCAGCTCAATAGGGTGGGGTCACCATCCTCCACCGCAAGATGTGGCATATAGCGTACAGGATGGCACCAATAGTATGCGTATTGTGCTTGAGCACATAGATTATATAAATACAGATCTGGAACTGTGAAGCCGCCAGAGGAGTACGGCAGTGTCAGTGTATGAAGACTTATCCGTGCTTGCTTACAGCCCATATTACTTTAGTTAGATTTGCATGTAGTCATTTAAAAATTGGGATCGGCGGAGGTATCAGGATGTTGGTGAATAAATAAAGTAGTTTAGGCAGTATCACCATTTTTATAAGTGATATCCTGTCAGCCAGAGATAAGGGGAGAGTGGTCCATCTGGCTATTTGCATTTCTATTTTGTCAATTGTAGTGCCGGAATTAACTCGAAGCACGATCTTGGTATCTCGATGAATCCAGATTCCTAAATATCTAATGGGCTCTTCCTGCCAGATAAGTGGAAATTCCATTTGTTGTGACTTTGTATTTTCAGTTAGTGGCAGCCCTGCTGATTTACTCCAGTTTATCTTGAGGCCTGACTGCCACCCAAATTTTATATATTCTCTGAGTATCGGTGATAAGTTTGTACTCGGGTCTCTAATGTACAACACCATATTGTTCACGTACATTGATATGCTGATAGGTCGTAGGTTAAATCGTAATGCTGTATGTGCATGTTGTTGGCGTATTTTACAGGCCTGGGGTTCCAGTGCAATAGAAAAGAGCGGAGGGGATAGTGGGCAGCCCTATCGTGTATCTCTCTGTATTTTTATAACCTCCGATATGTGTCTGGGGGGGAGGGCTTTCTCGTTGATAGGGGCTAATCTGTGGAATTCCCTTCCTTCCCCAATTTCCACTCTGGAAACCCATTCCTCATTTCGTAAGTCCTTGAAGACCTGGCTTTTCACCTGTCCTAATCTTTCACCTGTCCTAACCTTTAAGCTCTGAACTCTATAGACATATCTTACTCTGATCTCTTTCCGCAGTGCCTTGATGCCCCTGGGCTAAGTTTGCGCTCCACAAAACTTATATTCATTCATTCATTCATTCTGTTTACCTTGATGTGTGCAGTGGGTGTAGAGAAGTGTAATCCAATTTATTAACATAGGTGGCAACCCAATCCGCTGCAGTATTGTAAATAAATAGGTCCATTCGACTGAGTCAAAAGCCTTGGTTGCATCAAGGAGCACAGCCACTGCCTCCAGCTTGGGATTCATTTGGTGTAGAAGGGCAAATATAGTACAAATGTTGTGTGCCGTGGCTCTGGAGGGTATAAACCCGGATTGGTCCAGTAAGATAATAGTTGTCATGAACGGCTGCAGTCGAGAGGCAATAATCTTAGCTAGTATCTTAACCCCTTCCATGCTGCGCAAATTCCGCCGCTGTGCTGACGGAATCTTGCGCGGGCGTGGTCATGACGGAACGGTTCCGTCATGAGCACAGCTCAACCGTGGCTCATGACGGAACCGTTCCGTCATGAGCACCGAAGGGGTTAACATCCGTATTTATTAAGGATAGTGGTCTGTAGGATTCGGCTTTCTCTGGGTTTTTGTCTGGCTTTAGTATTGCCACTATTAGCGCTTCACATAGTGTCGGGGGAGAATTTTATTATTATATGCTTCATCATACATTTCAAGAAGATACGGGCTAAGCAGCTCAGAGTATTCTTTGTCAAATTCCCCTGAGTAGCCGTCAGGTACGGGAGTCTTACCATTAGGAAGTGTTTTTATAGCTATGTGTTCTTCTTTGTTGGTAATTGGCTGCGCTAGGAATTCTCGTTGACCGTCTGAGAGCCACACCAGCGCAATGTCCTCAACATATGTCAGAATCTCATGTGTGTGTGCTGTGTCACACTTTTTGTGCTAGGATCCGGCCTGGTCTTCCTCCCTCACCCATCCTACGTGCTGTGTGGGTCGTGAAATATATTTTATTTCATCATCCGCTAGTTTATTATAATTGTTTAGTTCGTCCCTTATGGTAGATGTGTTATGGGTAGTGTTGAATTCTTTCTCCAGTGTTTGAATGCATGTCTCACTCTGTCATAGTTGTGTGCGAATATCTTTTAAGATACCCGCATTGGTACTTATACAGATGCCTCTCAGGGTTGCCTTAAAGGCTTCCCATAGGATGCTTGCACTATCTACTGAATTTTTGTTAGCGTCGAAAAATTCTACTATTGCTGTGTGAATTGTGCCTTTATACAGTGGTTCTAAGAGTGCAACTGCATTGAAGTGCTGTACAAATGGTGGCAGGGTGTATGTCGGGACCTGTAAAGATAATAAGACTGGTTTATGATCCGTTAACGTTTTTGGGAGGTGCCTAACGTCTTGGGTCCATGTACATGCTTGCTCCGTTAGTATCAAGTAATCAAGTATGGACCAGCTGTTGTGTACGGAGGATGAGTGAGTGCTTTCTTGTGTATGTGGATTGCGCATGCACCATATGTCATGCATGCAAAACTCTGTCATGCCATTTCATTGATGGTGTTCCGTTGTGGCTTGTGATCTGTCACAAGTGTCATCAAGCGCTACATTCAGAGCAACTTTCCATGATTGGAAGTCCCCTTAGCGCAGACAGTATGTTTGCAAAAAAGTCAGGGTTGTCCACATTTAGGCTATATGTATTAACAAGGCCTACTTTTCTACCTCGTAGTATGCCTGTGACAATTACATAGCGTCCTTGTGTGTCTGTTAGCATTTGCTCCTTCAAGAAGTGTGTCCCTTTCCTTATTAGGGTCATTATGCCACGTGTGTATGAGGAGTAAGATGAGGATGCCACCAGTTCGGCCCACCTCTTCCCGAGCCCATCTGCTTTTTGTTTGAGTAGATATGTCTCTTGGAGCATAGCTATATCTATCTGATGTCTGTCTAGGTATGCAAAGACTTGTGTAATCTTTCTAGGGTTGTTATGACCTCTTACATTCCAGGTGGCAAATCGTAAAGGTGTAGATTTAGGAACAGTGTGCATTAGTGTGTCTTATGTTTACATCGGATGAAGAGTATATGTTCATAACTAGCTTTTACAATAAATGCTGCTAGATGAGCTGTAATTAAAAATGTGATGTGTGTGTGTGGTTGTGGTCTGAACTAACATTTGTACAATTGATTGATATAACAAACCATATAACCCGTTGTACCCCCCACACATTGCAATATCCCATCCCTCCCACTTCGCCATCCCAATTATGGCAAAGACAGTCTCAAAGAATATAAAACATACCCACCCCCCTCCCTCCCAACCCTTTAGTAACAGAAACTTGTTGTGGTGCACACAGGATGGCGGAAGCTACCAGCCGGTTACCCCAGTGACGATTGTCACACAGAGGGTCACTGGTCTAATTAAAGACATATCGCATACACCTTAAGCCGCTGTCTACGAAGCACCATGCCATGCCTAGCAGCTCAATAGCATCTAAATATCTAAAATACACATTTTCCCATTTCAAACCGTCAGTTATATTGCAATCTCTTAATCATAAAGTCCCATTAAACACTTATTTGTGTCACTTCGTGGCTGCAGTCGTTTTGTCCATCAATCCACCTCTTTGTAGTTGTGATCAATTCAAAGAAAAAATTTCTATTATTCAACGTCCGAGGTGTTAGCCTGCTCCTCTGGCCCTCCTCTTGGTTATTTTCCGTGGGTGCTTTGGGATCCTTTCTGTTGTACGTACTTGAGCACTTCCTTTGGTTCGCTGTAGATCATGGTTTTCTCGCCGTCAGTGACACATAATCTGGCTGGGTAGAGCATTGTATATGAAATTCTTTGCTCTCGAAGTTTCTTTTCGACTGGAACGAACTTCTTTCTCGCCTCCTGGACTAATGGTGTGAAATTAGGATAAATGGATATGTCCATACCTTCATGTTTCAAGCTGCCCAGTTCCCGGACTTTGTGGAGTGCCGCATCTCAATCCCTGCAATTTAAGATTTGCAATTATCGGCCGTGGTCCCGCTCCAGGCGGTGGCAGCGGAGCTAGCGATCTGTGAGCTCTTTCAACAATGAAAACGCCAGAGAAAGTTTCTTTACCCAACAGAGTTATGAGCAGTTGTTCAATGTAGAGTTCCATGGGGCCTCTGTTTGTTGTCTCCGCTATTCCCATAAGGCGTAGATTGTTGCGGCGGGAGCGCGCTTCCATATCGTCAGTCTTTGCCATTAGTGCTGTTAGATTTTTGTCCATTTTCTTATGTTTGGTTTCCATTTGTTGATGTGCGTCTTCAGTTTCCAAAATGTATTGCTCTGCCGTGTCAATCCGTTCAGTATGTCTGTTCAGGCGCTCAGACATACGATCCACTAGTAAATTAGAGAGTCTATCTTACCGTCTATGTTAGACAGGGCGGTTTGTATCGATGAGAACATGGCCTGCACGTTGCCATTAGTTACACCGCCAGCCACCGCCGCAGTTTACTGTGAATATTGTTGTTCATCCGATCCAGTCTCAGTCGATTTCTTTTCCCGAAGTTTAATCTTTATGTTTTATATTTACAACTTTAATGCTGTAAGTATTTGTTAGAAATTCTAGGTAGTGACACAAGTAACTACAGCCTATTTGATGGAGTATTTTAAAAAGATCAAAACAGAAAATGCAAATACAGACGCCTTGAGCCATTATACTGTTGATCAAATCTCTGAATATATCACCAAGGCCCATTTATGGCTCACATCTTTCATAGCAGGGCCCGGCACAATCACAGTCTGTTTTCTGTCGAAGGTGGACCCACCTCCAGCCTCAGTTGGTCGAGAGGTGAGCCCTGGCCTAAATTCAGTAGGTTTAAAAAACTCAACAGTAACTTATAAAATATTCTTAAACTCGACATGTAAAATACCAATGGCGCTGGGGGCGTGGTTAGCGTCCACGGAAGATGGCGTCGGCTCCGTAGAGTTCTTGGTGCAGATGGTGCTGTCGGGGGTTTTGCGATGCGCTGTAAATGGAGAGAAACGGCGAATTCCTCGGCGTGGATATCGGAATTCCGGCAGCTTTCAGCGGAACGACTTTCGTCGTGGGACATGTTGCCTTGTGGTCGGAGTACGCCTTTTCTTCCTTGCAACTAATTGCGCCCACCATTTTGAATCTCCGATATCCTCAGGAGATTCTTTCTCTCACGTAACTCCGTTTCTCTGCGCACATGTGAACTTTCTTCTTAGCGCGTTACAGCGCGCATATTGACATCCAACTATTGAGCGTTTCATCCATCATTGTTTTCTTCTTGTTTTTGAAAGAGACTTCTCTCCTCCTCTACTTATGTGCCAGCGGCCATTTTACATCTGAGGAAACTACGCATGCAGGTCTCTTTATGAACACGGAGCTATAATTATCATTGCCAGCAACTTTCTTTACCACTTTACTGACAATATGCATACTTTTCACTCCTTTTAATGGTATTGAAGCTGGTGTAGTGTGGTGTGTGGTGTTTTGTTTTACTTTTGTCTCCTTCTGGTGCATGGATGCTTTGTGTTTGCTCGCATATGGGTCCTCCCATTCTCTTTATGAAGCAGTTCCTTGAGTGCTAAGGGCCTATGGTTTTTTCCATGCGCTTCAAGGGGATAACCTACACATATGCAATATTTATTTGCTCACACAGACCCTATTGTTGAAATTCCCCACATCCTGCAAGCTTCGTATAGCCATTTAAGAAGGGTATTTCTGCTTTTGAATGTATCTTAATCTGCCATTTCGTTACAGATATTCTCAAGCATCTACCATTATTTATTTGCTATAGTCTCTGTGTTCCCTTATTGCATTTTCTTTCCAGGTAGATCGTCTCTGCAGCCCCTTTATATGGGCAGACTAAAGACACTCAAACCATTAGTGACCCCTACAGGTCGCTCATCTACTTCTCGTGTTCATTCCTACGCTCACCGCTTCAGAATGGAAGACTCTTTGGTTTCTTTTCCAAAAGGTGCTTCTTCCTCCTCTGCCGTAACCACCAAGGTCTCAACTAAATGGCTGAAAAAAGATCTGCCATCACCTACAAAAAATTCTCCGCCAGTCTCCTTGGACACTCTTTTGGAGGAAATCAAGGCATTACGTCCCTTTGTGGAGGAGACTAACTCAAAGATTCAAGTTTAACTGATGGGTGGACGAAAATGGAGGAGAGAATTACAGCGGTCGAACAATGTGTGGGCTCCTTGGGTTCGACGTGCGCCCAAGTGGCAGCTCTTCAATCACAGGTTGTCTCATGTCAGAAGCAGATTGAAAGCTTGGAAAACAGGAATATAAGAAATAATCTACGCATTTATGGTTTGCCCGAAGGTTCAGAAGGCTCGGATCCCATAGCTTTCTTCAAATCCTTTTTGCCGACAGTGCTCAAGCTGCCAGAAAGCACCGCCTTGAACAATCAACGCGCTCACAGACTGGGTCCCTTACACTCTTCATAACTTCCTCAACGCAAACCAAGAGGTGTTATACTTTATTTTCTTGAATACACAGACCTCCTTAAAGTCTTAGCTGCGGTTCGTTCTTTAAAGCGGATTTCATCTTCAGGTCACCAACTTTATTTTTCGCAGGATTACGTAAAATCCACAGTGGACAGGAGAAAGGAGTTTCTTTCTATGAGACCTGCTTTGCGCTCCTTGGGTGCACAATTTGGCCTTTTTCATCTTTGCCTGCTCAAAGTAACCTATAACAATCACACCACTACATATGAGGATCCGATTAAGCTCAAAAGTTTCTTGAATGCTCATTGTCCAGACAAGATGGAAATTTCAAAACCTCGTCCTTGACCTCTGTCCCTTGGCAGGAACTTTACATACAAACTCAATTTTCCTTCCCATTGACAATGTTCCTATAGTTCATCGGCTATTTCATAGTTTATATTTGGTTGTGTTATTTTCAGTGTGAATTACTGTTAGCTCTTTAGTTAGTATACATTTATAAGATGTTAATGTTCGCTTATATTTTTACTTATGTCACAGGTGTTTAACTTTTCTCTTTTTTCCATACAGGTTTCTCTTCGAGTTGTCCTTCCCTGTTTGTGGTCGCTTTGCCCGAAGCTATGTCGTTTTACCCTGTAGAGCCCGGACGGGTCATCGTTCCATGTGGCCTCTCCTTCCCTCGTCCTCTACATGTTTTGGATTCATCTTAGGTATCGTTTTTTTCCTTCTCCTCTTCCCATTTTCCACAATACTTTTTTATCTTCCTATTCATTCTCTGCCTTGTATCTCTCAGTCGAATTCACTTATTCTCTCTTCTTTTTACTTCCTATCTCTTATTCTTTATCTATTTTCTTCTTTCTCTTCCTTTGCCAAATTTCTTGATCCTTTCGCTTGTCTCATTGTTGCATATAACGTTTTCCCCTTCTGCATCCTCCAATTGTCACATGTTAGCCCTTTTTATTGTTCTTATTCTTATTTACCCTCTATAACATTGGTTCGAAATGTAGGCGGTTGGTCTGTCGTCTGGTATACATCTTTTTTCTGTTTTTTCTTATGGTTATTTGTTTCACACTTGTCCTCACGTTTTATCTATGTCCTTAAAAATTGTTTCTTGGAATGTGAAAGGTCTCCACTCTCCCACAAAAAGACAAAGAGTCTTATCCCACCTGGCCAAGCTTGGTGCAGATATAGTATGTCTACAGGAGTCTCACTTAACAGCAGAAGAATCCGTTAAATTGAAGAGGGGTTGGGTTGGGGAGGTCTTCTACTCACCGGGTGACGGGAAACAGAATGGGGTTCTTACTTTATGCCGCAAGTCACTCTCTGTTAAAGAGTTATTACATAATTCTGATGAAAATGGTCGATGGTTATTTAGCAAGCTATTAATTGATAAAGTCCCACTCTCCTTGTTCAATGTGTACGCCCCAACTGCTGGTGACGCTTTATTCTGGTCAAACTTGGCACAACAACTAGCAGAATGTATTGATGAAAATGTTATACTCACAGGAGACTGTAATCAAGTGTACGACCCCTTCCTTGACTGTAATGCTGCAGTTTCCTTCGTTCCCCATAAAGCCCATAAATCTTTCGTACAAACTATCAAACAATATAAGCTAATTGATGTATGGAGATTATGCAATCATACTACCAAAGAATACACTTATTATTCCCCAGCTCACCACACTCAGTCCAGATTAGACTATTTTTTTATTTCTCATCACTTATCACAGTCATTAATAGCGGCAGAGATTGGTTCCATCCTGATTTCTGATCACGCCCCTGTCATAATGACCTTGGATATCTTACAGAAAAATGCCCCACACGGAAGTGGCGTTTTAATAATTCCCTTCTTTTGGACAAAACTTTTGCATCCTCATTCACTTAATTCTTCAATGAATATTTTTCTTTCAATCAGACCGATGACCTTCCTTTCCATGTGATTTGGGACGCCTTTAAGGCCGCAGCTAGGGACTTTATCATTGGCTTTGTATCCAGGAAGCAGAAAAAGTCAAAAGAGTGCACCATGTCTCTTCTGGCTAGGATAAAAGAACTTGAGCACTCTTTCTAGTCATCTAGGTCAAAAGACTGCTTATCAGAACTTATTCGTGTTAAACTTCACTTTAATAAAGAGTCCACGAACAATGCCTCTACTTACCTATTGAGATCTAGCGCTAAATTCTATGGTGGACAGAACAAAGCTGGCAAGGTCCTTGCTAATTACTTGAAAGTATAGCATAATAAGCTAAACATAGATTCTATTATGAATGCTCGGCAGGAATTGAGATGTAAAGACGATGAAATTTTACACGAATTTCTTAATTTCTATCAAACGCTTTACACCTCAGAAGCATCTCCTACAGACCAGCATATATCTCAGTTCCTTTCTGAATCTGACCTGTTCAGATTTAGAATTTGATCTCTCACAAAAAGAACTTCATGCTGCACTCTTAGCTCTTAAAAAAGACAAAGCCCCTGGACCTGATGGGTTCACAGTTGAATTCTTTACACATTTTGCCTCTTTATTAAACCCAAAATTACACACATTATTAAATTCCTTTTTATTGTCGGGTAAATATTCTGGTTCTTTTTCAGAAGCTCTCATCTGCCTTATTCCTAAAGAGGGTAAAGATTTGAGATATTGTAAAAATGTTCATCCCATTTCCCTAGTCAACTTTGACTACAACATTTTTTCTAAATCTTTGGCCTTTCGTCTAGATTCATATCTTCCCAGCATGTTGGGATCAGAGCAATCGGGCTTCATCAAAGGACGTTTTATTACAGACAATACCCGATTGTTCTTTGATATTTTATCCAAATCTTCCCATACCGCACATCCTTTGGCAGCCATAGCATTGGACGCTGAGAAAGCGTTCGACAGAGTGGAATGGTCCTACCTTTTTCAAACCCTTAAGTGGTTTGGTTTTGGTCTCAAAATACTCTCTTTAATCTCACTTCTGTATTCCAACCCAAGAGCAGCAGTGTGTGTCAATGGTATGTCTTCTTCTTTTTTTACTTTGGGAAGGGGTGTCCATCAAGGTTGTCCATTGTCTCCATTTCTTTTCAATTTAGCCTTAGAACCGTTTCTTCTATGGATTCACCTGAACAAAGCCATACACGGATTTAAATTCAATGATAGCCACATTAAAATGGCAGCATATGCTGATGACATATTGTTATTTATTTCCCAACCCCACTGATCTATTCCTGCGTTTTTAACCGAGGTTGACTCTTTTGCAGCAGTTTCTGGATATAAATTAAATAAAGATAAATGTGAAATATTACCCCTGACAAAATATACTTTTAAAGAGGATTTTGCCCTCTCAACCTTTGCATGGTGCCCCCAATATATTAAATATTTAGGCCTTCATTTCACTACCACCATCTCAAATACAATTTCTAGATGCATGGACAACTGTATACAAAGAATATCGACTCTGACTACTAAATGGCATCCTCTGTATTTATCATGGTGGGGCCGTCTCGATACCATAAAAATGATGCTTTCCCCCATAGTTCTCTACACGATCTCTAACATTACATTATCCATTCCCTCAAAATTCTTTAAAAAAATAAACTCTTTGTTATCCTCCTTTCTTTGGGGTAATAAAAAATCCTGCATGTCAATTTTCAAATTGACTCGCCCAAAATTAGAAGGTGGTGTTAATTTTCCCAATTTTCACATATATCACAAATCTTTTTTGCTTCGCCAGTCATCTCTGTGGCTATCGCACTTATCTACGCAGAACCCCTTATGGGCTAAACTTGGGCTCTCCTTTCTGTCTCCCTTCACTTTCCAAGAATATCTCTTGTTCTCGCGGAAACCACAATATATTTCAACCCCCATAATTAAATATACATCTAAGATTTTGCAACCCACACAGTCTAGTGACCCCGCAAATGGAACTTTTCTTTCCAGCTCCACGATATGGCACAATGATAGAATACTCATACGAGATAAACCCTTCTGTTGGAAAACGTGGAAACAAAAGGGTCTCGTCTGGGTTCACCAATTATTCCAGCATGACCAATTCATGCCCTTCATACAGCTTAAACAACTGTTTGGTTTACCATCCTCCTTTCATTCTAAATATATACTTTTAAAGCAAGCAATTTCAGAAGCGTACGCTCAATGCTCTCCGCCCTCCACTTTCACTTCTCCTCTTACCTCTCAGGTGGATACTCTGCACTCCCTTTTGCAAACCCGAAGCGTCTATCATTTACAAGTATTTACAAACTTCATGTATCCCACATGACAAATCCAAGATAGAACACTCCTGGGAAAGGGATCTTGAAGTTAATTGGTCAACAACTCTTTGGAACAAAATTTGGAATAAGATCAGGAAATCCTACAGTGCTGCCAATACCACTCAAACACTTTTCTTTATTTATAACAGGTTACTCTTTTCTCCAGTTGTCCTACACAAACAACATGCTTTTGTTTCGGACGCATGTTGGACATTTTCCCTTCCCCAGGCAGACCTTTACCATTTACTTTTCACATGTTCATCTGTTCACGTTTTTTGGAAACAGGTCTGGACCCAAATTAGTTTCATTTTTCACTCCCAATTCCCCTTTTCTGCTCCTAACATATTTTTGGGCAGTTTATCCCAGATTTGGTCGGATAATCCCTCGAACATACTAATGATTGATCTTTTATTGGCAGTTGCCTTTCAACAGATTACTAAAAATTGGAAAGATCTCACCAAACTATCCTATCAAGCTTGGTGGTACGCTGTCTGTTATAACCATAGACTCAATACAGCTTTTGTGTACCCTATTAACATGGCCACGAAGAGCTTAAAATTGTGGCTACCGGTTACATCATTCATTGACGATAGTGTTAAGCGCTCCTCATCTCTTACTCCCATACAACAGGAAGTTTCCAAACCTCCCTGATTCCTTGTTTTTGTAACCTTTTACATGCTCTATTATTCCTTCTCTATATTGTAGCTTGTACACTGTGAGGTTTTTCTCCTTATATTGTTAATAATTTGTTACGCTTGAATAGACCAATTACGATTGTAGATATTCCTTCCCTTTCTCCCTTTTCAAATGATATTTCATGTGACCTTATTCTGTTATTTTCTGTATGAGGCATGCTTATTCCTTAATAAACACTTTTCTGAACTTAAAAAAAATACCAATGGCGTAGCACCTATCTTGCATTGTATGTAATCTAATTTCGGATCTGTGAGGAAGGTTTCATGTCATTTCTAAAAACCTTAAAGTGAAGGATACCCGCACTCACCGGTGCTTTACCCAAGCTGGGAGAGACATAAGGGGAGAGAGTTCTCTAGGAACCAAAACGTATCTTCTTAGAGGTGACTTTTCCAAATTGTCTCAAGTAACCAACCTGGATAAATGTTTCAAGTCAACAAACGTGACATAATTTCGAACCTTTCTTAATATAACACATTTTGCCCAATTTAAATAGAAGCAGAATCACTGAAGTACAGCTCCAACACCTTCAGGACCCCAGACCGAGTCTTGCACGGTGTTCTTTCTAGTCTTCTGTCCAGATTAAGATTTTATTTAGAAAGAGTTTACCAAAGATTTTTCCTGCAGTATCTAGTAGCAATAGGGGCTTATAACTGGCGGCTCTTAGGGATCCCATTTTTTGTAAATCGGGTAGTTGTTCATAAAGTTATTTTTCCACCACCAATATGTCTGTCTTAGTGCATTTTAGAAATACGTACTCCACTGCTTCAGTAGGACCTCACCTTTAAGTGCTCCCCCACATTCTGTGCTGCAGGTATAGAGTCACCCGAGTTGAGGTTTGTGAACTCTGGTGGGCACCTCTGCTACTGCAGGGAACAACCTTTTGTAATTGCGATTTCTAGGCCATTGTTTTACTCTGTCGTCTGTTCAGATCCCCCCCCGAGTCTGGAGCGTGACTTGCCCTGGGAACTGGGTTTGCATGCAGCTTTTTGACTCAGTTGTCTACTGTCTTTGCTTACGAAGGCGATATAGAGTTGTTCCTTTTCTCGGCCTGTGTTTAAGATATCATGTTGTTTCCGTGTCGAACCACAGCTTTGTACACAGTTGTCAGAGTACTGTAACCCACCCACTTTGCAGACATCGCTACCTCTTCCTTATCAATACATTTATTTTCAAGGTTCAACAATTCCAAATGGTGCTGAACACAATTGTCTGCTTGTTTTTTTTTCTGTGGAACAGGTAGCAGTAGGGTGTTTATAGCTTTTCTATAAGACACATTCATGGAACGGTTAAAATGTCATCCAAAATAGACAAGAAAACACAGCGCCAAAAGAATTAGATCTGGATGAACTGTAATAAACTCATAATACTTCCTGATGGCATAAAGTCAAGATTTTTACATAAAACGATTTAAAATAAAGTCCAGTAAAGAAATGCCACAGTGCAATACAATGGAAAGAAAAAAGATGGGCATGACTTTGGTTCTAAATCTGCCTGGGGAAAACCCACGGTGTAACTGCACTTTGGGAGGCCAGGACTGGATTTTAGCAGCCAAGCTGCCCCATAGTTGTAATAAGGAAGGAGTTGGAGGCTGGCTGACATGGTGTTGTCTGGTCATTTTAGGGCCCTGTAGGCATATGACTGGACACAGCTCAACTATCACACCCCACACGTCTACTGCAGAGCACTTGACTGTGATTGGGGTCGGGGAACCAATCAGGATCCCAGTGACAAAGCAGCAGCACAGGTCCCTTACCCCAATCATTTCCTTTGTATCCCAGACCATTGCGTTTCAGTTTACATGAGCAATTCTCTTCCCTGCTGAAACTGTTCTTCTTTCGGTATTAAATGGGAATGACACCACATAAAAAATAATTAATGTGGCAACATAGGACTTAACCAGTGTCTGTTGGTTTGGCTTAGGGCACATAAACGGCATATACTATACGTTTCACAAAATTAACAGTGGTTGTGAGCCAGTTGCAGTTTGTCGTTTCCAGTCATCTCTCACTAAAGTATTACGAGAAGACCTACATATCATAAATTATGAAAAACTGCAGAAAGAGATGCATTTTCACTGTTCACATACATGAAGTCTCCCAGGATTCGCCACACTACATTTGAATGTGTTGCAGATTCACAATTTATTTTATGACTCCTACCTTTGGTACTGAGTGCTCAAAGTTGTAATGACCTGAATGAATTCTTCATATTGTATTGCTTTTCCTCTTTCCTGAAGTGGCTGATATCACTCTCAGTCAAGAGTAGTTTATCAAGGCAAGGCGACTGTTTACCATTTCGCGGGCTTGCTCAGTAATCATAGGGCTTCACTTTTAGGAAATTGAGATTCCGCGCATTTTCAGTCCAAGAGATTAATCACAGAGCTTCTCAGCAAGCAAAAGAGCCGGGGTTAATCAGGGCTCTAGGCACGCATGAGTGAATTACAATATGATTATTTGCATAATTCTGAAATGCTTTTCAAACTTCGAGATCTAATATGCAAACTTAAGTAAGGGGGCCCTTTCTTCCAATATAGTGTCTAATTCGAACTTCCAACATAAATCGGCATTTCTATATCTTAAACCGGACGGAAGCTCATCTTTTAAGACATAGAATATACCTCCTCGAATACAGTACACATAGGACATTGTAACACTTATTTTCTTGTGATTTTCTGCTAAGTTAAATGTTTAGATAGATTTCACATAACGGTCAGGGGTCCTCTGTAATTAAGATCAATCACTTGTCTGAAATTAAGTCTTCAATTAAATCATGCACAAGTGTAGCCTCTGCTGTGTAGTGAAGTCACGTGCACGTTTCAATTTTTCGCTGACAGCCATGTTAAGAGTCTAATAATTCATTAGTGACCTTGTTTTTAATCAAAAAACCTGTGCACGATGAGGTGCCTTTCTGATTGTCTAAAACAAAAGAGGTTCATTCCAATTAAGTGTAAGGACGGGCAGTTTTTTAATAAAAACGTAGCTGAGACTTTATTAAACGCTGACCAGGCTTTTACAGACGTCAGGCTGCTGAATGGCTGCCTTATTTGAAAATGCATAAACACGCAAATAATAACACATGGCATCTTACTTATTATAGGGTCCTGCTCAGAGGGTCACCTGGCAAACGGGGGATTGGGCCTCAATCACGGGGATTGAGGTATTTTTCATTTGATGTTCCAGGCTTCTCCAACAATGGCTCTTCAAACTGGGCCAAGTACAATCCTTTCAGCACTTGACTCTCAGTGTAGCGAGGGTGTGCAGACATTGGCTTCTCAGGGAGATAGAGTGGCAGTGTTCACTAATGGTGGGCACTACTGGCTTAATTCTCGCTAATGTAATTACTAGTGATTACAACAAAAGTGCTTATAATTATGCGTAATTGTGTGAGAAGCGTAATCAAGCATTTAGGGCTAATTTCTAAGTGCAAAATGTACCCTTGCATCTAAAATGGCGCAGAGGATGTATTCTGCCTTAAGAAAATAGTACTAAACTCTACAGGACATGAACAGCAGTAGCCAGCAGACAAACGCTGTCTCTTAGTTCATTGTTCCTGTGCTCCTGTAAAAGGATTTGGGTAAAAATACCTAGAAAACACCAATGTTAGTAGGCATGTTTCAACCCCTATTCTGCTAGGTCAACAGTTTTTGCCTTTAGTTAGTGCAGGGTTCCCTACTTTGCTTGCCCTTGCAATCTAGCCTACTGGCTACATGGTAGAAGTGCAGGGCATGCCCCTTTAATCACACATTCTTCAAGGGTAACATGCCTCTTCTCAACCTACTTGGTCTGTGTATGTTCACCTCCCCATCTATTAAGTACACATATGTATTACATGTTGCTTATCTTGTTCCTGACTTAATAGTCTGAAATCAAGATATAAATAGGAACATACTGTTTCCCATGGCATAGAATCACTTCTTTATAGTCCTGAAGAAAGCCCTGGACCCGTTGGCCTAGTAGAATATGGGCTGAAGCATTTGGACTAACATAGTAAAGGCATAGGATCATTAATGCCACAGACTCCTTAATCATTTCTTTTTAATCATACCAGACACATCACCAATGAAAGGGATATCTGATGTTTTTCAAGGTATTTTTAGTACAGGGCCCCACAAGGAAAATAATCCTAAGTGCTCCCTGGAATATGGTTGAGCCATCCTGTTTTTTTAGGGACCAGGATGAGACCTGATGATGAAGAATGACACCAATAGGGAGAGTGAGGGTCTTTTAAACAACACTAAGTGATGTCCTGACTGAGGACAGACCTCCACTTTATAGAAATATAAAACCCTCCGTCAGGAAGGGGAATATTTTTGTAGGGCACTTTAGGTGAGATTTGTTTTGAAGGGAAGTTGTGTCTATACCTCCTCCCTTCTCTTCCCCTCTTGGATTCTAAATATTGTTCTAGAAATTCCCAGACATACATGTTGGAAATATGTTTCTTCCTATGGCTGTCACTTTGTGATGATACTGTTGCATCGAACAATGCTGTTATTCTGTATAGTGAGGGCACAATCCATTTTGTGGTTTCTTTGAGAATCTCAATAAAGAAAGGTATGAAAATAACAAAGTTAACACTTCTTTAATTCCCAATCGTTTTTCTCAAAAATAGTGTAATTCTTTTCAGTTTCATTAAATTTCTGGATGACTTTGTGGCAATACTGGCCCTAAAGGTACATTTGATGCATCTGCGTCTACATAAAAGGGCAGACTAGTGTCAGGTTGTCTAAGTATTGGCATATATGTACGCTTTGTTTTTGAACCCAAAAATGCATACTCTGTCTCCTGATCCCCCTTGAATGGAAGCCCTTCCTTTAATAGTCTGGTAATTGGTGATATGACCTGAGAAACTCTGAAGAGCTTTAACAGATTTTGGAGGAGACCATTTAGTGATTGCCTGAGTTTTCTTGCTGACCATCTTCAACTCTTCTGGTAAAATCACAAATCTGAATGTGTAGTTGTCTTTCAAAAAAATGAGAATATCCTAAATATAAACAATTACAAAAATGTCAATGAATTCTATGAGGATGTCCTTATTAAAATCTGAAATGCTGCAGGGGTATTCACAAATGAAATGGCATAACACGGGATGCCGTCTTTCATGTATCCCTTTCAAGGAGCCTTACCAAATAAAAGTCATCTTTTCTATCAATCTTCATAAACATTTTAGCCTCTTTGATCTGATCTAACACTGCTTATATAAGGAGAAGGGTAGCTATTTTGAATTGTAACCTTGTGCAAGGCATGATAGTCAACACAGATATATAGGTACAAAAAGTAGAGGCAAAGACACAGCAGTTTGGGAATGTCTAATAAGGCCATTGGCTATATATGAATCTACTGTTAGACCTGTCAGCAAACTTTTTTCCTTCACCCTCCTATGTTGCTGAATATTTTTTGGTTGGCTTTAGGACTCTGCGTTTTACCACTGCTAACCAGGGCTAATGTGCTTGTACTCTCTCCTTTAAACATGGTAACATTGACTTACAGCTAATTGACATTTATAACTCACTAATTCCCTAGTAAAGTGGTTTGCCATAAGCCCAGGACCTGTAAATTAAATGATCCTAGTTGGCATGCAGCACGTATTGTGCCCCTTAAAACATGTCCCAGGTCTGCAATTGCAGCCAGAATGCAGTTTTGAACTGCCAATTCAACTTGGCAATATAACCCCATTGCCAAGCCTGAAACTCCACTTTCATTCCATGTAGGTCACCCCTATGGTAGGCCCTAGGTATCCCATAGTTCAGTGTGCATTGTAATTAAAAGGCTGGACATATACTTTTTTATTTTACATATCCTGGTAGTGAAAAACCCTTAAATTAGATTTTTTTTCTACTGTGAGGCCTACCTATCCCATAGGAAAACATTGGATTGCCTTATCACATTTATTAAGTGCTAAAGTTTGATAGGAAATAGGTAAGCATTTCACATTTGATGCCTGAGAAACTGTAGTTAAAGGTCCTCTTTAATGGCAAAGTTGGATTGTAGGTTTACAGTTTGGAAAATGGCACTTTTAGAAAGTTTGCATTTTCCTGGTCTAACTATTTGTTGTCTGCAGTCTGTTCCAGTGTCACATGAGTGGGTGTATTTTAGACCTGGCATACTTGGTGTGGTTTCTCTTGACTTTTTGGCTTCAGACCTCCTGTGTTTGTGACTTCATTTCTGCTTAGGACTTTGGGCACTTTACCACTTCTAATCAATGCTAAAGTGCATGTGATCTCTGCTTTAAATATGGTAACTTGGCTTATCCAAAATTGGAATATTTAATTTACCTCTAGGTGCCTAGTACAGTGCACTACATGTGCCCAGGGCCTGTAAACTAAATTATACTAGTGGGCCTGCAGCACTGATTGTGCCTCCCACTTCAGTAGCCATTTAAACATGTCTCAGGCCTACCAATGCAGATCCAGGCCAGAGGTGGGGCTTCCGAGCCAGAGGCGGAGCTTCCGGCCCGGAGGTGGGGATTCCGGCCGGTGGCGGAGATTTAGCCATGGCCGAAAAATCTCCGCCTCCGGGCCGGAAACCCCGCCTCCGGGCCGGAATTTCCGGCCCGAGTGCGGACGTAAAGTTAGTAGTCGTAAATCCATTTACTATTCTTCCTATATGTTGCTTCATCCCATTGTCGATTTCTATTATTTTATGGTCGACCAATCACAATGGGAACGTTAAAAGGTTGTCTGTCACTCAGGGATACTGACATTGACAAAGGCCAGGAGGCCGGAACGTGTGTGTAAGTTTTTGTGGTTGCACTGGTTCATGCAATAAATAACTTTATCTAACTAGCCGGTGAGTGCCTGGTATTGTCTTCTCGATGGTTCCTTGGATGTGTGGCACAGGACCGCCACAGCACACCGAGGCACCCGCTCTGTTGGGAGCGGCATTGAGTAGGCGGAGAACGTGTGCAAAAGTATACATACATATATATATATATATATATATATATATATATATATATATATATATATATATATATTATCTACTGGCGGTCGCCAGTAGATAGTTATAGTTAGGACCGTGTTTCCATAGGAAATCCGCAACATTCTATTTTGAATAACTTTGGCGCCGATTGACGAATCCTCGCGAAATTTTCAAAATAGGTGGGGCGCTCCGCTCCGCTCCTTCCCTGAAAGACTCGGGGGGATTCGTCAAGCGGGGGCTGAGAAAAAGGGGGGGTCCCAAAATGCGTTTTCCCCATGCATTTTCCCATAGGACCTTTAGTCCAAGCTACAGCCCGAACGGCTGAACAGAATTACTTGAAATTTGGCAGAGAGGTAGTCCTCAGGTCAGGGATGTGCCTTTTGCAGGTCTGGTGTAAATCTGTTCAGTAGTTCCTGAGAAAATAGCATTTAAATCAATATATATATCTATAAGCGTGCTGCGAGCGCGTACGGTAAGCTTACCGTAAGCGCACAATGCCGTGCGTGAGCTTAATTTTGATTGGTGGTTACATGACTGTAAACATTCGAATTGGTCGAAATCAGGAAGTGTCGGCCGCCATTTTGTCTCTCGCAGTCTGAGCCTGAGAAAAACAAAGGTGGCGAACGTGAACATGGGGCAGGGTAGGGAGGTCCTGACCCCCTAGCATTTGTCAGGGGGTCCAAGAAGGACCCAAATGTATGAAAAATACAATTTAAATTTTTTTTTTTAAATCGCGGGGTACGCGTACGGTAAGCTTACCGTACGCGCACAACTGAAAAAAAAACATTAAAAAAAAGAGAATTAAAAATCAAATTTAAGTGTTTAGATGCAGAGTCTAAAGTTCAAGAGGAAGACTCTGTTGCCTTCATCTGTGAAATGTACACCATCTCCTCTATAAATGCCTTGCATGTTGTAATGCAAGTTGTTGTGGTATATAGAACCCATACCATAGTCTCTGAGGAAAGCAGAAATAGATTTGTTGACGTGCTTTCTTGCTTTGTCAATCTGTGGACAAAATTGGTTGGACCAGTTCCACTTTTGCCTTTGGCATATATTAGAATATACAAAGGCAGATTGTGGAAAAAGCGACATCAATTGCACAAAGGTGTCCTTAACAAGCATTTCCAGACCTACCCCAGTTAAAGTGCCTAGGTCATTTCCACCACAGTGCACAATAATAAGGTTAGGCTGTTGGAGGTGTAGAAAAGATTTCACCAAAGGCATTAATTGGTGCCACTTTAACCCTCTCTGACCAATGCATTTAATGTCTACATTTGGCAAAGCAAGGTCTCTCATCATACCTCTTTTTTCTGCATATTTTTCACTCCAGAAGACATAGCTGTGACCTACAATCCACACTGTGAACATCTTCCAAGGAGATCTGGATGCACTCAGGAGGTGTCTTTCAGTAGAATGGCAATATGAAATGAAAGACAGTTGGAAAATGGAGGCATAGATATTTTTTTCATAAAAAGAACTCATTGGCTGTTTCAGACCATTCAACACTAAAAACTAGGCTGTATGTTTAGATTTTTAGAAGCATGTTTTGTATTGGTTCAGAAAATTGTGTTCCCACAGAAGATTAATTTGGATTTGCTGTTAGGTTTGACAGGTCAAGCACTCTTGCTCTTTGGAATAGAAACATTGTGTGCTGAACTTCTGACCTCTCTGCTCACACCAGTGTTCCATGAGCTGTTGCTATGGTAGCAGGCAGAAGTCAAGTTGGGGGAAGGGTTCATTTGGAAAAGGGTTGAAGTTTTCAACCAACAGAAATGTGTGATCTCATTTGAAAAAATGTGGGAAGCACTGAGATTTGTACTTAACATGTATATGTGTGAAAAAAGAGAGGGAAACATTGCCATTTACTGGTTCTGGTGAGAGGAGAGAGGTGTACCGCTCTGAGATTCTGACTCTGATAATCTGCTGTTTGAGTGCCACATTTCTGTCTCAACTAACTAATTTTAAAGGTGAGATATGAGTTTGAGAGGGGATGTATGTGGTGAATTTTGATATAAAAAATAGAATTGTGATTCTTCTTTAAAAGTTATGTTTTACATGTTGAGGTTTGGGAGATATTTAACTGTCTTGAACTTGTATTAAGGTGTAATGGTAATAAACCTTTTTTCTAGCAATTTAAATAAACCATTTATTGATAAATAAGTTATTTTGTTGGTCAGGTAAGTGTGAAATTTCTGTATTTAACACACATTTACTTTCATGCCCCTCTCTCTGCTTTTCTCATTTCCGTTGTAGTCCCTCAAGGACCTTGTAGGGTGAAAAAAAAAATGTTTTGTTTAAAAAAATAAATAAATAAAATGCGCTTACGCGCACGGTAAAAAAAATAAAATAAAAAATAATTTAAAAAAAGTTGTAAGGTAAGGTTGGCTCTAAAAAGAGCCGTTGTGTTAATACAGGGACAGAGGAACTATATATATAACTATAACGGGGGAATTTCACTGGTTTTTTACGAGAGAAATGTCCAGCTAACTATAACGTGTATGAAACCTATGGTTTTTTCAGTGAATATATATATATGTATATATATATATATAGATATATAAAGATATATATAGATATATATTATCTACTGGCGGCCGCAAGTAGATAGTTATAGTTAGGACCTATTTTCCATAGGAAATCAGCAACATTCTATTTGGAAGAACGTTAGCCCCGGTTGACGAATCCTCGCGAAATTTTCCAAACTTTTGGCCAGTTCCGCTCCGCTCCTACCCTGAAAGTTTTGCGGTGATCCGTCAAGCGGAGGCTGATAAAAAAGGGGGGTCCCAAAAAGCGTTTTCCCCATGCAATTTCCCATCGGATCTGTTGTCGCAGCTACAGCCCGAACCGCTGAACGGAATGACACCAAATTTGGCAAAGAGGTAATCCTCAGTTCGGACTCGTGCCTTTTGCATATATGGTGTGAATCTGTTCAGTAGTTCCTGAGAAAATTAGGGAAAAACAGTTAGTGATATCTATGGCCGCGGAGGATCCGCAGACCGTACCCGCACCGTAAGCACACCCTCCCCGAACCGAGCGCGCACCCTCCCGATCGCGCGCTGAATGCTAATTGGCTGTCGAGTGTCTCTCTACATTCGAAACCAGGAACTGTTAGCGGCCATTTTCTGCCTCGGTAGAAGCGAGGCTGAAGATGCAAGGGGAATAAGTGTGTAAAACATATAAAGAGGGCAGAGTGGAAATACTCTGACCCTCTAGAGGTGCTTAGGGGGTCCCAGAAGGACCCCCTGGGGCCCCTCTTTAAAAAAAAAAACACGGGGAAATGCGCACACGGTGGGCGCATCTTATCGCATTGGATGCACGGATTCTCTCGCGCTGGGTGCGCGGATCCACGGCAACGTTTTTTGAAAAACGAAAAGAAATCATTGGTTATATGACAACTTTCTACACTGAAAGGTAGGGTGTATATTTCTGTTTTTTAAAGGTACGATTGTTATTGGTTAACAAAAACAGAATGTAAGGAACATTATATATGATAAGCTGATATGTTGAAAAGTCAAGCACACTTCCTGTCTTGTGTAGTAGCATTGTGTGCTGAACTTGTGACCTGTGAGCTCAGTGCAGTGTTCCATGACCTGTTTCTATGGTAACAGGCAGAAGGCAGATTGGGTGAAGGGTTGAAATGTATTTCAGTTGGAAAGGGTTGAAATGTATAACCAATAGAAATGTGTGTTTGCTTTTGAGTTTATGTGCGAAGGATTGTGATTTGATGTTTACATGTATATGTGTGGAAAATGAAAGGGAAACTTTTTCATTCTTTGCTTTTGCTGAGAGGTGCACCGTGCAGAGATTCTGTAAGAGAAAATATGGTGAGTGATTGATATACTTCTTAATCTACAAAAGAACTTGAAAGATGAGTTATTTAATTGTGAGGGGATGTATGTAGACTATTTAGATTTTAATCAGACTAATGTATTTTTCCTGCTAAAGTGTAGGGAGTACTTTTTTTCTCTACAATGTGTGTGTATGTGGAAACCATTCTGTGATAAGCATTTGTCTTTTTCATGTGTTTGTAGACAGATAACTGTGCTGTTTTTATAGTTTGGTAGAATTAGAAACCAGTCATTGTTTATGAATTTGTGAAATGAGTTATGTTATGTTTCTATACTAAAATGTAGTACTACTTCTAGATGAAGAAATGTGTTTTGGTATAGTGCAAGGGATAGTGTTGTTTGTCTAGAATCACACAGTGAGTCTGTGTGCATTTGGGAACCACTGTGAGAGAAGCATTTGGTAACATCGTGTATGTGCTGACAGATAACTGTTTTAACTTGTCATGTTGTGAAGTTTTAGTAGCATTATAAGACAGTTATGGCTTATGATTTGATTAAATGAGTCAGGCTTTGACAGAAAAGAGCAGTCCTGAAATATGTAGATTAAGTGCAGTTCCCTTACCAGTTGCACTGTAGTGAATGAGTTTTGGTAAACTCCTAGGGATAGTGGTGCATGTCTAGAATCACAGTGTGAGTTAGTGTGTATTTGGGATCAGTGTGAGAGAAGCATTTGGTGATATCATGTATTTGCTTACAGATAAACTTTTTTAAACCTGTCATGTTGTGAAGTTTTAGTAGTATTAGAATCCAGTCTTTGCTTATGCGTTGATTAAATGAGTCATGCATTGACACTGATGTGCTGTACTTAAATATGTAGATTGTGTTCAGTACCATTAACTCTTCCAGACTAGTGAAGGAGTTTTGGTAAACTCCTAGGATAGTGTTGATTGTCTAAAATCACACTGTGAGTCTGTATGCATTTGGTTAAGGATCGTGAGAGAAGCATTTGGTAACATCGTGTATTTGCTGACAGATAACTGTTTTAAAACCAGTCAGGTTGTCAAGTTTTAGTAGCATTAGAAGACAGTTATGGCTTATGCTTTAATTAAATGAGTCAGGCATTGACAGTAAATTGCAGTCGTGGAATATGTAGATTGTGTGCAGTTCCCTTACCACTTGCACTGTAGTGAATGAGTTTTGGTAAACTCATAGGGATAGTGGTGCTTGTCTAGAATCACACGGTGAGTTAGTGTGTATTTGGGACAGTGTGAGAGAATCATTTGGTAACATCAGGTATTTGCTGACAGATAACTGTTTTAAAATCTGTCATGTTGTGAAGTTTTAGTAGCATTAGAATTCAGTCTTTGCTTATATGTTGATTAAATGAGTCATGCTTTGACACTGATGTGCTGTACTTAAATGTGTAGATTGTGTGCAGTCCCCTTACCCCTTCCACAGTAGTGAATGAGTTTTGGGAAAGTCCTAGGATAGTGTTGATTGTCTAAAATCACACTGTGAGTCTGTGTGCATTTGGGTAAGGATTGTGAGAGATGCCTTTGGTAACATCGTGTATTTACTGATAGATAACTGTTTTAAAACCTATCATGTTGCCAAGTTTTAGTAGCATTAGAAGCCAGTCTTTGCTTATGCGTTGATTAAATTAGTCAGGCATTGACATTAAAGTGTAGTCGTGAAATATGGAGATTGTGTGCAGTTCCTTTACCACTTCCACTGTAGTGAATGAGTTTTGGTAAACTCCTAGGGATCGTGTTGTTTGTCTAGAATCACACTGTGAGTCTGTGTGCATTTGGGAACCACTGTGAGAGAAGTGTTTGGTAACATTGTGTATTTGCTGACAGATAAGTGTTGTAAAACATGTCATGTTGTCAAGTTTTAGTAGCATTAGAAGACAGTTATGCTTTATGCTTTCATTATATGAGTCAGGCATTGACAGTAAATTGCAGTTGTGAAATATGTAGATTGTGTGCAGTTCCCTTACCGCTTGCACTATAGTGAATGAGTTTTGGTAAACTCATAGGGATAGTGGTGCTTGTCTAGAATCATACTGTGAGTTAGTGTGTATTTGGGATCACTGTGAGAGAAGTATTTGGTAACATCATGTATTTGCTGACAGATAACTGTTTTAAAACCTGTCATGTTGTGAAGTTTTAGTAGGATTAGAATCCAGTCTTTGCTTATGCGTTGATTAAATGAGTCATGCTTTGACACTGATGTGGTGTACTTAAATATGTAGATTGTGGGCAGTACCATTAACTCTTCCAGAGTAGTGAATGAGTTTTGGTAAACTCCTAGGATAGTGTTGCTTGTCTAAAATCACACTGTGAGTCTGTGTGCATTTGGGTAAAGATTGTGAGAGAAGCATTTGGTAACATCGTGTATTTGCTGACACATACCTGTTTTAAAACCGGTCATGTTGTGAAGTTTTAGTAGCATTAGAAGCCAGTCTTTGCTTATGCTTTGATTATATGAGTCAGGCTTTGACAGAAAAGTGCTGTCCTGAAATATGAAGATTGTGTGCAGTTCGCTTACCGCTTCCACAGTAGTGAATGATTTTTGGTGAACTCCTAGGTATAGTGGTTGTTGTCTAGAATCACACTGTGAGTCTGTGTGCATTTGAGAACCACTGTGAGAGAAACATTTGGTAACATCGTGTATTTGCTGACAGGTAACTAATTTAAAACCTCTCATGTTGTCAAGTTTTAGTAGCATTAGAAGCTTGTCTTTTCTTATGCATTGATAAAATGAGTCAGGGTTTGACACTAAGGTGCAGTACCATGTACTATTCTGTTCACTGTGGCAGAAATGAAAATTTAAAAGTTTTAACTAAGCACTGTCCTAGAAGTAGTCTGAATATTTAGTCAGTTTCTAAGTACCAAATAGACTGCTTCAAATGTCTATGCAGTATGCATGTAGTGTTCTAAAATACTATACACTTGTCTTTTACACCTTCAATTCCCTAGTCAGTATCCATACGCTTCCAGGAAACATCCTGTCACTTCCTTTGCAGTCCTCTAGAGACCCATTCAACAGCATGTACTAATCCATTCACTGTGCCAAAACCCAAACACTTATAAATTCACCAAGACACTCTCTTTCCAGTACTCTAATGATTCAGTCACTACCTAAGTATTCATGCACTGAGCCAGGTCTTAGCACATGGACTTCTTCAAACCCCTATCCACTATGCATGCAGTCCTCTAACCACCTACACACTTGTCTTTCACACCTTCAATTCCCCAGTCAGTATCCGTTCACTTCCAGCAAACACTCTGTCACTCCATTTGCACTCCTCTAGTGACTCATTCAGCATCATGTACTAATCCATTCACTGCGCCAAACCCTAATAAATTCACCCAGGCACTCTCCTTGCAGTACTCTAATCATTCAGTCAGTTCCCAAGTACTCATCCAGTGACCCAGGCCTTAGTATATGGACTGCTTCAAACGCTTATCCACTATGCATGCAGTCCTCTAACCACCTACACAATTGTCTTTCTCTCCTTCAATTCCCTAGTCATTATCCATACACTTCCAGGAAATACCCTGTCACTCCCTTTGCAGTCCTCTAGTGACCCATTCAGCACCATGTACTAATCCATTCACTGTGCTAAAACCCAAACACTTATAAATTCACCAAGATACTATCTTTGCAGTACTCTAATCATTCAGTCAGTGCCTAAGTATTCATACACTGAGCCAGGCCTTAGCACATGGACTGCTTCAAAGCCCTATGCACTAAGCATTCAGTCTTCTAACCACCTAGACACTTTTCTTTCACACTTTCAATTTCCTAGTCAGTATCCATACAGTCCAGCACTTGTGACTGCCTTTGCACTCCTCTAGTGACACATTCAGTACCAAGTAGTAATCCATTCCCTGTGCGAAAAGCCTAGCACTTATAAATTCACCTAGGCACTCTCCTTGCTGTACTCTAATCATTCAGTCAGTACCCAAGTAGTCATGCAGTGAGCCAGGCCTTAGCACATGGACTGCTTTAAATGCCTATGCAGTATGGATGCAGTCCTCTAATCACCTACACAGTTGTGTTTCACACCTTCAATTCCCTAGTTAGTATTCGTACTCTTCTAGCAAACACCCTGTCACTCACCCAGTGTGTCTCCTTATAGTACTGTAATCATTTAGTCAGTTAGCATGTAGTCTTTTAGTGAGGTAGGCTTTCGGGCATGAACTGCTTCAAAGTAGTATGCACTATGCATGTAGTGTTTTAACGATCGTCACACTTGTGGTTCAGGGCTATAGTTTCTTAGTCAGTTTTTATATAAAATGTGTTTGTACAGTAATGGAATAGTATACATTTGAAAGTTATTAATATACATTTATTTGTGATTCTTTTTTACAGATACAGAACAGGAGTGTTTCTCATCTGTTTGCACTCTTCTCGTGCAAGATTGTTTGGATGAAGGGTCCTTGGGTGTTTCATTATACTTGCTGTGCCGCATGAGTATTTTTTGTTAGGATACCCTTGTAACAGAACTCTTTGGAAAATCTTGCGAATGAAGAAGGTGGCATTGGTCTTTGTCTGCCCCTTGGAAAAAGTAAAAAATGTCTTCACCACTGAAGAAAAACGTTGTGGTCGTGGTGCCTTATGCAAAAAAAATTCCTCAGATTCGGTAAATATTTTAAAGCGGCACCATTTACAGTTTTTGTAAGTTAAACTTATAAAATTTTGTTAGCTGTATGCATTTTATATATCTGTGATTTGTTTCTTGTGGTATTTTGTAGAGAATACCATGTTGTTTTTTTTTTAACAATCTTTCTGATTTTCCAGGTCTGTCGTCTACATCCGTGGTTCCCACAGGAGTGTTCCGCCTTGTTGTTTTGTATTATTGTTGTTACATTTTGTTTATTAGTTTATTGTTTATATTTATGTTAATAAAAAAATAAAGTTTGAAAATAGTTTATCGTTTATATATTTATTATTATAAAAAATACAGTTTGAAAAAAATGATTAATAATGTTTTTGGTTGTTCTCTTAACTTCTGTGTGACTCTTTCTTGTTCTTATTACTGTTATTTGATGGAGTCCACCATGGTGTTAAATTTTGGGGCACTTATCGCTGGAATACTGGTGATATCTGCAGTTTGCACCAACTTCTGAATAGTCTGTTAGATTTATCTCAACTTGACTTCCGTTAAAGTGCTGATAATGAAATGGAGAGTAGCCGTACCCGTGCAAAAAGACACGAGGTGCACCTTTGTGATTTATTCTAAATACTAAAATCCTGTATTGTATTGCACTGAGGTATTGGCTGCACTTACAGTGTACACACAAAATCTATTAAGAAATCTCATTGTATTTATATTGATTGGGAATAGTGCGTCAGGTGCTGGATCTTGACGAGATACACTGCTCAGTCCGTACATTGTTGTGCACACGAAAAAAATCACATCACAACTTTCACACCAATTGCAATGCGAAACAAATTCCGGCAATAAGACACGTTAGCACCAAGGATTTTACACCTGCTTTCTGCTGGTGTTAAGCAGGACAACTACCTGCACCATGAATGGGAACACAGCGAAGAGCCACACCAGAACACCCACAGGTGCCATTGAGTCAATGAGCATGATACAGGGATTCCCATGAGGGCCAGAAGACTCATCTCAACAACTCCAGGACCGCCAATGCCCCCCAAACCCACATCTTAGTAAGTGTGTCCCTGTGGTCATTGTCTTAGCATGATAGGCACGAGCCCTGCAACATCACAGTGTGCTGTCACCTCAGCGTTGGCAGTGAGCCTGGATGTGTAGCTACGTACGCATCCTCCTGCATGCACAACTGGCGTGTGCTGGTCTGTCGTTCACAGGTCAGTGCAGGGGTGTGCCTATCCGGCAAGGGGAACGGGGTGTCTCGGACATGTCCGTGTACAGGAAGTGCGGTAAGTGTGTCTCTGTGTTCTGGTGTGGCCTGTTACAAGAGCCGCAGCAGTCGATGTTGTAAAGTGGCATGCACCACCTCCAAACGGCACTGTGAAGTTGTAGTTGGAATGTAGCAGGACATGCGCAAATAGGCATTACAATGGCGTGCCGTACGAGTGCACGAGATACAACAGCTCACCGTACAAATGTGGGGGGGCTCATGGGAGGGAGGAGCAGCTGTTTGGCAACATAACACACAGTGAACTCAACCATGTGCCACATGCTGGGCATCTCATCCATGATGACCACGGTCGCAGACATCCCACAACACCAACGACTGGCCTTTGTACACATCCTGTATGAATGCAGCGTGGTTTTCACTTCTATGCTCGTTCACTGGTGTGATGTTGGCAGGTTGTGTGACTTGTGCTCCTTGTTGGTGTGTTTCATTTTGGCCATTGTTAGTCTATATGTGTGTTGTACTTAATTGTGCATGTGTGCCATTCTGCCCATCTCCCCCCTCCCCCACTCCCTGCTTCTTCCTCTCTCTAGTGCTGGTGTGTCTATAATTGTGTTGCTGCACACATAGATACATGTAAAGAATAAATTAGAGTAGTTCCTTGATTCTTTTAGGTTTCAAAACTTCTCTATTGGTTTCTTTTTAATTTTCCATTTGAACCGTTTTTTTTAATATTCAACAACACATAGAAGTCAGAAATGCAATGTATGCTATCAACACACTTTCTAGAACATTCTACAATACGTGCAGGTTAAAAGTTCATCAATTTTTTAAAACTTTACGATATTTTTTTGTAACATTTTCTTGAACATTTAACGACACGTGCAGGTTAAAAGTTGACGATTGTTTTAAGTTCGAACAGTGCCTTCCAAATGCAAGTAGCAGGTGTGGTTGAGCTGAGCAAATCGTATCCTATGATATGTACTCCACGTTGAAACTGCTTTTTCTTAACCAATCACAAAGATGCTTTCCTACAAAACTAATGTGCACCCTACTTTTAAAAAAGAATGGTTATCATGATATCTTCAGAGATAAGTTATAGATAGGAATTAGCATTTAAAAAACCTTTGAAATTCACTGAAAAAACCATAGGTTTCATGCACATTATAGTTAGGAATTGGCATTTAAAAAACCTTTGAAATTCACTGAAAAAACCGAGGTTTCAGGGGCGTTATAGTTAGGAATTGGCATTTAAAAAACCTTAGAAATTCACTGAAAAAACCATAGGTTTCAGGGGCGATATAGTTAGCTGGATATTTCCCTCGTACAAAACCCTAGAAATTCCCCTGTTATAGTTATTTCAGCTAACTATAACTCGCGCCCCCGCAATGCACTGCTGATGACGTCACATGTTACATCACTCATGACATGGTCAGTGACATCACTGATGACATCACTGATGATATCTCAAATGACATCACTGATGACATCACTGATGATGTCATCCAGTGAGTATGTGTTTCTGTAAAGTTTAAATATGTTTTATATATTTATAGTGAAAGGCCTGTGGAAGAATGAGTGGCTGTATAAGTGTGTGAATGGATGATTTTCTAGGTGCGTAACTGACTCTATAGGTGGGTCATTAAATGTATCTTACTGCAGACTAGTGACTAAACTGTGTGAATGTCTGTATGTGTCTATGTGTTGGTGTATAAGTGGCTGCATGGTTTTGTGAATAGCTATATGAGTGTCTATATGGGTTATTGATTGGTTGTCTGAATATCTGTATGGGTGTCTGAGTGTTTGTGTGGGTAGGGTGTGTGTGACTCTGTGACTAGATGTGTGAGTGGGTGATTCAGTGGGTGCATGTTTTTAAGAGTGCATCTGTGATGGACTGTATGGTTGGGTGAGTGTATGTATGGGTGTGTTAGTGATAGAATGCATATCTCAGTTGTACATGTGTCAGTAACTACATATGTGAAACGCAGTGTATATGTGTGTAAGAGTATATAACTATCTATATGTGAGAGTGTGTGATTTTGGGAGTGGCTGTATGCACCATAGTGCAAGGATATCTGTGTCATGTGCTGTTTGTTTTTCTGCAGGAAGACACAGAATTTGTTAGTATTTTTATGAGTTAGTGAACTTGAGTGTTTTTAACTGTATAGGTGAGTAAATTTTACTGTGAGTAATTATTTGCATGACTGACTAGATGTGTGTGAGTGTCTATATAGGTGTATAAATGCACAGAGTGACTGTAGGTATGAGTGACTGTACAGGTGAGTGAGTGGAGATGTATGTAGACCTAAAAGTCAATGAGTGGGTGAGTAGTTATTGGTATTGGAGTATTTATGGTTGTCAAAATGGCCTTCTGAAATATTGAGTCGGTGTATCAAAGGTTATATTAGGGTGTGAGAAGATGCACTAATTTATCACATGGATGGCGTCATCAGTGATGTCATCAGTGATGTCATTTGAGATGTCATCAGTGATGTCATCAGTGATGTCACTGACCATGTCATGAGTGATGTAATATGTGACGTCATCAGCAGTGCATTACGGGGGCGCGAGTTATAGTTAGCTGAACTAACTATAACAGGGGAATTTCTAGGGTTTTGTACGAGGGAAATGTCCAGCTAACTATAACGCCCCTGAAACCTATGGTTTTTTCAGTGAATATATATATATATATATATATCACCAACTGGCAGTCGCCAGTAGGTAGTTATAGTTAGGACCTATTTTCCATAGGAAATCCGCAACATTCTATTTGGAATAACGTTGGCGCCGATTGACGAATCTTCGCGAAAGTTTCCAAACTTTTGGCCAGCTCCGGTCCGCTCCTATTCTGAAAATTTCACGGTGATTTGTCAAGCGGGGGCTGAGAAAAAAGGGGGGTCCCAAAACACGTTTTCCCCATGCATTTTCCCATAGGACCTGTTGATGCAGCTACAGCCCGAACTGCTGAACGGAATTACACCAAATTTGGCAAAGAAGTAGTCCTCTGTTCAGACTCGTGCCTTTTGCTTAAATAGTGTAAATCAGTTCAGTAGTTCCTGAGAAAATTAGAGTTAAAAAGATAGATATATCTGGGCGGAGCCTAACCACACATCTCATCGTGAGATCTGATTGGCTGTCAGTACTTCATCCAAGAAGTGTTGGCAGACATCTTGGGACCAATATACATGATAGCACCTCATTAAAAAGCATTGCAGTTAATAGAAGGTTTTTAAGACTTTAGTTACATTATAAATCATTTGTTGATGGTACCATACTCATTTTAGGAATTGTGGTGTGTTCTAAGGTGATCTTACCATGTGAAAAAGCCTTCTGTTGTGATATCATGAATCATGTTTCAGAGAAAACTATTTTCTCATGCTTTTCCCACAGAGGTTTGGAAGGTGATCTATAAGCTAAACTGACGAGCATATTTTCTGTAAATTCACATTATCTTTCTCAGTCATGTGAAAATGAAGTCTGACATTCTCAGTAAAACATGTACATCCAACAAGGGCAGAGACTGTCAGTTGATTCCTTTGTGTTCTACTGCAGCTTCCCAGAGTGTTCTAAAGAACAACTAGAGCGCTAACAGTCCTACTTATGACAAACGTATTGCACACCTGAAGCCATCTTGATTGGAATAAAGTGGTAACTCTTAAAACATTTAATTTAAAAAGGAACAACATGAGGGGGTTCATGTTGCCATAGAAAGTATGATTAGTGCTGCAGAAAGAAAAATTAGGGCATATTTTGAGTGACTTCTCAAATCCTCTTCTATTTCATTAAACAATTCTGACATGCAGACTGAAACATGCACTTTCAATACCAGCAGCAGACTTCCCTGGTGAGCAGTAGCTTTACTACAGTGATCTAATAAGCAACTAGAGTGCTAACATTCTGAATTTATGGCAAATGTGTGACACATCTGAATGCCTTCTTGATGGAATCAAAGTAAAAAACTGAAAGTATCCTACTGAGGAGACTGTAGTAAATGAGGAAATTAGGAAACTTCATAACAAATAAGTCTCCCAAAATGGCCACCAGAGACAAAAGAGCCCAAATATAGCACAAATATCACCCAGATGTAGCCCAAGTATAGCCCAATGACAGAATGTCCCAGAGTGTTATAACGAACCACTAGAGCGCTTACAGTCTTGCTTATGACAAAAGTATGGCACACCTGAAGCCATCTTGATAGGAATAAAGTGGTAACACTTAAAACATTTAATGTACAAAGGAACAAAACGAGGGGCTTCATTTTGCCATAGAAATTATGATTAGTGCTGCAGAAAGAAAAATTAGGGCACATTTTGACTTCTCAAATCCTCTTCTATTTCATAAACAAATTCTGACATGCAGACTGAAACATGCACTTTGAATACCAGCAGCAGACTTCCCTGGTGAGCAGTAGCTTTACTACAATGATCTAATGAGCAACTAGAGTGCTAACATTCAGAATTTATGGCAAATGCGTGACACATCTGAATGCCTTCTTGATGGAACCAAAGTAAAAAACTGAAAGTATTTCCTACTGAGGAGACTGCAGTAAATGAGGAAATTAGGACACTTCATAACAAATAAATCTCCCAAGATGGCCACCAGAGACAAAAGAGCCCAAATGTAGCCCAAATATCACCCAGATGTAGCCCAAGTATAGCCTAATGACAGAATGTCTCAGAGTGTTCTTAAGAACAACTAGAGCGCTTACTGTCTTACTTATGACAAAAGTATGGCACACCTGAAGCCATCTTGATTGGAATAAACTGGTAACACTTAAAACATTTATTTTAAAAAGGAACACAATGAGGGGGTTCATTTTGCCATAGAAATTATGATTAGTGCTGAAGAAAGAAAAATTAGGGCACATTTTGAGTGACTTCTCAAATCCTCTTCTATTTCATTAAAAAATTCTGATATGCAGACTGAAACATATACTTTTAATACCAGCAGCAGACTTCCGTGGTGAGCAGTAGCTTTACTACAGTGATCTAATGAGCAACTAGAGTGCTAACATTCAGAATTTATGGAAAATGTGTGACATATCTGAATACCTTCTTGTTCGAATCAAAGTAAAAAACTGAAAGCATTTCCTACTGAGGAGACTGCAGTAAATAAGGAAATTTAGGAAACTTCATAACAAATAAATCTCCCAAGATGGCCACCAGAGACAAAAGAGCCCAAATGCAGCACAAATATCACTCAGATGTAGCCCACATGTAGCCCAATGACAGAAGTGTGCAAAACACTTCTTTTTTGTGTATTTGCAGTTTTATATAGTGCAGACTTGTCAGGTATTGGAGTGCTTTACATGAGCATTGGTTACATCACACAAGATCAAATTCATTTTGGTTGTAGATATGGGGAGATTAAGTGATTTGTCCAGAATCACAGAATGTTGAGCTGAAGTAGAAACTCCAACCTGGTTCCTCAGTTGCAAAGTCTGCAGCTCTGGAAGTAACACCACATCCTCAACTGGATAAAAAAACATAAAGATTACAAATAATTTAAAAGTTCTTTGTCGCTATTTGAAAACTCAGAAAATATGTCCCCATTTTAGTTTTTTACAGCACTAACCATAATTTTGATGCAAATAAGACCCTCATATATGTAATTTCTAAAGGAAATGCTCTAGGTATTACAGTTTTGATTACATCAAGATGACGTCAGGCGTTCCACACTTTTGTAATAAATACAGAATGTTAGCTATCTAGTTGTTCATTGGGATACTATTGAGAGGCAGAGGCCAGGGGCATGGACTCTGAAAATTGAAGGCAGGTAGCAGAGTGCAGAGGCAACAATTTGACCACAGGCATGAAGGACAGTGGTAGCACAAAAGACTATGGAGGGCAGTGGAAAGGGGGGCAGGGGCAACAAACCAACAATACAGGACTGGCAAGAGAGGCTGTGGCAATATAATAGACCATTTTGGGCAGAAGGAAGAGGCAGTGGTAGTACAACCATACATGCCAACAGACCCGTTTCAGCCAGGAAACGTCCAATGTTTTTAAGCTCAAATGGGCTTTATTTGATCTGTCTCCTGTCTACAATCTCCTCTTTTTTAATGTAACTCAAAGGGGAAAATCAATACCCCAGTTATTTTTCAAAATCTCCCTCTTACTGAGTTCAAAATGTTCGCAAGTATGGTACATTGGATCATGGTAGGTAGGAGGAATTGAGGTAGGGACATGGACTCGGATAACAGAGGACTGGAGGGGCATGGAGAGGTGCACCAAACTGACCCTGCAGGTCAGGCATCAGGGTTTGCAGCAGCACAATATACCACACAGGGCATGCGGGAGGGGAGTGTAGCACAACAATCCATAGAAAGCAATAGGGAGGGGACAGGACCATGCACATGGACAACAGAGAACAGAGGGGAAAGAGGCAATGGTATCTAGCTGGCCATAATGGACAGACAGGAGAGAAAGCTGCAGCATAACAGACCATAAAGGGCAGGAGGGAAGGAGCAGAGGCATTACAATGGAACTGACAAGCCAGGAGGGAGGGAATAGGGGTCTGCACATGGAAACAGAGGGATGGGGGCAAGGGGGCAGGGCAGGACCAGCAAGATGACCATGGAGGTCAGGCAGAATGGGCACTAGAAACAAGACACACCATGGAGAGCAACAGTGAGACTATGATGGCTTACACACAGACAATGGAGGGAAGGTGGGAGGGGGTCAGGGGCAGCTAGCTCACCACACAGGGAAGGTGGGAGGTGCCATGGCAGCACAGAAGACCATGCATGGCAAACGGGAGGGTTAGTGGCAGCACAATGGCTATGATGGGCAAGAAGGAGGGTGCAGGGGCATGCACAAAGGACCATGGAGGATAGAAGGGAGGGTCAGGACCTGGGTACAGACAAGAGAGTTCAGGGGAAGGGGCCTCACAACAGACCGTGCGAGGCAGGCAGGAAGAGCAGTTGCAGCACAACAGACCAGGGAGGGCAGAAGGGTGTGGCGGTAAAATGGACCATGGAGGACAGGAGGCAGGGGATAGGGGCATGGCATGTGGACAGGCAGGGTGGAGGTGGCAGGAACAGGTTACAGTCATCTGACAATGCTAGGCAGGTGGGAGGAGAGTGGCAGCTCAACAGAACACTCAGAGTAGATAGGAGTGGCAGGTCCATGGAACATGGTGGGCGAAAAGGATGGAGCAGGGGCATGCACAAAGACATCGGAGGGCAGGGGGAAGGAGAATAGGGGCAGCAAGCTAAGCACAGAGGCTAAGCAGGAGGTCAATGATGGGCCATAGAATTGGGCAATGGAGGGCAGGAGGAGTGGACTGGTACATCATGCAAAATGGAGGGCAATGGCAGCACATCAGACCATGCATGGCATGAGGGAGGAGGCTAGTCCATGGATTCAGACAACAGAGGATAGGTAGGAGGTGGATGGGGCAGCAAGCTAACTGTTCAGAGAAGGTGGGTATTAGGAACTTTATTTTATTTAAAATGTGTGTCTGTGCGAACTACTTAAAATATGAACAAGTATGCAGCATAATCTCACTTTTATTCAGGAAGAAGAGGACGTTTGTGACTGTGACTCCGGGCTCACTTGGCAGAAACACCCCCTGAACCTCCACCCCCCATCGCAAAATGTAATGCCTGTGAAAAGGGTAGGTGGCTCAGTGTTATATAGAACATAGTCCTGAGAGCACAATTGAAAATGAAAACTAGATATAGTATATGGTATAAACTATGCACCAAAAAGTGTGATATAAGATGAACCGGGCGTGAAATATAATATGCAATGCATTGTGCGCAATGACAGATTCATTGGAGAGCGTGAGATAGCACAGGCACTAGCGCGTGCTATGCGATATGCGCCTTGGAGTGTAATATGCACAGGGCAGTGTTGTGTAACCTAACTAGTCTCTAAAGTTGTAATATAAAATATGTGCTGGGGAGTGTAACGGTGCATATGCACTGTGACAAAGATATGGATCTCAGATTGTAATATGTATGACATAGCGCTGTGCGTTATAACATAGGCATCGGGGAAGACACGTTAGATGGGGCAATATAACCCGTCCGAAGGCAAGTGTGGCATGACATATTCACGGGGTGGCGTTACAGTGCACATGGGCTAGAGAGTATCATAGCATACGCACTAACTGGTGGAATACAACATAGAGGTGTGTGGCACTCGGCGGGCACTGGTGGGTGTAACACAGCATTGGGCTCAGCCAGGAGCATGCTGTGACTCTCAAGTGAGGTTCGTCTCATTTCCAGAGAGTAAAATAAAAAGTATTACACATCCGGCAGTGGATGTGTGTTTTATTAACCGTGAGGGGGGTTTCTTTCATAGTTTGGTCGGATTTTTGTCGAATCCCCTTTGAATGGCTAGGTGTGCTTGTGTATTAAATGTGCCCGTCAATAGCTACCCATGTTTGTATAAATAAACGACAAGGGTGTCTACTTGGAGAGTACCCACCGGTGGGGGCGCCAGGATTAGGCATGGTAGGGCGTCAGACATGTCAGAGCTTCACTAGCGGTGTAAATACATTCCACGTGGATTCATTGTATGCTTAGTCGCCTTTTAATGAATATCACGCAAATCGTCATGGTGATAGGTACATACGGTTTGTCCAGCATGTCCTAGGTGTTTCTATAAATATATATATTTTTAAAATAATAAAAAACAAAGGCCAGCCCCGTGGGATGGGGTCCCCGGGGCCATAAGTGGCCTGAGGAGGGGGCAACGTTGCCCCCCTCCTAAATAATTTTTTTTTAAAAAGGGCTTGTTTACACAGTGGTGAAGGGAGGGGACGGGGCCTGAGGTGACGTGTGCAAACACGCCCTGTGGCTCGTTTTAAGTTGGGGAAATAATTCCCTTTCAATCCTGAGGGACCCTGGGGGCCAACTAGCCCACCAGGTGCTTCCAGTAAGCGCCACTGCTCTGCGTTGCAGAGAGGTGGTGCAGGCCGTGCCCCATTTTACACCTCTCTGCAATGGCGCTTATTGGACTTACCTAGTGGGCTATGTTGCCACTAGGGACCCTCAGGATTCAAGGGGACTTAATCTCCCAACTTAAAACGGCCACAGGGTGTGTTTACACAGTGGGGAAGGGAGGGGACGGGGTCTGAGGTGACGTGTGCAAACATGCCCTATGGCGCGTTTTAAGTTGGGGACATAATTCCCCTTCAATCCTGAGGCCACTGGGGGCTAACTAGCCTACCAGGTGCTTCCAGTAAGCGCCACTGAGCGGCGTTGCAGAGAGATGGTCCACGCTGTGCCACTTTTTACACCTCTCTGCAACGTAGCTCTGTGGCGCTTACTGGAGGTACCTAATGGGCTAGTTGGACCCTAGAGACTCTCAGGATTCAAATGAACTTAATCTCCTAACTAAAAACGACCACAGGGCGTGTTTACACAGTGGTGAAGGGAGGGGACGGGGCCTGAGTTAACGTGTGCAAACACGCCCTGTGGCGCGTTTTAAGTTGGGGAAATAATTCCACTTCAATCCTGAGGGACCCTGGGGGGCAACTAGCCCACCTGGTTCTTCCATTAAGCGCCACTGCGCTGTGTTGCAGAGAGGTGGTCTAGGCCGTGCCCCTTTTTACATCTCTCTGAAACGCAGCTTTGTGGCGCTTACTGGAGGTACCTAGTGGACTAGTTGGACCCTAGGGACCCTCAGGATTCAAGGGGACTTAATCGCCCTATGGCGCGTTTTAAGAGGTAGTTTTAACCCCCTGCCCTATTATATACTAGGGGCTTACAGAGGAGGTCATGCTAATCACAGGGGGACCCCAACTGTCTTTTAACATAGCACTGGCTCTAGGACTGGTTAGTCAGACTCAGTTACCACCAGTATCCGTCTGAAAAAGTTGAGGGTGCAGGATGATTTTGCAACAAGGCTTCTTTCTGCTCTTCTGTTTGTTATTTCTGCACGTTATCCTTCTTCCTGCACTTTTCTTCGTCTTGAGGACTTCTGTTGCTTCTTTCTGCATTTCTTTTTTCTCTTTCTGTGCGTTTTTTCTTCTGTGGCATAGTTAGAAATTAGCATTTAAAAAACCTTTGGAATTCACTGAAAAAACCATAGGTTTCACGCACGTTATAGTTAGGAATTAGCATTTAAAAAGCCTTTGGAATTCACTGAAAAAACCATAGGTTTCAGGGGCGTTATAGTTAGCTGGACTTTTCACTCGTACAAAACCATTGAAATTTCCCCGTTATAGTTAGTTCAGCTAACTATAACTCGCGCACCCGCAATGCACAACTGATGACGTCACATATTACATCACTCATGACATGGTCAGTGACATCTCAAATGACATCACTGATGACATCACTGATGACATCATCCTTGTGATAGAGTAGCAGACCTCCTCTCCCCCTAATATAACCTTTGATACACACATTCAAAAATAGAAACTAACATTTTCAAAACAATGGACATACCAATACCAGATACAACAACCTATTCAGTAATTCTAAGATCCACATACACATCTACTCATCCACCAACAGTCCTATACAGTCACTCATACGTGTACTCACTCATCATATGTACTCATACACCTATACATCCTGTTACACAATGCCACTCATCCATAGAGTTACTCACACACATAGTCACTCATGCTAATAAAGAATCAAACATCCATTTACTTGCATATACAGTTATACACACACCACCACACTTACTACTACAGAAACTTACACATACTTAGTCTTTTAAACAATCACTTATAGAAACACATACTTATTCATACAGGAACTCTTCCAATCTCTCACTCTCACATATACTCACTTATATACACCAATAGTCACATATACTAGTTTAAAACATATGTAGTTACTCATAAAGACACTATTGAGACAGTCATTCACTCACTAACACACCCATGCACACACTCATCCACCCATACAGTCCTGCACACATGCTGTCTTCAACACATACAAACAGTGAGTCACTCATTCATGCACCTATGCACTACGTAATACCCCCCACGAACCATACAGACACTCAGACACTCATACTGATACTCTAAAAACCAACTAATAACCTATATAGACACTCATGTAGCTACTCACCAACCCATGCAGCCACTTATACACAAAGTGAGAGACTGATACAGATATTTACATATTTAAACATTACTCACTAAGGCATGCATTCACTAAGATACACTTAGTCAGTTATACAATCAATTTTTCAAAAACAAATCGTCCATTTAGACACTTATATACCCATTTATACTTCCATCGATCTTGAGATATACATATATAAAACATATGTAATTTTCAGAAAAACACACATTCACTGGATGATGTCATGAGTGATGTCATCAGTGATGCCATTTGAGATGTCATCAGTGATGTCATGAGTGATGTCACTGACCATGTCATGAGTGATGTAATATGTGACGTCATCAGCAGTGCATTGCGGGCTCGCGAGTTATTTCAGTGAATATATATATATATAGCTTTAATTAGATATTGAAATGCCGGCTGGCTCCGCCGGAGTGTATGCCAACCTTCAAGGGTCCCGGTAATCCAGAAGGAGCAACTTCATTGTCTGGAATATATATATATATATATATATACATTTTAACAGAAATAACCATAGGTTTCAGGGGTGTTATAGTTAGCTGCCCATTTCACTCGTACAAAACCATAGAAATTCCTCCGTTATAGTTAGTTCTGCTAACTATAACTCGCGTGCCCGCAATGCACTGCTGATGATGGCACATATTGCGTCATTCATGATATGGTCAGTGACATCACTGATGACAGCACTAATGACATCTCAAATGACATCACTGATGACATCATCCAGTGAATGTGGTTTAGTTTGAAATTTAAATATGTTATATATATATACCAATCTGTATTGAATATTGAGTGGATATATAACTGTCTGGATGGAGGATTTAGTAGCTGTCTGACTGTCTGTTTAAGTGAGTTATTAAAAGTGTCTCACTTAATACATGGATTAGTAACTAAACTATGTGAATGTGTGCAACACTGTCTCTGTTGTTGTATAACATGCTGCATCAGTTGGTCACTAACTACATGAGTGTGTATATTAGTTATTGATTAGTTGGGAGAGTATTTGTATGGGACACTGAGTTTGTGTGTGGTTGGATGGGGTGTGTGTAACTCTATGCATAGGTGTGTGAATGGTTGATTGACTAGGTGTATAGGTTTAACAGTGCATGTGGAAACAGTTGTTTGGGTGACTTACACATACTTAGTCTTTTAAACAATCACTTATAGAAACACATACTTATTCATACAGGAACTCTTCCAATCTCTCACTCTCACATATACTCACTTATATACACCAATAGTCACATATACTAGTTTAAAACATATGTAGTTACTCATAAAGACACTATTGAGACAGTCATTCACTCACTAACACACCCATGCACACACTCTGATATGGTCAGTGACATCACTGATGACAGCACTAATGACATCTCAAATGACATCACTGATGACATCATCCAGTGAATGTGGTTTAGTTTGAAATTTAAATATGTTATATATATATACCAATCGGTATTGAATATTGAGTGGATATATAACTGTCTGGATGGAGGATTTAGTAGCTGTCTGACTGTCTGTTTAAGTGAGTTATTAAAAGTGTCTCACTTAATACATGGATTAGTAACTAAACTATGTGAATGTGTGCAACACTGTCTCTGTTGTTGTATAACATGCTGCATCAGTTGGTCACTAACTACATGAGTGTGTATATTAGTTATTGATTAGTTGGGAGAGTATTTGTATGGGACACTGAGTTTGTGTGTGGTTGGATGGGGCGTGTGTAACTCTATGCATAGGTGTGTGAATGGTTGATTGACTAGGTGTATAGGTTTAACAGTGCATGTGGAAACAGTTGTTTGGGTGACTGAGTTTTAGTTGTAGATCTTCAACAAAGTAAAAAAATAAAAGGCATTGTATGTTAGAGTTGGTGTATATAAATAAGTATGTGTAAGAGTCAGTGATTGTGAGAGTAACTATATGAATGAGTGTATAATTGAGGCCTCGGATGTTCATATGTTTAAAGAGTGCCCAGCCATTAGTCGTTTTTGGGAAGAGGTGATACAAGCACTATCTTCTATGCTAAATATTTCTCTTAGTAATACTTTCCCTTTGATTTTCTTTGGGCTTGACGAAAATATCCTAGGGCCTGCTAGATCCTTCCTGTTTTTTGCAATCCTGTTGGCCAGGAGACAGATTTGCAGATTTTGGGTAGACACAGCTCCTCCAACATATATGGGATGGTTATCGTCCCTATATGAAGTTTCTAAAGTAGACCTGGCCAGACCCTGTAGTATGAAAAAAAAGAAAATTGCTTTTTGGGACTATTTGATACAGTGGAAGTAGGTCTCCCGGGGTTTTTTTTTTTTTTTTTCCCCGGGTCCTATGATTATGCCAGCTTCCCTGCTCCATGGATCTATAACAAGGGTCTTCGTTCGTTTTTCTGGTCCAAACAGGTTGAAATATGCCTAGATGGAGTTTCTGAAGGTCGTCCTTTTTTGTGTGTTGTTTGCTCCTTCTCCCGCCAATCTGTTTCTTTTGTTTTTTTTTGTGCAATTGTCCATATCACACTAAAGGGTTTGGTGGGCAGGACAAGATAACACAAAATGGTGGTTGGCGGATTTCCTTCTTCACACATAAGGGTTTGGCAAATGAGGACAAAAAAAAAAAGAAGAGTCAGTGATTGTGAGAGTAACTATATGAATGAGTGTATAATTGTAATGGAGATATTTTAACATATTAACTATGAGTTACTATGTGTTTGAATAAAAGAGGTGTTGTTGGATAACAGTGTAAGTGAGTAAATGTAAGTGTGATTCATTTTTTTCATGAGTGAGTAGGATGACTGCATAACCGACTAAGATGACTGATGATGGGTCAATGTCTATATATGTGAATGAGTGCATTTGATAGTGTTCTATTAATTAGTGACTGCATGTATAAATGATTCTTTTGTTGAATGGGTAGTTGTGTGTGTAGACTTAGGAATCAGTGAGTGGGTATGTAGTAACTGGTATTGGTGTGTCAATGGTTTCAAATATGGTATTCTTCATTTTACAGTGAGTGATGAAAGGTTATACTAGTGTTTGATGAGGTGTATCAGATTGTCACGTGGATGATGTCATCAGTGATGTCACTGACCATGTCATTAATGATGCAATATGTGACACCATCAGCAGTGCATTGCGGGCGCGCGACTTATAGTTAGCAGAACTAACTATAACGGAGGGATTTCTATGGTTTTGTGTGAGTGAAATGGCCAGCGAACTATAACACCCCTGAAACCTATGTTTTTTTCTGTGAATTTCTAAGGTTTTTTAAATGCTAATTTCTAACTATAACGTCTCTGAAACCTATGGTTTATTTCAGTGAATTTCAAAGCTTTTTTAAATGCTAATTTCTAACTATAACATCTCTGAAACCTATGTTTTTTTCAGTGAATTTCAAATTTATTTATTTATTTATTTGAGCGATTTTTAGAGCGCGCAAATACCCAAGGGTGTCTCGGCGCTATAGTTGCAGAACTTCCAATGGATCAGGGAGTATTTAGGCTGGGAACAACCAAGTTTTTAGTTTTTTCCTGAAATTGAGCAGTGTTGGCGCAGATTTAATGTAGAGGGGGAGCGTGTTCCACAACTTGGCTGTGGCGACAGAGAAGCGCTTGTCTCCCCAATTAGCTCTTCTTGTTCGAGGGACTCTTAGTAAATGAGCTGTGGATGAGCGTAATGTTCTAAGGTGTTCAAGCGGGCGGAAGGCTTGTCTTAAGAATAGAGGGCCTTGGTTGTGGATAGCTTTGTATGCTATGCATAAAGTCTAAAATTTGATCCGGCTTCTCACCGGCAGCCAATGTAACTGTTTGATGTAAGGGGAGATGGATGCAAACTTGGGGATGGATAGCAGTGTCCTGGCTGCTGCATTTTGCACTGTCTATAATTTATTGAGGACCTTTTGTTGTGCATTTAGTAGGAGGGCATTGCAATAGTCTATTTTGGAGAAGACTAGTGTGCTGACTAAGGTTTTGCCTGCAGATGGAGGAAGGTAAGGGATTAGTTTTTTAATCCTTTTTAGGATGTAGAAAGAAGAGGAGACCACCGAATTAGCATGTTGCTGGAAGGACATCTTGTTATCGAAGATGGCACCCAGATTTCGTACCTTGGTCACTGGTTCAGGAGGTTGTCCCATCTGAGATGGCCACCATTGCGGGGACCAAGTAGGTTGCAGTCTCCCGAATGTCATCACTTCTGTTTTTATCAGAATTCAATTTTAGACAATTGGATGACATCCAGGAGCTTATTGCCTTCATTCCATTTTGGAAATTGGCTGCCACAGAAGTGCCGTCATTGTACACAGACAACACCAATTGGGTGTCGTCAGCGTATGTAGTGAGTGAGATTCCATGGGATTTTATGACCCTCGCTAAGTCCGACACATATATGTTGAAGAGTGTCGGGCTTAGCGAGGATCCCTGCGGTACTCCACAAGGCAAGGAGAAAGTCTGAGAGATATAGTTGCCTATCTTCACTGTTAGTGGGCGGTTAGACAAAAATGAAGCAAGAAGATCTTTAGCCTTGTCTTTTATTCCTATGGCCGTGACACGGTCGATCAAGGTGACATGATCGACCGTGCCGAATGCCGCGGAGAGATCTAGGAGTATCAGAATCGCTGAGCCTCCGTTGTCCATAGTGGACCTTATCTCATCCGCTGCTTTTAGGAGCGCAGTCTCTGTTCCGTGGCCCTGTCGAAACCCAAACTGGGTGTCGTCCAGCAGGTTGTTGTTATGTATGTAAGTTGACAACTTGATGTTCATGATTTTTTCAAAAATCTTAGCAGGGAACGGGAGACATGCGATGGGCCTGTAGCTGGCAGGGAGGAGGGGGTCTAGGGTAGGTTTTTTTAAAACAGGTTTAATGGTAGCTTCCTTCCAGACAGAAGGGTAGATGCCCGTTGTAAATATTGCATTACAGATGGTAGATAGTGACGGGGCAATGGCTTCTCAAAGGTTTTTTAAATGCTAATTTTTAAGTGTGATAATAGTTATACCTATTTATTGTACTGATTTTCTACAGTTTTTAAAACGTTTATTTATAAATATTTTATTCATTAAATAACATTATATATTTTTCTGAAAATTGCAAAAAAAAATGTTTAAAAAAAAATCAAACTGAAATATTGATAAATTTTCTTGTTTTCATTTTATATTTTAATATATTTATATTATTTCCTTTAAAAAAAAAAAAAAATCAATATTTTTTTCGGAGTAGCGCACTCAAAGTGTACACACCACAGTGGATGCGTGCATTCTAGCCGCTATTTTTGAAAACTCATGAAGGATCCGCGTATGGTGTGCGACAGCTGTGTGTTTTTCAGTTACATCATATACATTTAATATTACGTGATGTGCGCGATTGATATGCGACCAGTCCGCGACTCCTTTTCCTGTGCATTCGCAACTCATGCGCATTACGGTACGAGATGCTTGTGCGGTTGAGGGTCCCGCGAGACGTCATATACGTGCTGGGGCACGCTGGGTGCGCGACTCCCGCAAAAAAAAATGATGTTCCAAAATGATATGTGTGTGTCTTTAATATACATATTAGGACAAGAGATTATCTAAGATATTCATAAAAATAATATATTTGTACTTATAATAAACTTATATTATTTTTAAATATATTTTCGCGAAGTCGGGTGCATGCATCATGAGTGCAGAGAACCAGGTCAGGAAAGCTGCTGTAGAGCCAGAGAAACCAGGTCGGCAGAGCCATTGTAGAGCCAGAGTACCAGGTCAACAGAGCTGCTCTAAAACCAGAGACCCAGGTCAGCAGAGCTGCTCTAGAGCCAGAGACCCAGGTCACCAGAGCTGCTCTAGAGGCCGAGAACCAGGTCAGCAGAGCTGCCTTAGAGCAATAGAACCAGGTCAGCAGAGCTGCTTTAGAGCCATAGAACCACGTCAGTAGAGCTGCTCTAGAGGCAGAGAACCAGGTCAGCAGAACTGCTTTAGAGCCAGAAAACCAGGTCAGCAGAGCTCTTAGAGGGAGAGAACCAAGTCAGCAGAGCTGCTTTAGAGCCAGAGAACCAGGTCAGCAGATCTGCTCTAGAGCCAGAGCACCAGGTCAGCAGAGCTGGTTTAGAGCCAGAGAACCAGGTTAGCAGAGCTGCTTTAGAGCCATAGAACCAGGTCAGCAGAACTGCTTTAGAGCCAGAGAACCAGGTCAGCAGAGCTCTTTAGAGGGAGAGAACCAGGTCAGCAGAGCTGCTTTAGAGGCAGAGAACGAAGTCAGCAGAGCTGCTCTAGACGTAGAGAACCAGGTCAGTAGAGCTGATTTAGAGGGAGAGAACCTGGTCAGCAGAGCTGCTTTAGAGCCAGAAAACCAGGTCAGCAGAGCTGCTTTAGAGCCATAGAACCAGGTCAGCAGAGCTGCTTTAGAGCCAGACAACCAGGTCAGCAGAGCTGCTCTAGAGCCTAAGAACCGGGTCAACAGAGCTGCTGTGGAGCCAGAGAAACCAGGTCAGTAGAGCTGCTTTAGAGCGAGAGAACCAGGTCAGCAAAGCTGCTTTAGAAGGAGAGAACCAGGTCAGCAGAGCTGCTTTAGAGCCAAGGGACCAGGTCAGCAGAGCTGCTCTAGACTAGAGCCAGAGAACCAGTTCAGCAGAACTGCTTTAGAGCCATAGAACCGGGTCAGCAGAGCTGCTTTAGAGCCCAAGAACCAGGTCAGCAGTGCTGTTGTGGAGCCAGAGAACCAGGTCAGCAGAGCTGCTCTAGAGCCTAAGAACTAGGACAGCAGAGCTGCTCTAGAGCCGGAGAACCAGGTTAGCAGAGCTGCTGTAGAGCCAGAGAAACCAGGTCACAGAGCTGCTTTAGAGGGAGAGAACCAAGTCAGCAGAGCTGCTTTAGAGCCATAGAACCGGGTCAGCAGAGCTGCTTTAGAGCCCGAGAACCAGGTCAGCAGTGCTGTTGTGGAGCCAGAGAACCGGGTCAGCAGAGCTGCGCTAGAGCCTAAGAACTAGGTCAGCAGAGCTGCTCGAGAGCCGGAGAACCAGGTCAGCAGATCTGCTTTAAAGCCAGAGAACCAGGTAAGCAGAGCTGCTCTAGAGCCTAAGAACCAGGTTAGCAGAGCTGCTGTAGAGCCAGAGAAAACAGGTCAGTAGAGCTGCTTTAGAGGGAGAGAAACCAGGTCAGTAGAGCTGCTTTAGAGGGAGAGAACCAGGTCAGCAGAGCTGCTCTAGAGGGAGAGAACCAGGTCAGCAGAGCTGCTCTAGAGCCAGAGAAACATGTCAGCAGAACTGCTTTAGAGCCATAGAACCGGGTCAGCAGAGCTGCTTTAGAGCCAGAGAACCAGGTCAGCAGAGCAGTTGTAGAGCCAGAGACCCAGATCAGCAGAGCTGCTCTGTAGCCTAAGAACTAGGTCAGCAGAGCTGCTCTAGAGCCAGAGAACGAGGTCAGCAGACCTGCTGTAGAGGCAGAGAAACCAGGTCAGCAGAGCTGCTTTAGGGGGAGAGAACAAGGTCAGCAGAGCTGCTTTAGAGCCAGAGAACCAGGTCAGCAGAAGTGCTTTAGAGCCAGAGGACCAGGTCAGCAGAGCTGCTCTAGCTGACACTGATTGACTGAAACTGACTGATTGACACTGACTGACACTGATTGACCGACACTGACACTGACTGACACTGACACTGACTGACACTGACTGACTGACACTGACTGACACTGACTGGCTGACACTGACTGACACTGACACTGACTGACACTGACTGACTACTCACTACTACTCTACTACTCACTCTCTACTACTCTCTAATACTCTTTCTCTACTACTCACTCTCTACTACTCAATCTCTACTACTCTCTACTACTCACTCTCTACTACTCTCTACTACTCACTCTCTACTAATCCCTTTATACTACTCACACTCTACTACTCAATGTCCACTACTCACTCTCTACTACTCTCTACTATTCACACTCTACTACTCACTTTCTACTACTCTCTACTACTCACTCTACTACTCTTTACTACTCTCTACTACTCACTCTCTACTACTCTCTACTACTCTATCTGTACTACTCACTCTCTACTACTCTACTACTCTCTACTACTTACTCTCTACTACTCTCTACTACTCACTCGCTACTACTCTCTACTACTCACTCTCTACTACTCACTCGCTACTACTCTCTACTACTCTCTCTCTACTACTCTCTATTACTACTCTCAACTATTCACTCTCTACTACTCACTCTCCACTACTCTCTACTACTCACTCTACTACTCTCTACTACTCTCTACTACTTTCTCTCTACTACTCACTCTCTACTACTCACTCTACTACTCAGTCTCTACAACTCTCTCTCTACTACTCACTCTCTACTACTCTACTACTCTCTACTACTCTCTCTACTAATCACTCTCTACTATTCACTCTCTACTACTCACTCTCTACTACTCTACTACTCTCTACTACTCTCTCTACTACTCACTCTCTACTATTCTCTACTACTCACTCTACTACTCTCTACTACTCTCTACCACTCACTCTCTACTACTCTCTCTCTACTACTCACTCTCTACTACTCACTCTACTACTCTCTACTACTCACTCTCTACTACGCTCTCTCTACTACACTCTCTCTACTACTCACTCTCTACTACTCTCTACTACTCACTCTCTACTACTCTACTACTCTCTACTACTCTCTCTACTACTCACTCTCTACTATTCTCTCTCTACTACTCACTCTCTACTACTCACTCTACTACTCTCTACTACTCACTCTCTACTACTCTCTCTACTACTCTCTCTCTACTACTCTCTCTCAACTACTCTCTACTACTCACTCTCTACTACTCGCTCTCAACTACTCTCTACTACTCACTCTACTACTCACTCTCTACTACTCTACTACTCTCTCTTACTCTCTCTACCACTCACTCTCTACTACTCTACTACTCACTCTCTACTACTCTCTCTCTACTACTCACTCTCTACTAATCACTCTCTACTATTCACTCTCTACTACTCACTCTCTACTACTCTACTACTCTCTACTACTCTCTCTACTACTCACTCTCTACCATTCTCTACTACTCACTCTACTACTCTCTACTACTCTCTACCACTCACTCCCTACTACTCACTCTCTACTACTCCCTCTCTACTACTCACTCTCTACTACTCACTCTACTACTCTCTACTACTCACTCTCTACTACACTCTCTCTACTACTCTCTCTCTACTACTCACTCTCTACTACTCTCTACTACTCACTCTCTACTACTCTACTACTCTCTACTACTCTCTCTACTACTCACTCTCTATTATTCTCTCTCTACTACTCACTCTCTACTACTCACTCTACTACTCTCTACTACTCACTCTCTACTACTCTCTCTACTACTCTCTCTCTACTACTCTCTCTCAACTACTCTCTACTACTCACTCTCCACTACTCGCTCTCAACTACTCTCTACTACTCACTCTACTACTCACTCTCTACTACTCTACTACTCTCTCTTACTCTCTCTACCACTCACTCTCGACTACTCTACTACTCACTCTCTACTAATCTCTCTCTACTACTCACTCTCTACTACTCACTCGCTACTACTCACTCTACTACTCTCTACTACTCACTCTCTACTACTCTCTCTACTACTCTCTCTCTACTACTCACTCTCTACTACTCACTCTCAACTACTCTCTACTACTCTCTCTACTACTCACTCTCTACTACTCTACTACTCTCTCTTACTCTCTCTACTTCTCATTCTCTACTACTCTCTCACCTACTCACTGTCTACTACTCACTCTCTACTACACACTCTCTACTACTCACTCTCTACTACTCCCTACTACTCACTCTACTACTCACTATCTACTACTCTCTACTACTCACTCCCTACTACTTCACTACTCTCTACTACTCATTCTCTACTACTCTCTCTCTACTACTCACTTTACTACTCACTCTCTACTACTCACTCTCTACTACTCTCTACTACTCACCATCTTCTACTCTCTCTCTACTACTCGCTCTCTACTACTCACTCTCTACTACTCTCCACTACTCACTCTCGACTACTCTCTACTATTCACTCTACTACTCACTCTCTACTACTCACCCTCTACTACTCTCTACTACTCACGCTCTACTACTCTCTACTACTCACTCTACTGCTCACTCTCTACTACTCTCTAGTACTCTCTCTCTGCTACTTACTCTCTACTTCTCAATCTCTACCACTCTCTACTACTCACTCTCTACTACTCACTCTCTACTACTCTCTACTACTCTCTCTACTACTCACTCTCTACTGCTCTCTACTACTCACTCTCTATTACCCACTCTCTACTACTCTCTACTACACACTCTCAACTACTCAATCTCTACTACTCACTCTACTACTCTCTACTACTCACTCTCTGCTACTCTCTCTACTACTCTCTACTACTCACTCTCTACTCTCTACTCTCGCTGCTCTAGAGCCTAAGAACTAGGTCAGCAGAGCTGCTCTAGAGCCGGAGAACCAGGTCAGCAGAGCTGCTGTAGAGCCAGAGAAACCAGGTCGCAGAGCTGCTGTAGAGCCAGAGAAACCAGGTCACAGAGCTGCTTTAGAGGGAGAGAACCAAGTCAGCAGAGCTGCTTTAGAGCCATAGAACCAGGTCAGCAGAGCTGCTGTAGAGCCAGAGAAACCAGGTCACAGAGCTGCTTTAGAGGGAGAGAACCAAGTCAGCAGAGCTGCTTTAGAGCCATAGAACCAGGTCAGCAGAGCTGCTCTAGAGCCAGAGAACCAGGTCAGCAGAGCTGCTGTAGAGCCAGAGAAACCAGGTCTATAGAGCTGCTTTAGAGGGAGAGAACCATGTCATCAGAGTTGCTCCAGAGCCAGAGAACCAGGTCAGCAGAGCTGCTGTAGAGCCAGAGAAACCAGGTCAGTAGAGCTGCTTTAGAGAGAGAGAACCATGTCAGCAGAACTGCTTTAGAGCCATAGAACCGGGTCAGCAGAGCTGCTGTAGAGCCAGACAACCAGGTCAGCAGAGCTGTTGTAGAGCCAGAGATCCAGATCAGCAGAGCTGCTCTGTAGCCTAAGAACTAGGTCAGCAGAGCTGCACTAGAGCCAGAGAACCAGGTCAGCAGACCGGCTGTAGAGCCAGAGAAACCAGGTCAGCAGAGGTGCTTAAGAGCCAGAGAACCAGGTCAGCAGAGCTGCTATAGCTGGCACTGACTGACTGACACTGACTGATTGACACTGACTGACACTGATTGACCGACACTGACACTGACTGACACTGACACTGACTGACACTGATTGACTGAAACTGACTGACTGACATTGACTGACACTGATTGACTGACACTGACTGACTGACACTGATTGACTGACACTGACTGACTGACACTGACTGACACTGACTGGCTGACACTGACTGACACTGACATTGACTGACACTGACTGACTATTCACTACTACTCTACTACTCACTCTCTACTACTCTCTACTACTCTTTCTCTACTACTCACTCTCTACTACTCACTCTCTACTACTCTGTACTACTCACTCTCTACTACTCTACTACTCTCTACTACTCACTCTCTACTAATCACTCTCTACTACTCACGCTCTACTACTCAATGTCTACTACTCACTCTCTACTACTCTCTACTATTCACTCTCTACTACTCACTTTCTACTACTCTCTACTACTCACTCTACTACTCTTTACTACTCTCTACTACTCACTCTCTACTACTCTCTACTACTCTCTCTGTACTACTCACTCTCTACTACTCTACTACTCTCTACTACTTACTCTCTACTACTCTCTACTACTCACTCGCTACTACTCTCTACTACTCACTCTCTACTACTCACTCGCTACTACTCTCTACTACTCTCTCTCTACTACTCTCTACTACTACTCTCAACTATTCACTCTCTACTACTCACTCTCCACTACTCTCTACTACTCACTCTACTACTCTCTACTACTATCTACTACTTTCTCTCTACTACTCACTCTCTACTACTCACTCTACTACTCAGTCTCTACAACTCTCTCTCTACTACTCACTCTCTACTACTCTACTACTCTCTACTACTCTCTCTACTACTCACTCTCTACTATTCACTCTCTACTACTCACTCTCTACTACTCTACTACTCTCTACTACTCTCTCTACTACTCACTCTCTACTATTCTCTACTACTCACTCTACTACTCTCTACCACTCACTCTCTACTACTCACTCTCTACTACTCTCTCTCTACTACTCACTCTCTACTACTCACTCTACTACTCTCTACTGCTCACTCTCTACTACTCTCTCTCTACTACTCTCTCTCTACTACTCACTCTCTACTACTCTCTACTACTCACTCTCTACTACTCGCTCTCAACTACTCTCTACTACTCGCTCTACTACTCACTCTCTACTACTCTACTACTCTCTCTTACTCTCTCTACTTCTCACTCTCTACTTCTCTCTCTACTACTCACTGTCTACTACTCACTGTCTACTACACACTCTCTACTACTTGCTCTCTACTGCTCTCTAGTACTCACTCTACTACTCACTCTCTACAACTATCTACTACTCACTCTACTACTCACTCTCTTCCTACTCTCTACTACTCACTCTCTACTTCTTCACTACTCTCTACTACTCACTCTCTACTACTCTCTCTCTACTACTCACTCTCTACTACTCTATCTCTACTACTCTCTTCTACTCACTCTCCACTACTCACTTTACTACTCACTCTACTCCCTACTCTCTACTACTCACTCTCTACTGCTCTCTACTACTCACTCTCGACTACTCTCACTCTACTACTCACTCTGTACTACTCACTCTCTACTACTCTCTACTACTCACTCTCTACTACTCTCTCTCTACTACTCTCTACTACTCACTCTACTGCTCACTCTCTACTACTCTCTCTCTCTGCTACATACACTCTACTTCTCACTCTCTACGTCTCTCTACTACTCACTCTCTACTACTCACTCTCTACAACTCTCTACTACTCACTCTACTACTCACTCTCTACTACTCTCTACTACTCACTCTCTATTACACACTCTCTACTACTCTCTACAACACACTCTCTACTACTCACTCTACTACTCTCTACTACTCATTCTCTGCTACTCTCTCTACTACTCTCTACTACTCACTCTCTACTCTCTACTCTCTACTCTCGCTGCTCTAGAGCCTAAGAACTAGGTAAGCAGAGCTGCTTTAGAGCCAGAGAACCAGGTCAGCAGAGCTGCTGTAGAGCCAGAGAAACCAGGTCACAGAGATGCTTTAGAGGGAGAGAACCAAGTCAGCAGAGCTGCTTTAGAGCCATAGAACCAGGTCAGCAGAGCTGCTTTAGAGCCAGAGAACCAGGTAAGCAGAGCTGCTCTAGAGCCTAAGAACCAGGCTAGCAGAGCTGCTCTAGAGCCAGAGAACCAGGTCAGCAGAGCTGCTGTAGAGCCAGAGAAACCAGGTCAGTAGAGCTGCTTTGGCGGGAGAGAACCAGGTCAGGAGAGCTGCTATAGAGGGAGAGAACCAGGTCAGCAGAGCTGCTCTAGAGCCAAAGAACCATGTCAGCAGAACTGCTTTAGAGCCATAGAACCGGGTCAGCAGAGCTGTTGTAGAGCCAGAGAACCAATCAGCAGAGCTGCTCTGTAGCCTAAGAACTAGGTCAGCTGAGCTGCTCTAGAGTTGGAGAACCAGGTCAGCAGACCTGCTGAAAAGCCAGAGAACCAGGTCAGCAGAGGTGCTTTAGAGCCACAGAACCAGGTCAGCAGAGCTGCTCTAGCTGACACTGACTGGCTGACACTGACTGATTGACACTGACTGACACTGATTGACTGACACTGACAATGACTGACACTGACACTGACTGACACTGATTGACTGAAACTGACTGACTGACAATGACTGACACTGATTGACTGACACTGACTGACTGACACTGACTGACACTGATTGACTGACACTGACTGACTGACACTGAATGACTGACACTGACTGACTGATTGACACTGACTGACACTGACTGACTACTCTCTACTACTCTACTACTCACTCTCTACTACTCTCTACTACTCTTTCTCTACTACTCACTCTCTACTACTCACTCTCTACTACTCTCTACTACTCACTCTCTACTACTCTACTACTCTCTACTACTCACTCTCTACTAATCACTCTCTACTACTCTCTACTACTCACTCTCTACTACTCAATGTCTACTACTCACCTTCTACTACTCTCTACTATTCACTCTCTACTACTCACTCTCTACTTTTCTCTACTACTCACTCTACTACTCTCTACTACTCTCTACCACTCACTGTCTACTACTCTACTACTCACTCTCTACTACTCACTCGCTACTACTCTCTGCTACTCACTCTCTACTACTCACTCGCTACTACTCTCTACTACTCTCTCTCTACTACTCTCTACTACTACTCTCAACTCTTCACTCTCTACTACTCACTCTCCACTACTCTCTACTACTCACTCTACTACTCTCTACTACTTTCTCTCTACTACTCACTATCTACTACTCACTCTACTACTCTCTACTACTCAGTCTCTACAACTCTCTCTCTACTACTCACTCTCTACTACTCTACTACTCTCTACTACTCTCTCTACTACTCACTCTCTACTACTCACTCTCTACTACTCTACTACTCTCTACTACTCTCTCTACTACTCACTCTCTACTATTCTCTACTACTCACTCTACTACTCTCTACTACTCTCCACCACTCACTCTCTACTACTCTACTACTCACTCTCTACTACTCTCTCTCTACTACTCACTCTCTACTACTCACTCAACTACTCTCTACTACTCTTTCTTTACTACCCTCTCTCTACTACTCTCTCTACTACTCACTCTACTACTCTCTACTACTCACTCTCTACTACTCGCTCTAAACTACTCTCTACTACACACTCTACTACTCACTCTCTACTACTCTACTACTCTCTCTTACTCTCTCTACTTCTCACACTCTACTACTCTCTCTACTTCTCACTGTCTACTACTCACTCTCTACTACACACTCTCTACTACTTGCTCTCTACTAGTCTCTAGTACTCACTCTACTACTCACTCTCTAATACTCTCTACTACTCACTCTACTGCGCACTCTCCACTACTCTCTACTACTCACTCTCTACTACTTCACTACTCTCTACTACTCTCTCTCTACTACTCTCTCTCTACTACTCTCTCTCTACTACTCTCTACTACTCACTCTCTGCTACTCACTTTACTACTCACTCTACTACTCACTCTCTACTGCTCACTCTCTACTACTCTCTACTACTCACTCTCTACTACTCACTCTCTACTACTCACTCTCTACTACTCTCTACTACTCATTTTCTACTACGCTCTCTCTGCTACTCACTCTACTGCTCACTCTCTACTACTCTCTAGTACTCTCTCTCTGCTACTTACTCTTTACTTCTCACTCTCTACTACTCACTCTCTACTACTCACTCTCTACTACTCTCTACTACTCACTCTACTACTCACTCTCTACTACTCTCCACTACTCTCTACTACTCACTCTCTATTACCCACTCTCTACTACTCTCTACTACACACTCTCTACTACTCACTCTCTACTACTCACTCTACTACTCTCTACTACTCACTCTCTGCTACTCTCTCTACTACTCTCTACTACTCACTCTCCACTCTCTATCACTTATCCTCTGCTCTCTACCTCTCTCTATCTCTCTACCTCTAAATCTCTACCTCTACCTCTCTACCTCTACCTCTCTACCTCTACACCTCTACCTCTCTACCTCGCTCTACCTCTCTTTACACGCACACATATGCACATATATATGCATATATATGCATTTATACATATGTATGTGTATATATATATACATACATATATAAACATATATATATAACCTGCATATCTATATAAATACAAATGTAAATGCATGCATACATATACATATATGCATGCATATGCATGTTATGAACATGAAAGTTTGAAAACACTACTAAAAGCAAAGCTAAAAAGCCACTTAATTACAAACAGAACGGCTTTAACTTAAACGAGGGAGAGACCTATTGCATCTTCAATGCTTCTTTACTTTGATTCCATAAAGAAGGCATTCAGATGTGTCACACATTTGCCATAAATTCAGAAAGTTAGCACTCTAGTTGCTCCTTAGATCACTGTAGTAAAGCTACTGTTCACCAGGGAAGTCTGCTGCTGGTATTCAAAGTGCATGTTTCAGTCTGCATGTCAGAATTTTTTAATGAAATAGAAGAGGATTTGAGAAGTCAAAATGTGCCCTAATTTGTCTTTCTGCAGCACTAATCATAATTTCTATAGCAAAATGAACCCCCTCATTTTGTTCCTTTGCAAATTAAATGTTTTGAGTGTTACCACTTTATTCCAATCAAGATGGCTTCAGGTGTGCCATACGTTTGTCAAAAGTAAGACTGTTAGCGCTCTAGTTGTTCTTTAGAACACTCTGGGACATTCTGTCATTGGGCTATACTTGGGTTACATCTGGGTGATATTTGTGCTACATTTGGGCTCTTTTGTCTCTGCAGGCCATCTTGGGAGACTTATTTGTTATGAAGTTTCCTAATTTCCTCATTTACTACAGTCTCCTCAGTAGGAATACTTTCAGTTTTTTACTTTGATTCCATAAAGAAGGCATTCAGATGTGTCACACATTTGCCATACATTCAGAATGTTAGCACTCTAGGTGCTCATTAGATCACTGTAGTAAAGCTACTGCTCACCAGGGAAGTCTGCTGCTGGTATTGAAAGTGCATGTTTCAGTCTGCATGTCAGAATTCTTTAATGAGATAGAAGAGGATTTGAGAAGTAACTCAAAATGTGCCCTAATTTTTCTTTCTGCAGCACTAATCATACTTTCTATGGCAAAATGAACCCCCTCATTTTGTTCCATTTTAAATTAAATGTTTTAACAGTTACCACTTTATTCCAATCAAGATGGCTTCAGGTGTGCCATACGTTTATCATAAGTAGGACTGTTAGCGCTCTTTGGAAGACTCTGGGAAGCTGCATTAGAACACATCCTTGTTGGATGTACATGTTTTACTGAGAATGTCAGACTTCATTCTCATATGACTGAGAAAGATAATGTGAATTTACAGAAAATATGCTCTCATTTTAGCTTATAGATCACCTTCCAAACCTCTGTGGGAAAAGCATGAGAAAATAGTTTTCTCTCAAACATGATTCATGATAACACAGCAGAAGGCTTTTTCACATTGTAAAATAACCTTAGAACACACCACAATTCCTAAAATGAGTATGGTACCATCAACAAATGATTTATAATGTAACTTAAGTCTTAAAACCTTCTTTTAACTGCAATGCTTTTTAATGAGGTGCTATCATGTATATTGGTCCCAAGATGGCTGCCAACACTTCTTGGATGAAGTACTGACAGCCAATCAGATCTCACGATGAGATGTGTGGTTAGGCTCCACCCAGATATATCTATCTTTTTAACTCTAATTTTCTCAGGAACTACTGAACGGATTTACACCATTTAAGCAAAAGGCATGAGTCTGAACTGACGACTACCTCTTTGCCAAATTTGGTGTAATGGGGAAAACACGTTTTGGGACCCCCCTTTTTTCTCGGCCCCCGCTTAACGAATCACCGTGAAATTTTCAGGATCGGAGCGGACCGGAGCTGGCCAAAAGTTTGTAAATTTTTGCAAAGATTCGTCAATGGGCGCAAACGTTATTCCAAATAGAATGTTGCGGACTTCCTATGGAAAACAGGTCCTAACTATAACTACCTACTGGCGACTACATATATATATATATATATATGTAGGATGGAGCAGGGGAATGCACAAAGACATCGGAGAGCAGGGGAAAGGAGAATAGGGGCAGCAAGCTAAGCAGAGAGGCTAAGCAGGAGGGCAATGATGGGCCATAGAATTGGGCAACGGAGGGCAGGAGGAGTGAACTGGTACATCATGCTAAATGGAGGGCAGTGGCAGCACATCAGACCATGCATGGCAGGAGGGAGGAGGCTAGTCCATGGATTCAGACAACAGAGGTTAGGGAGGAGGTGGATGGGGCAGCAAGCTAACTGTTCAGAGAAGGTGGGTATTAGAAACGTTATTGTTTTTAAAATTTGTGTCTGTGCGAACTACTTAAAATATGAACAAGTATGCAGCATAATCTTACTTTAATTCAGGAAGAAGAGGACGTTTGTGACTGTGACTCTGGGCTCACTTGGCAGAAACACCCCCTGACCCTCCACCCCCCATCGCAAAATGTAATGCCCATGAAAAGGGTAGGTGGACGCAGTGTTATAAAGAACATAGTCCTGAGAGCACAATTGAAAATGAAAACTAGATATAGTATATGGTATAAACTATGCACCAAAAAGTTTGATATAAGATGAACCGGGGCATGAAATATAATATGCAATACATTGTGCGCAATGACAGATTCATTGGAGAGCGCGAGATAGCACAGACACTAGTGCGTGCTATGCGATATGCGCCTTGGAGTGTAATATGCACAGGGCAGTGTTGTGTAACCTAACTAGTCTCTAAAGTTGTAATATGAAATATGTGCTGGGGAGTGTAACGTTGCATATGTACTGTGACAAAGATATGGATCCCAGATTGTAATATGTATGGCATAGCGCTGTGCATTATAACATAGGCGTCGAGGAAGGCATGTTAGATGGGGCAATATAACCAGTGCGAAGGCAAGTGTGACATGACATATTCACGGGGTGGTGTTACAGTGCACATGGGCTAGAGAGTGTCATAGCATACGCACTAACTGGTGGAATACAACACAGAGGTGTGTGGCACTCGGCGGGCACTGGTGGGTGTAACACAGTATTGGGCTCAGCCAGGAGCACGCTGTGACTCTCAAGTGAGGTTTGTCTCCTTTCCAGAGAGTAAAATAAAAAGTATTACACATCCAGCAGTGGATGTGTGTTTTATTAAGCGTGAGGGGGGTTTCTTGCATAGTTTGGTCGAATTTTTATCAAATCCCCTTTGAATGGCTTGGTGTGTGTGTGTATTAAATGTGCCTGTCAATAGCTACCCATGATTGTATAAATAAACGACAAGGGTGTCTACTTGGAGAGTACCCACTGGCGGGGGAGCCGGGATTAGGCATGGTAGGGTGTCAGACACGTCAGAGCTTCACTAGCAGTGTAAATACATTTCACGTGGATTCATTGTATGCATAGTCGCCTTTTAATGAATATCACGCAAATCGTCATGGTGATAGGTACATACGGTTTGTCCAGCATGTCCTAGGTGTTTCTATAAATATATATTTTTTTTAAATAATAAAAAAACAAAGGCCGGACCCGGGGATGTGGTCCCCGGGGCCATAAGTGGCCCTCCTTCTTAAAAAAATAAAATAAATAAAAGAACGGCATTGCGCAGGAGGCCACGCCCCCTCCTTGCAGCACTCTGCAAACGCGCCCCCTGGCCAGTTGTAAGTTGGGGAATTAATTCCCCTTCAATACTGAGGGTCACTGAGGGCCAACTAGCCCAACAGGTATCTCCAGTGTGCGCCAGGGAGCTGCGTTGCAGACAGGTGTTCTGAGGCCACTCCCCTTTTTACACCTCTGTGACGCTTACTGGAGGTACCTAGTGGGCTAGTTTGACCCTAGGGACCCTTAGGATTCAAGGGGACTTAATCTCTCAACTTAGAACGGCCACAGGGCGCGTTTACACAGTGGTGAAGGGAGGGGACAGGTCCTGAGGTGACGTGTGCAAACACGCCCTGTGGCGCGTTTTAAGTTGGGGAAATAATTCCCTTTCAATTCTGAGGGACCCTGGGGGCCAACTAGCCCACCAGGTGCTTCCAGTAAGCGCCACTGCTCTGAGTTGCAGAGAGGTGGTGCAGGCCGTGCCCCTTTTTACACCTCTCTGCAATGGCGCTTACTGGGCGTACCTAGTGGGCTATTTTGCCCCTAGGGACCCTCAGGATTCAAGGGGACTTAATCTTCCAACTTAAAAAGGCCACAGGGCGTGTTTACACAGTGGGGAAGGGAGGGGACGGGGCCAGAGGTGACGTGTGCAAACACGCCCTATGGCGCATTTTAAGTTGGGGAAATAATTCCCCTTCAATCCTGAGGGCCCCTGGGGGCTAACTGGTCCACCAGGTGCTTCCAGTAAGTGCCACTTAGCTGCGTTGCAGAGAGGTGGTCCAGGCCGTGCCACTTTTTACACCTCTCTGCAACTCAGCTCTGTGGCGCTTACTGGAGGTACCTAGTGGGCTAGTTGGACCCTAGGGACCCTCAGGATTCAAATGAACTTAATCTCCCAACTAAAAACGGCCACAGGGCGTCTTTACACAGTGGTGAAGGGAGGGGATGGGGCCTGAGTTAACTTGTGCAAACACGCCCTGTGGCGCGTTTTAAGTTGGGGAAGTAATTCCCCTTCAATCCTGAGGGACCCTGGGGGCCAACTAGCCCACCAGGTGCTTCCAGTAAGTACCACTGCGCTGCGCTGCAGAGAGGTGGTCTAGGCCGTGCCCCTTTTTACATCTCTCTGCAACGCAGCTCTGTGGCGCTTACTGGAGGTACCTAGTGGTCTAGTTGGACCCTAGGGACCCTCAGGATTCAAGGGGACATAATCTCCCAATTTAAAACGGCCACAGGGCATGTTTACACAGTGGCGAAGGGAGGGGACGGGGCCTGAGGTGACGTGTGCAAACACGCCCTGTGGAGCGTTTTAAGAGGTAGTTTTAATCCCACTGCCCTATTATATACTATGGGCTTACAGAGGAGGTCATGCTAATCACAGGGGGACCCTTACGCATAGTGTTCCCTAGTGTATGTAGCTGTTTTCACTGTATTCTGAGTGTCTTTTAACATAGCACTGTCTCTAGGACTGGTTAGTCAGACTCAGTTACCACCAGTATCCGTCTGAAAAAGTTGAGGGTACAGGATGATTTTGCAACAAGGCTTCTTTCTGCTCTTCTGTTTGTTCTTTCTGCACGTTATCCTTCTTCCTGCACTTTTCTTCGTCTTTGAGGACTTCTATTGCTTCTTTCTGCATTTCTTTTTTTTCTTTCTGGGCGTTTTTTCTTCTTTCTTCACATGTCTTTTCTCTGTAGGCATAGTTAGAAATTAGCATTTAAAAAACCTTTGAAATTCACTGAAAAACCATAGGTTCCAGGCACGTTATAGTTAGGAATTAGCATTTAAAAAACCTTAGAAATTCACTGAAAAAACCATAGGTTTCAGGGGCATTATAGTTAGCTGGACTTTTCACTCATACAAAACCATTGAAATTCCCCCGTTATAGTTAGTTCAGCTAACTATAACTCCCGCGCCCGCAATGCACTGCTGATGACGTCACATATTACATCACTCATGACATGGTCAGTAACATCACTCATAACGTCACTATAATGGGGGAATTTTAATGGTTTTGTACGAGTGAAAAGTCCAGCTAACTATAACGCCCCTGAAACCTATGTGTTTTTTCAGTGAATATACATATATATATATATATATATATATATATATATATATATATATACATACATACATTCTGATTACACACAAACATGTGTTGCCTAAATAGAAATTGATGCAAGATTATTATGGGTATTTCCTTTTTTGTAACAGTTTGAGCATTTATAACAACACTAATAGAGTTTTATTTGACACCGGAGACAGTGAAGTCCATATCTATGCCTGAGACTACAACATACACACACAGTAGTTAAAAGTATAATATGAAAATTACAAACAAGAAGATTTATCTACTAATGTTTATTCTAGATTACTACAAGAATATATCCAGGCACTAGACACAAAGGATTGCTATGTCCGTGCCCACTTAGTTTCATCAGCTGCAGAAGTGACGTATCACACATACCTGTATCATATGCCATAGCATATAGTATTTTGCTTACTTTACTATGTAGGCTAGAGCACTCTGAATATTTGTATTCAAATTATGATTTAGTTCTTTCTAGAATTATATTAGTAGAGTACACCCACAAGTAAAAGAAATGAACTTTGCTTGATATTATTTTAGACCATCCGTGCCTATAGATAGTGTTAAGGCATATGAAAACAATTTAACCTGCTTAATGAGACCCTTAGAGAAAGTATTCAGTATGACATAAGAGGGAAGGAGCACAAACATTTCACACATTAAAAACTGAATGGAGGATGTTTTGAAGAATGTTTCAGAGAAAGATGAATTTAAGTAGAAAATTATCTATCCAAAATTGAAATTAGACAGAATACAAAAAGGGAAACTATGTGTTTACAGAAAAAAAAACAAAAGTAGAAATAGACACATAAGAATTAGTAGTTGTGAACACACATTTGATGTTATAGGAGGTGCATGGCAAATGTTACAGGTCGAAGAAACAGTCAGTTTATTTTGTTTGTAGACAGGATGATTATTTCCAATTGCCAGCTGATTGGGAGGGTATTTGCTATTTAGCCCAATTATTTCCTAAGATGTATCAAGTATATAGTATAGAAACTTTAACAATTACATCATCACACAGACATACACGTAATCTAGGTGATGGAACACAACTTTTTGGAGACATATTTGGTGCAACAGTTCTACCAGTATGAGTTGTTTAAAATGAGGATAACATTTGAAAGCTTTCAAAAGTTGTTGGCAAATTGGCAATGAGTACTTCTGGAGCTTTCTTAGTTGTAAATACAGAACTAGTAGCTGTTAGATTCATGGTTTTGCAAAATCAATTAGCATTAGACATTTTGCTCCCAGGAAAACCACGGTGTCTGCAAGCTGCTGAAAACTCAGCATTGTTGGTCAGAAAGTAAGAAAAATTCAGAATGAACATTTCTAAACTGAAACATGAATTAGAACCTTTAGTCACACATAGAGTTTAAGAAAAATTAGGCAAAGGAGTTTCTGTTATTGAAAATTGGTTCATAACAGCTGGAAAAGGAATTATTGGAGCGACATTAGTGCCTATGTTAGCAGTAGGGATTTGCATACTAACTTTATTTGAAGTTTTAAACTTTGCACATTTTGTATTAAAAGAAGACATTTTATATAAAGTAACAGACAAATGGAGAGAGACCACATTAAATGATCATATTTGCAACGAATATAGAAAGGCAAAACAGTATGAGAGTTTAAAAAGAAATAGAAAAGACTCAACTGAAAGCAAGAAAGGACTCTGATGATTAATTTGCCGAAATTTGATGATTAAGATAACCATGAGATAGGGTACTGGGAAGGTGGATTTTAGATTTAATTAAAATAATGTTGATTAAAATAAAAATGCAGAATGAACGTGGAAGCTTAGATGAAAGTTGGGGAATTTGAACACATAAATCTGTAGGATATTTTATATACTCATACTAGGCCTCAATAAATTAGCACAGCATTTCTTGAAAGCCGCTTGAAAAACAAGCTTGAATAGAGGATGCTGAATATGCGTATACATTTTAACTTTAATTTAATTTATTTTATTGATAAATGAAAGGTTACTCCTATAGTTTTGAGTATTTTCATAGTACGGTTTAATATACACAAAGGCTACTGTTAACACATGAAAAAAATTGTTGTTTTATAGGGTTACTAAGAGTTTATACATTAAAATGCAGACTCTAAAATGTGAACTTGACTTACTAACCTACTTGTTTTTTGCTCTTAATGACGACCTTGCTTAAATGTTTTCTTTTCATTAATACAGAAGTTTTGACTTTTATATAGTTTATTGTTTAGAAACTGATATTAGAAAGTGAAATACCTTAACACATATGTGGAAAAGCAAGCCTGAAAGAAGTGGACGCCACGTGAAAGCATAGTTGATATTACTTAACATTGCAGTTCATGGACTATTTTATTCATGTGAGAAGATGAGGAGTGATTCTCTTCCCCAGAGAATTTCAGACGCTGATTGACTGATGAGAGAAGAGAAGAGTAAAATGTTACAAAGTCATGAAATGTGAAGTCTATAATAATCCATGTTCCTAGAGTAGGTTACAGCTTTTTAACCACTCTTTGCCCATTCTTTTTCCATTTACCCAGACCTAGACTTTATTACGTATTGCTTTGAGATGCTACTGAGTTTCTCAAACTACTCTTTATGGAAAGTTCTTCTATAATATTTGAGTTCTGACTAATTCCATTTTCCACCCTAACTCATAGAATAGGGATTCATTCCTTTATGGAATGCACTTTGATGCATTTATTTATTGATTTCATTAACCATTATTGTCTTTTTATTGCTGTAATTTATTGACTATTGAGATTAATCTGAATTTAACTTGTGATTTGCAATTAAGATGACATACAAGATTTGATTCATAATACCGCTACAAACTCTCACTATTAACTAAGAATTTGAATAATTATTGTGATTATAATGTAATGTATTGTTTGAATCCTCTTCTTCTCTAAAACACTGATCAATCACATTGAGAGTGAGCGGCTGGGGTTATGCATGATGCTGGTAGGCCATGTCATTTAATCCCTGTTTTCTGCTTTAGCCAAATTTTCTTTGTTAAACCGCCATACTTTAAATAGAACACAAGGACTGCAGAGGGGGTGGATAGTTGAACTGCCAGTTTCTGACGACCTGTGTGCATTCACAAAACTCTAAAGCAACCCATAAGGGTCAAATTAGATTAAATACTGTATAGACATCTTGACTGTGGGTCTGTCATCTTTAACTTGCCTAGTCCTTCAATCAAACTTTGAAAATATGGTAAGTAGAAAGGGACTGAGAAAACATTGGCTGACCTTAAGAAGTATATGGAGGGACCCAAAGGTGCAATTGTTGCACCTCAAAAGTAAAAACATAATTATTTTCCCAAGGTGTGTTGCTCCAGAAGTGAATCTGTGAATGTCAAAGCATTGTTTCTTGTATTGGGAATGTCTACAGGTCTTGATTTGAATTTACAGTTGGTATGGGCCTCTTTGCTGTCATTAATTGCATGTGCTATTTGGATCACCTGATCAGCTTTCAGAAAGGTGCATCTTAAAAAAAACCTGCACTGTAAAATGCTTCAAGGTTATGTGCTGTGGACATTGACTACAAGGGTTCTGTGCATGTGCAGTGTACCATTTACACTTGATAGCAGGACAAAATCCAGGCCCTAAGGAGGGCTAGGGATTAGGTTCAAGTTAGTTAACTAGAAGGGTAAACCCAAATAAGTCACTGGGACTTGGGTATAGAACAGTACATTGGAACTGTGGTCCCAGTAAACAGGTTAATGCACAAAAATGAGTTACACAAATTTTGAAAAGAAGAATGAAAGAACTGTAATAAGCTAACGTAGTTTAAAGCAGTGCTCCTGGGGAAAGGAGGGTGGGGGTATGGTGATTAATGTGAGGATGAGGGAGTGAGTGAAATAGCGTGCGATTCACAAGATCAGATATTTACAAGACAAGAGGGTTCATATTTACAGCCAAATTCTTCACAATATTTCCAAACATTACATAGCCATAGTTTCAAACAGAATCACAGTGATAAATCGCTGTTGGTCAAACTGGCTAATGAGGTTGATGTCGACGTTTTTACCCCTGAAGAGTAGTAGGTTATTATGTTCCTTACGCCTAGGGTCTTCCTCAGGACAAGAATATAGGTAAGGGGTAGGGGGTTGGTTACCCGGAGATAGAATATGAAAGCTTTAAAAACTTGGAGTTTATATAGAAGGAGTGAATTGAAACTAAATAGAGGGCCTAGGCCCCAAAAATTTACCATAAGTGGCCCATGGATTGATCCTGAAGGGGAAGATGTGGGCGCGTAGACTCCAAACTGGTGAGCGAGAGCAATCACCAGCAAAAATAATGTGCAGGTTCAGAATAAAGGTCTACCTCTGTAGTCAAAGATTGGGGTGGGCCTGATCAATGCACTTACTTGGGAGGGTATTGATTCATGAAGGAAAGGAAAAAGGCCATTCTGGATAAACCAGCTGGTCCTTATAAATCGATTCTCATGGATTAAATACGTTGGGCAATGAATGCTCTATATTTAATTGTCTCTATCTTGGCAAAGAAGGATAAAGGGTTCCAGTTGGTAAAACCAACTCCAAACAAGGGTAAAAACAGTGCACGAGCGAGAAGCTAAGCGTGCTGAGCGTGGCTAATCAATGTACAGGAAACCGAGAAGCTGATTCTGCTGATTAGGAGCAATAAAACAAACCAAATGACAACTCCGCGTGTGTCCGTGTTAGTTCGCTAATATCGCCTCTGTGTTAAATTCAGGTGAAAATGGGTTTAAAATAACTAAGCGCAAAGTTAGATGTCAATTAAGCTCTGTAAAAGCTTTCCGCAAACCAGATCCTGCTGTTAAAAAACAATAAAATAAACTAACAAGTAGACTCGCATCCATGTCTAATCGCCAATGTTCACTGTGTTGGATCCGGGTTAGAATGGGCATAAAATAGCTGAGCACATCTCAGAGATCAAACTGGCGTGGTGAAAGCTTACCGCTTGCTCAGGGACCTTAAAAGGAAAAGGGAGGACTGAATACTGCTATTCAAATAGGCCAGTGTGAACCGTACAATTACATGGGCGTACGTGTCAAATTGCAGACGCTCACTGTCATGTTGGAAAATGCAGGAGTGAGGGAAGACAGACTATGAAAGGTGCGCCCTGTAAGGGGCTGCTAAAATCTCGTTCTTTCTGGGAGGTAATTGAAGGTGATGATAATATCTTGTCTGCGGGTGGAAGATATAGATAGCATTAATTGTTGTGCATATTCCAGGGATGCGAAAAAAGGGTGCAAAGATTCACAAATAACCAGCATTGTTATTCCTGTACGTAGAAATGTGTGCCCAAACACAGACACAGAATGTGGTTATCAACCCCAGTGCACTGCTAAACATTGCGTTAGTCTGTGGTCTCAACCCACTGTCACATTGATCATATTCCGAATTCTAGCGCCCAGTTTGTAACATGGTTAACGTTGTTGAAATAATTCATATACACAAATGTGAGGAAAACCCCCACCATATTACTCATCAGATATATTGACAGCGTTAATGAATGGGCATATGTCCCAACCAAAATGTCAGACACAGGTGTTGTACCTAGATCGAAAAAAAGTTCACATAGTTAATAATCTAGAGTTGGTGTTTGACCTAGGAACATTACATAATTCTGTAATCTAAATTTAGCCCATTTGTACTAGTCAGTTTCATAACGTTTATGAGCTAACAAAGTTCACTATACTGGGCATGGGGAAACCCACCATATGTTACGTATACAGCACATTCAAGCATTGAATAGTAAATGGCCACATGTTCATGATTAGATGGTTCAATATGTTTACAAATAAAGGACACAGTTTAGGGGGCATGGGTTATTTGGATTCCGCCATAAGCAAATAAATTCGTCATGACACATGTGTTATAACGAGATAGTTTTTCAAATGTGCATGATGTGCCGCTATTATCAACATTAGACTCATGTATAGATATCAGTGCTCAGTGGTCTATGAGGTCAGTCTCATGTGACACATGCTAATTGAGCATGACTAACCTCTGACTCGTTCAAACCATTCTGGATGGAGTCTAGAAGGGACATCCATTTAAATTCCCTTATATCCAGGATCGTTCCAATGTTCCCTCCCCTTGGGCCAAGGGAGGTTTTCTCCAGAACCACCCAATGTTGCTCATCTGGGCTATGATCTGCAGTTCTGAAATGTTCGACTAAAGGTGCACCCTGGACCCCATACCTAAGTCGGCTGCAATGTTCCAGGATGTGGGCATTCACTTTCTGTTGCGTTTGACCTACATGTATGAGGTCACATGGACACATGATACCGTAGAAGACATTTGTGAAGTTGCAATTTGTAAAGGACTTCAAAGTAATCACATGGTGTTTGTATGTAAATGCGTTGGTTTAGATTGTTGTTAGGCATGCCTTGCACAGTCCACATTTGAAATATCCAAGTATAGGTGGTAGATTCCACATTGATTGAATAGATGGCGCTTCTGGGGTTTCCAGGAAGGAGCGTACTATGTTCTCCGTGACACTTTTGGCTTTCTTATAAGAGTGCATTGGGAGGCTGGTTTGTTCAATGTCCTCTGAAATTAGGCCCCAGTGTCCGTTGATCACCTTCTTGATGGCATGACTTTGGGTTGAAAAAGTGGTGACACATATCATCCTTTTTATGGGTGTCAGTAAGTTCTCGCAAGGGCCATACCATGCCCTTTTCTGTGTTCTTTGTATCAGCTTCCTTGGGTAGCCTCTCTCCAATAGTCGTTGGCTCAGATCACTTGATTGGACAAAGTAATCAGTTTTTTTAGAACAATTCCTGCGGATCCGCAAGAACTGTCCGAAGGGTAGATTGTCTCAAAGTCCTCTTGGATGGTGGCAGTTGTATCTTAAAAGGGAGTTTCTCTTAGTCGGCTTCCGATATAGAGTCATGTATAAATGATCGTCTTCACACTTGATTGTTATGTCCAAGAAGTCAATTTCATTGGGATTCGAGTTGATGGTGATTATAATGCCTGGACTTCTTTCATTAAGCCAGGGGTGAAAGTTGCTCAGTTCCATAGAGTCACCGGTCCAGATCATCAATATATCGTCTATATAGCGTCTCCAGAGGGACACCTTTGTGATGTAGGGGTTTGATTCACTGAATACAAAGGATCTTTCAAAATAGTCCATGTAAATAATGGCCAAGTCTGGAGCAAAAGTAGCCCCCATCGCTGCTCCTTTGGTTTGGAAATAGTAATGGCCATTGAAAAAGAAGACATTTCTCATCATTGCTAAGCGTAGTAGGTCAACAATGAATTCGGTCGGTACTGCCATCGGTGCCGGTCGTTGGTCCAACACCTCTCCCATTACCTCAAGAGCAGCTTGTTGTGGTATGCTGGTGTATAAAGATACAATGTCACATGTCACCAGAAGTTGATTGTTAGGATTAAAGGGGCGCTGGTCAATTAGATTTATAGTTTGCATTGTGTCTCTCAAGTAGGTCTGAGTAGACTCCGCTATGGGGTTGAGGAAATGGTCTATGTATCTACATAGTGGTTCCAGCATGGATCCACATCCAGACACTATTAAATGTCCAGGTGGTTTGAGTGGATCTTTGTGGATCTCCGGCAAGGTGTACTGGGTAGGGAGCCGAGGGTGTGTTTGATTGAGGTACTGAAATTCAAGATTAGTCGGAAAACCTTGTTCAAGGCCATAATTGGTAAGAGTCAGTATATCCTCTGCAAGGTCCTTTGAGAGGTTAGATCTTATTTTCTTATAGCTGACTCCGTCCTGCAGCTGGTTCAAAATTTCTGTCTTGTAATTTGCAACATCTTGTACGACGATGGCACCCCCCTTATCTGCAGGCTTGATTACAATGTCTGTTGTTTTTCAAGGATATCAGCGCATCCTTTTCCATTTCCGTGATATTGTATTTCGTGTGTTTGTATTCCTTGAGTATTTTAGATACATCTCTCATAACAACGCTCTCATAGGCTAGAATTTTGTTGGTCATTTTGTGACCTGGTGGTACAAAGGTTGAAGGCATCCGTAGTCCTGTCTGTGAAGTTACTAAGGATGGGGGAGAGTGTCTGAAAAAATATCTGAGATTGATTTTTCTAAAAAAACGATGTGGTTCAGTTTTAAGTGCAAATTCATTGGGGTGTGCCGTAGGCACGAAAGAGAGACCCTTGTTGAGGACACTGGTTTCTTCATCTTTCAGTGTGTATGAGGAAATGTTGACTACAGGGTTCTGTATTCGTCTCACCATCTGTAGGTCCTCCGTCACGTGTTAATTTTCCCGTGGTTTTCAGGTTGGAAACGAACCTGTTTCTGTACTTGGCCACGTCCTCTCTCCCAATTGCTGCTGGTTGCAGGATGTCCCTTCTGTATTCCTCTGGGCCATGGTCCACCTCTGCCCCTTGGTGGTCTCCATTGGCCTTGTCCTAAAAAAGGCTGGTAAGGTCCTTGGGGTTGATGCCAGTTGTCCTAATAGCTGTAGTCTCCAATGGATCCTGGTTGTTCATTGTCGCTGTCTGTACTATATGAGGAATCCAAAAAAGTGGTGTAGTTCCTGCGCCCCCGGTATTAGGGATTAGGTTAAAAGCCTGGCCTTAGGTAGCCCCTATATCCAAAATCTTTTGCAGTTGGGAATGATTGCTTGGGGGTTGGGTGCAGACTTGCTTGGGATCACCCACAATAACAACCATGGAACGGCCCTTTAATACAGAATAATGCGTGAAAGGGGCTCATATTTACAAAACCATGAAAAGTCATGAAGGGTGACTTCACGTGGCCTTGTAATATGGACAGGCACACTGCGCCACCAGTCCATGAAAAAAGTGACTTAGGGGCGGGGCAATGGCCTTGTAAATGAGGCCCTCGGTATTGCTTCTGAAGATGGTTAAATCTGTGGTGTGATGAATGCAGGTGGCCTGCATACCTATTTCCTGGATGCCGATATATAATGTCTTTTTTTCCAACACTAAGTTGTTCTGCTTTTGTTAGGGCAGAGACACTGGCGTGGTAGAACACTTATCGACCTGTTGTCCCCTCTACTCATACAAAATACCATCAGGATAGATTTTCAAACCCAGATGTTCTAAAGAAAAAGCGCAATGAGGAAAAAAATCAATGTGATGGGTAGAAAAAACAATGTAAAGAAAGGCATCTGAAATATTAATGCACAAAATGTCTTTAAATATCGATCATTAACTTTACTGAGAACTTGTAAATATTCATTCATCTAGCCCTGTAATTAAGCCATCTAAAATTGTTCTTTTTTTTTTTATAAAGCTAATCACTGGCACCAAGACAGTATTCTAAAGAAACATCTGGGCAAGGTTTTTAAAGATGCTAGAGGAACCATGGAAACATAAAGCAGATGTCTTGTCTGTGTTTATGTCTATAAGGATAAAAATAATTCTCATAGCTCTAAAATATTTCCTCCTTGTTACCAATGGCTACAGAAAGATTGGAACGCTGTGCATTAGTATGCTCAGAGACACTTCCCATTTTACAGTGTCACTACATTAAATGGATGTGCAAACAATTTCAGTACCATCAAACAAAGAAAATAGAAAAAAACGTTGACAGACATATTTAACTCAAGCATTTACTGCTGAAACACAGTTATTTAAATGGACATTGTGATGTGCGTCAAAAAATAAGCAAAGAAACATATTTATTTTCACATTATGATTTTGAATAGTTAATGCCATGTATGACCTATTTGACAAACGTCTCATAATCATTCTTAGAACTACATTTCATATATTGGAGATGGGATGTAAGAGTGTAAGTATAATGCATGTGCGCTTAAGACATATGTGCACCAGACGACAGACTCCCCAGGGAGAGTGATGTTGAAGGAATGTATTGCAGTCTGATACTGCGTAATGCTTTTGAGACTTGTTGACCAGGTTAGCAGTAGAGTACTAGGGTAGTTTTTTCAAGTATGATGACTGTCAAACTGTATATGTAGAAAAATGAGCCCTGATTCACAAATGGAAATAGAGACGAAAGTCTAACTTTACGACTTTCAATATTCACAAAGGGCTTTTACAGTTGTAAACTCAGACTTTTGTCTCAGTTAAACTTACGTTTTGATCTTAAGTTTAACTCACTCAGTTTACCTTTATAAATCTGGCCCATTATCTTTTTGGAATACTTCAAGGTGGGTAAATAGTGAGAAAGCCAGTGGAGAGCTCAAACAAACTTCAGTTGTTTAGCGAAAGTCACAACTAATTTGTATCATGAGTGGTGATAGACAACGGGCCTGATTCACACATGTAAACTGAGACGAACGTCTAACTTTACGACTTTTGGTATTCACAAAGGGCATTTACTACCCGTAAATGCCCTTTTTGAATACCAAAATTTGAACTTTACAACTATCGGTATTCAGAAAGGGCATTTACAAGTAGTAAATGCCTTTTTGTGAATACCGAAAGTCATAAAGTTAGACTTTCGTCTCATTTTACCTTTGTGATTTGAGCCCAACATGATTATAACAAACTTCTGAGAACGTGTTTCTTCCTTGATCGGTGAGAATGTGTGTGTGTGTGTATGTGTATGTGTTTGTGTAGTAGGGTGAATTTGAGAATGAATCAACCGTAAGATGGATGAATGAGTGCATCAATGGATTAATTATTGAGTGTCAATTATATTTGGCTGGTTCTTCATTCTTGCAAGTCAGCAATGATGGTGTGAATACAAAAGGACCATGCAGAAAAAGAATAAATAACAAAAACACAAAAATTTGACAAATATTTCTCAAATTCAGTAATTAGTGGCTGTATCTAGAGAGGAACACAGAAAATTGTAAGCAATATCATTCTAGGTTTTGTATCACCATGCATCCCCTTGCGTGGTGCAAGTGTGAGGCTAGACTGATATATATGCCCCTCTATTTATAAACCTCATAAGTATGAACAGCTATGTCAGCCCTGCTGGAAATTGAAACTGTAACTTGATTCATGCACACATATATCTCAGCAGTGAATGCTTATCTCACTCATCTATCCATAGCCCCATGTGATTGGTGAATTCTGCAGTTATTTCTGGCCTCATTTACTACATTTCGACGCACGGTAGGGCATCAAGCCTTCCTGCTGCACTTCAAAATAGAAGGGCAGGAACGTGCCATATCTATAAGATATGGCAGATTCCTGCCCTTCTCCCCTGCTCCGGTGCACAAACAGCAGCTGTGCACCAACACAGACACCCTTGCACCATGGTGCAGGGGGGCCTGCTTTGCAGGGATGCAATGTTGCAGGCTTGTGGACTTCTCCAGCAGAAGCTGAAATAATAATAATAATAATAATACCATTCTAAAGCACACAGCTACCTCAAACAGAGGTTTCCCGGCTACGCAGACTTCAAAAGCGACCTCACAGCCGACAGATATTATCCCTGCTTACCGAGTAGGATCTACCCCCTTGACAAGCCTTAGCATATTGCGAGACGCAGAGAAGACCCTGGTGGTTATAGCTAAGTATCTGCTCCTGTTGATATGGACTGAGCCGATGCTTAAGGTAGTCTGGGCCTCTATTATCAATTGTTCGGAAAGCAAAGATCAAAGCCTTGAATATGATACTCCTAGCTACTGGGAGCCAATGTAATTGTCTCAAATGGGGGGATATATGCTGCCGGAAAGGGGCCCGGCGAATCAACCTAGCTGCAGCATTTTCAACCATCTGGAATTATTATATCAGGTATGCAGGTAGACCCAAATACAAGCTGTTGGCATAGTCCAGCTGGGAAGTCACTAACGCATGCACTATTCTTCTGCAGCTCTCCTCTGGGAGCAGATGGAGAAATTTCCTAAAGCAACACAACCCCCCGAAGAATGTTGACGAGATCTGACGTACTTGTGCAGTAAAGGATAGGTCAGTTTCCCACATAATGCCAAGATTCATGGTTGACTCTGTTGGAATCAGCAGAGGTCCCATCTATGTGGGCCACCAGAGGCACGCTGCCGGCGGAGGTAGCTGACCAAACAGCAACACCTCCGTCTAATCGGCATTTTATTTCAAGCAGTTATTATTCATCCACCTTGAGATGTTTGCCGGACATTCCTTGAAATTATAGAAGGCATCAGCGGAGTGTTCTTTAAAAGAGAACACCAACTGGGTATCATCACCATAGGAGACGATCTTCACCCCACCTGCTACGATGAGTGCTGATAGAGGTTCTAAGTATATATTAGAAAGCAGCAGACTCAAAGCAGAGCCCTGAGGTACTCCGCACACTAAAGGTTTTTGGGTAGAATGAAATGGGCATAAGAACACCTGTTGTGAGTGATCCTCAAGATAAGATTGGATCCTGGTGAGAGCCACCCCTCGAATGCCGGCCTGATAAAGTCTTTCAAGCAAGATTGGGTGTAAGACTGTGTCGAATGGTGCGGGATAGTTCTAACAATACTAGCATAGCGGATGCGCCACTATCAACAGTCATCCTCACCGATTCTGCCACTTCAATTAGTACTGTATCTGTGCCGTATCCAGTAAGAAAGCCCGATTGAGTAACCTGTGGGAGGCCGTTAGCACTAGCTGTCACTGAGCCATCTTGTCCAGCATCTTTGCGGGTGCAGGCAGAAGTGAGATTGGTCAAACATTACTTAGCACCGCTGGATCGGAGTTCGGCTTCTTCAGTAGAGTAAGAAAGAAAGCCTGCTTCCACGCAGCTGGGAAGATGCCCTCTTTCAGTGAAGTATTCCAAATCTGGTTCCACACTGGGTTCAACAAGGTGGCCCAGGATTTAAAGATCTGAGGGGGGGAACAGATCTCCAGGAGAACCTGACTTGGAGGCACTTCCTGGGTAAGAGAGGCTGAGGAGCAGCAGGGGCTTGTGATACCCCCGGGAAAGCTGATAAAGTTTGTGCTGCAGCCTTGTACAGGGCTTCGGGAAACATTTTCTGGAAGCAGAGTTTGTTTTGTACATCCGCAATTGTTCCAGGGGGAGGCAATTCTAGCCCAGCACCTCAACGACAATGAGTGAGTCCACACAGCAAGAACCCAGCACTCTAGCTCTTCGCCTCCAGTCCCCAGGCAATTTTCACATGCCACTTTCCCATTGGTCCGTTCTGACATTTAGCATAGCTCACTTCCGGTTGAAGATCGGGACTTCCATAGCAGGGCAAGCTGGAAAAGTTGCCCATAACTTAAAAGCAAGGAAGTGTTTTTTGAGCAGTGGCACGGGGAAACATAAGCTCATCTCCTGATCAAGTCAAGTTTAATTAATTCCCATGACATATCTTTAATTACTTGTTTTAGATTAAATATGTTCCATCATTTAATGGCCTCTCCCCCAGGCTTTGTATTACAAGTTGAAGATAGAGGACCCTGTGGTTGCGACAATAGGTCTCCATAGGACATTTTACAGTTTGTATTTTTATGCAAATATTTTACCCATCCTAGGTGACTGAATCTTTAAACGTGTTTAAAAGAATTGGGATTCAGGCATGCTCGTATTGCACTACTGCACTTGCAACTTCTGCAGAATGTTCGTACCCTGTTTGTTGTTATGAATTTTTTAAGAGCAGCATTAAGATCAAGGAACTCGAGACATGATTGAGATAGATAGGGACCCTTGTGATTTTGTACAATGATGAAATATTGTTTTAATGGAATTTCTATTGTAATTTTAATCTAGTGTATTTTATATGGGGAGAATACTGCCAAATAAAGATTAATATTATTCCTGATGAAGTCAAGAGAATGTCCTGAGTATCGTCAGCACCAGAGCTCAGCTTGCACACAACGTGTCCTTCAGATCGCAGCTTGCGGAATGTACACATACAAAAAGTGTCTGCATGTGGGATCTTTTTCCTTGGTACCTTTTGTGCAAATATGTAATTGGCTAACGGCGTGCCTTTCACCCTGTAGATGTTGTGGGTCCATTTTACGCGATTCTGTGTTAACCTGCTTCTCCTATCAGTGAGTTTGTGTTCTTAGGATGTATTAATCACTGCTGTACCAGTACGAATGTATCACCCTGCTGGCCCTCTTGTTTTTGATATTCAACTCCAATGAAATTATTTCAGCTAGGGGTGGGGGGCCAGGGCGGAATCAGAGTTTTTTGCCGAGTTGGTAAAACTCCGCTGGCAGAGCAGAGTTCACTGCCCACCCCTAATTTGCCACCTTTATTGTGGTAGAAGACCTATTGCTAAAGTTGTCTTATTCCAGGCCGCATTGCCAGACCCCTACAAAAATGCATAGGATTCAAGCTTGTCTGCTATGTTATCTTTTTTGAAATGTAAATTCTTGATGAAGGTGGAGCAATAAAACAACGATTTCCACTGAAACATGCATCAACAGTTTTAAATTGCCAACGCCATTTGTCTTTTTAAGTGGATTCCAAATAATGACTTGTACGTTTTATATTACGAGGACTCATTAAACAGCTGACAACAAAGACCGTATTTTGAATATGAAATAGTGGGCTCTGTGAAAAGGTCACTGTGATTGTACATGTTATTGTTTTCCTTACCATTATTATCTATTATGTGGTAACTTTTTGTTTTGTTGAGTATATGCTATTGAATAAAAGGAATAAAGAACATTTAAATGGTTAGCAAAGAGTTAGGCTGTACTTTGAGTCATTGTTTGGTACATTGAATAATAGAAGACATATAATGTTAATTGCTGTTTTCTTGCGTAGTTGTGGGGACTCTTTCAGCGCCTATCTCCATGCCCGGTTTGTTTGAGTATACAGGAGCCAAAATAAACTGGCAATTGTTAATACAAAACGCACACAGCCCTGCACTGCATTTCAGAGATGCTCAACTGCACAGCTGCTCAAACACTGAAACGCTTGAAAAGCTCATCTAATGCACCTCATAAAGACCTGGTAGCACCTGCAGCTCCTGTAGTGAGGGAAGGCAGAACTCAAACAATTCACTTTAGTCCTGACTTGCAAAACCCAATGATTGTAGAAAAGTCTCCTCTCATTACTCACCTCCTCCCCACACACGCCCGTTGTCATGAAGCACCCATTTAATGTACTTTTGAGACAATGGAACCTACCATGGGGCAGTTATTGTATCTGGTAAATGCATTCAGCAGTATGAAGTAGTTCTGTGGAAGGAAAGGACAGGAGTGCTAAGGAGAGGGAAGAGAGTCACTGAAGAGGGACAGGGAAGAGATCCATGGAGGGCGGTGAGGGAAAGGTGAGGGGAGGGTTAGAGAACTTAAAGGGAATTTAGGCACTCCGAAAGGAGATGGAATGGAGTGACTAATGGAAGCGTGAAGGAATACACTCAGTAGAGATAGTTTGTAGGGTGAGAGAAGGTAGCCACCGTGGGGGAATAGAGGAGGCAAGAGTGTGAGGAAGGGAGTCATGATGACAGGAAGAGTGCAAGAAAATGGTGTCCGTGTAGAATGGTTGAGAAGAGTGAGAGAAGAGAGTTAATGGAGGCATAGTGTGTGGCAGGCCAGTCACTCCCGAGAGAGAACAAGAGGTAATTGCGAGGAATCTAATGTATGCAAAACTAGGGAAAGTGCTGGACTTCGGAGTGGTCATATTTACTCCTCTCACTTTAATTTGTGCAAAAGAAGGGCAAGTTTTGGGAAATGGAGGGGTCAGATTTACCATTCCCACTCCAAATGTCTTTAAAGAAAGCATTTAAATATTGAACAAAAATAAACAAATAATATTTTAAAGTATATGTGCGTTCATTAAATATTAACCAATATAAATACATTTAAAAATAAATATGTTATAGTACAAATAAAAAATACAATAAAAAGTAAACATATTTAAAAATAAAGTACTTCCCCTCCTAGTGCCATAAAAAAATGAACACCAATAAATAATCTTATAAAAATATAAAACTATTATTGGTAAATAAAGTATTACATAACAAATTTAAAATGAAAACAATTATAAATATAATTTTAGTTAATACAATATAATAGTTAAATGGACCTATTAACCAATTAGCAATTAATGTCCTATTACTTATCGGTAATCTTCATTACTCCTGGTCCCGTTGTCCTCGTCCCATTCCTAAACAAGTGGAGATAACCATCTCCACGACAGAAAAAAGAAAAGGAGCATGCTGGGATACCCACTCCCTCCCACTGGGAGTACATAAGCGGTACCATCCCAGCATGCAGCCTGTTCTTTTTTTCTGTCTCCCGACAGATTGGGACGTGTTTGGACTTACCTGATGGATTCTTCACTGGACGTCTCGTCGGGGCTGCTGGGCTGTCCTCGCCGTCCTCTTCCGCGTTCTCCTGGCCTGCCGGGCTTGCCAGGAGCCGCGTTGACTGCCGACCGGCCCTTTGAGGCTGGGGCGCCATTCCTCCCGGTCTCTTCCGGGTTGCAGTGCGCTTCTCCCTGTGGCTTGGCCGGTCTGGGGGTCGCGCTGCTGAGGCTGTTAGGTGGGTCCTGGGGCTCTGCTGGATGATGCTCCTGGGTCCCCTGCCTGGCGTTTGTAGTCCTGCTGGCCTCCTCTTCTTCCTGCTGCCCCTGCTGCTCGGTTGGGTCGGTGCAGGGGCGGCCCTTCCTGTTACCTCGGAGGTCGTTTTCGGCGGACTTCTCTGCCCGGCGCTGATTTCCTTGTGCGCGCCTGGGCTGGCTATTGGGGGCAGTGGGCTTGTGATGCGCCCTTTTTGCCCCCTTGGTGAGTACCGCGTACCGGCCTCTTTTTTTCTCCTTGTGGGGATGTGTGGGCCTCCTGGAGGTGTGGGGGTTTGTGCCCAGGGACCCATGCTTGCGGTGCAGGCGCTCTTCTGATGGGCTGCTTCCCCGCTTCTGCACCTGCGTCTCCTCTGGCAGTCCTTTCTGTGGGCGCCTCTTCTTGTCTATGGGCGAGGTTGTGGCGTGAGGCTGGGGCTACCGCCTTCCGTGCCTGTGCCTACTGGTTTGTGCTTGGCGTCCTCTCCGCATCCTGTGTTTCCGAACATGATCCCATGTGTGCTGTGCCTCATGTTTGTGTCTTTCCATCTGTCTTTGACAGCTGGGATGCGTGTCCCTTTGCGGTGGCTTCACTTGCAGTGACGTGTGCTTCTGTTTGTGGTTTGGCTGGTTCGGGGCTTGGGCTGTTTGGAGGGGTCTGCACTGCAGCCTTCGTTCCTGTGGCTTTGGGGCATGCGCTTGAGGTTTCGCTCCCTGCTGCAGCGTCTCTGTTCCTTTTCGCCTGGGTTTTCCGGGTTCGGTTGGCTTCTGCTTTCCGTGGGATTCACTTGCAGCCCTGTGTGGTGTCTCTTCCTCATGCCCTCTTTGGGTGTTTGGGTTGCTGCCTGCTTGGCCTTCTGGTCGCTGCCGCGCTGAACGCCTGGGACTCTGGGTGGTGCCGGGGTTTGTACCCGGGGCCTCCTGCTTGCGTTTCTTGCCCCCTTTTCTTTGCGCTGGACTCCACTGGTCTCCCTGGGCCTTCCCGTCTGGGTTTCTTGCTTTCTTTCGGGTGCTGTTGGATCCAGTCGTCCTCGGGTCTCTTCCGGTGCTGGTGGATTCCTGTCTCTGCTGGCGCCTATTTCTGATTATTTTATAAAATAAAGAGTCATATAAAAACTTACAAACTATACTAAATACAAATAAATACAACTACTAAGCAAAATGCTATTGTATACAACTATAGTTTGAAAAAACATATAATAAATAAGTAAAAGACAATAGTCTTAACTTACATATTGTGTCTCCTGTTATTTTTGATATTACAATATTTGTGACATGAAATTGTGACCCACGCTGATCTGGAGATAGCAGCAAGACATTTATATCAAGCTTATAGACTGGAATTGTGTGTAACCAAGCCTGTTGTTGGCTCTCGTTTCAGGGGAGTGGGTTTCTGCTCGCATCTTGCTACTCTGCCACAGATAATTTTTCTGTAAATGTTGCAGGCATGATGGTTGACATTGGTGTTCCATGACAGCAGCTTGCAAGACAAATGGCCTAAAAGAAGCTGGGTTTCCCTTAGTTGACGGATACACACAACATGGCTGCGCATACTTCTGGGGAAAAATGGAGAAGAAAACAGGCAGAGACTGCACTTACATTTAAAAGAGGCTCTTGTCTCCTTCATGCTTTTCACAAGGGCTTGGTTCACTGCAAAGGCCTTTAGGAGTGGTCTAGGGAATACTTTCAGTCCACATCCCCTGCCTATTCTCTCTCTCCATGCTCCAACTGGGAACAACTCTTCACCCACAAGATTGACAATGGATTCCTGTGTCGCTACAGTGACACAATATCCATTTCGAGAGTCGAATGGTGTCAAAGAGGAGTTTAAGAATGCACACAAATTTACACATTTATGGACATTCCCCAACTTTCAATGCCAACCACGTCCAGGAACATTCAATCTCAAACCTTCAGTGGGATTTCTCCAGAATATTCCACACTCGTAAGAAATACTCTTACGCTTGCCAGTAATCCCGGTATGAATTCCTCAAACGAATACACAAGATATTTTCCACCTGTAACCTTACATTTATGGACAAAAACGCCTCTGTGCTTCTGACTCAGTATATGCTGAGGATTTGTCCTGCAGTCCACAATTTGTATAATGTTCCAGTGAAATTCCTCTCCAGCACCAGTATCCGGTGCAGAAGAGGCACCACTCACTAAAGCAGGTGCAGAGGAGCTAGGTCAGCAGAACGCGTGTAGATTTTTTCATATGAAAAAGAATGCATTGCAGTGAGTAATGGCAAAATGAAATATGGTTCTTGCTAGGAAACACACCTGGATTTGTGAATACGCCATCTGCATGTGTGTGCTATGTGCACACGCCCTCCGATGATATGATAACTGGAAAATCCAGCAACTGAATGGCAGTCACGTAGGTCATCGAAATAGTGAATGATGCTGCTATGGGTGAAGGAGACTGACCCAAAGATTCCCAAAGCCAAGGCCTCGAAGAATGTCATTGTGAGGCAAACTGTCCTGGAGACACTACTTCCCCACTAAAAACATAAAGAAGGGAAACAAAATTCTCGTTTTACGTAAGAAGTGAATTAAACATACGCTAATACAGTCTGGACTTCACTATGAATAAAAAGTTGTGTTTCCTAATTCTTGCACAAAAATAAACATAGCAAACTATTCAATAAGACCTTACAATAATTTTTTGTTCATTTAAAAAAAATAGAAAAAAATACTTAAAGATGAAGCAATATGTAAAACAATTTTAATAAATATAATATTCATAAAATATTTAACCGATATTCCTATACATTTATGAGTTAGTTAGTTAATATAAAGTCATGCATGTGCTCTGCTGGCCTGCCTGCTCCTGCGGGCAGACATGTGACCCTGTGGTAGGCCTCCCGCTCACCCCAGTCATGGGCACAGAGAACAGGGTGAGCCAGACACTTGGGGGAGTGCAGCGGCACTCCCCCTCCTCTTCTGTGTATCGTGGCCTGGGGATGGGCTCCTGGGCCCCTCCTGTCTTCTCGTTGCGGGGCGTGTGACAGTTCTCCCCTGCCCTCCACCACTTCAGGGAAGCACAACGGCGCTTCTTCCCACTGATTCACACTCGGGGTTCCGGGAATGGGATCCCTGTCTGCTAATCAAGAATCCACCCGGGGATTTAGTGCCCGGGGAGATGAAGAAAAGGGAAGGGGCCCCAGTCACACATTATCCCCCTCGCTAAAACAAGCAGCCTCTTTGCATCATTCCCCAGCCCCTGACCCACCCTGGGGGATATTTCACTAGCCGGGCATTTGAGCTTCATGAGCTCTGAAGAAAATAAGGGTCAAAGATTGACAATCTTTAGAATGCCATAACTTGGGCCCCGTTGGGCCGATTTGGACAATTTAGGGCAGGGTTTACTCATGGTAGTGAGCACTATCAGCAACCCTCCTCACCTCCAAAGTGGTGAAGTCCTCACAAAGATGGTGCTCTTGGTTTCCTGCACCAGTTCTCCTCTGTTTCTTTGTTTGTGGGTGCAGAAAAGTTCAGGTATTTCCCTCTACTTGTCCTCTGGTGATGTAAGGGGACCAGCCTCATTGGCCCTTGGGGAGATCCACTGGTTCTGGGGTCAACTGAACAGAGTCCTATGTCTTGAGTGAGGGTCAGGGGGTTCCTCCTTCCAGTTCTCCACGACAGTACCAGGATCCTGCAGTGAAGTATGTAGAACATCAGCAGGCAAAATAAGAGTCTTCCCCTTCTGCAAGAGTTTATAAAGGGGACAGGAAGGTTCCAGAAGACAGGCAATGCTAGCCAATCCAGGGGTGCCACATCACCTGCCCACTCCTGTCCCAACCCTTCTGCACAGTACAATCCAAAATAGTATCATCCAGGAGCCACTGGTCACATCAGCTCCCGGGGTCTTAGATCCACCCCTTTCTGACATCACTGCCAGGCACTTGCACACTAGAATTTCAAAGGAAGCTCCCCTCTGGGTTGGCTCCACTTGCCTGGGCACTCTCCTTTGTTCAGTGGGCTTGGACAGGCCCGTCCCATCTATAGTATGACAGTTGGGTGATTGATGGAGATCACTTCATCCCAGTCCTTTCCTCCTGAGGAGCTGGGAGAAGCACTGCTAATTGCTCCCTTCTGTCTGTAGCCCTTGCTCCTGCTGTTAGAGAAAAGGCAATTACTGGGCACAGCAGCGTGACCCAAGGCCTAGGCTCTGATTCTGAGCTGAGCCAAGGAAATTTGAAAACTCAACCTTCTCAAGGGAGCTGGTGTGGGCTAGTAATCATCAACCCCAGGCACACAATAATAACATTGTCCAGTCAGAACTTTTTTCTTTAGAAAAAGGAAAAGTACATTTATTACATACACACTACTAAATACTATGCAATATTTTACAAATATATACACTGGCAGATAGAAAATACCATATGTGACATTGTGTAACCACTTGTGGCCCCCTAAAAGAGTGACACAAACACATGAAGTGAGTGTATTGGCTTTGTCATGGTTCTAGAGCAATAAACCACATGTGAAAATCATCATTGTGTACCTAGATGCAATTATTAAAACTTATATTCTAGCATAGATGCACTTATTAAGGATAATAAAACATATATACTGTGTGCAATAATCATTGACATCCTTATTGTGACCCCATAAATCATTTAAAGCATTACATAAATCTTGCTTCTGTGTGCTTTTATACATTTTATACCATCAAATTGCACCAACGAAAGCAGCCCCTAGAGAGCATTGCATTGTGATGACATTGCATTGCAACCACATTTGGCCCCTAGAGAGCATTTCAATGCAAGTACTGGTTTTAACCACCTTCAGGGTGAGGACTCAGCAGATCCATGGAGAGGAAAGGTGTCATCCTCCTGAGTTGATTGGTAGTGGTCCTGTCATTCTGACACCCCCACAGGCAGAGATATGAGAATAAATGTGTTGAAATCAAAAGGCCCCACAAATTATTATGGGGCAATGCTCACAAGTGCAGTAAATAGTTGAACAGTGGCTCACCCAGTGAGCTACGGAGAGCCCCAACTGAGCATTACATTGTTATTATTTTGTGTATGCAGATCCTCCTTCATCTTTTCTTTTTAGATCGGGGTGCCGAGCTCCACCCGGGCACATCATTCACTGTCCTCATTGGAGGTCAGCTCTGGAAGCCCAGCCCCGTCTGCCCTCACTGTGGGAACTTGCATCCTCCCTTTGTGCTCTAGCGGGCAAACATGCAAGTTGTGAGGCTGCCTCCTGTCCCCCACATACATGGTAGTGGGGAGAGTGGACCGCATGGAGAGGGAGTGCAGCAGTACTTCCCCGTTCTCCTTGTTGTTTTGGGACCCAGGGATGGGGTCCTAGGTGGGCATGGGCAGAGTCCTCAGAGTTTTATTCTGCAGAAGTCTGCAAAGTTACAGAAATCTCTGCCGTATCCTGGCCCTCTTAAGTATGATTCCGCCCAGGGGATGAGGTCCTCAGGCAGGATGAAAGAATAAGAAGGATTCCACACATGGTCTGTCTACCAACCTGTAAATCATCAGCTTCTTTATGCCATCCCTGGTGCCCTGGCCCACCCTAGGGGAATTTCACAGGCCAGACAGTGGCGCTCCACATGCTCCAAGAAGAGTAAAAGAGGTAAAGGTCGCCATATTTTAGCGTGCAATAACTCTGGCACCATAGGGCTCATTTGGAAGATCATGGGCTTGTTTTACTCCTGGCAGTGAACTCTTTCCACCAGGCACAGTTAAACCAACCCTCCATACCTCCAAAGCAGTGCAGTCCTCAAAAAAGCTGGTCCTCCTGGCTCTCTTTGTTGGTGGGCACAGAAACGTACAGGGTTTCTCTCAACTGGTCCTCAGGGGCTGTAAGCGGCAAGCCTCTCTGGCCCTTGGGGAGACCAACTGGTCCTGGGGTCAACTGGACAGAGCCCTCGGTCCTGAGTGGGGGGCAGTGGGTTCCCCCTTCCAGTTCCAAATGGTAGTCCCAAGAACCAGCAGTGAAGTAGGTAGAAAATACGCAGACAAGAGAGTCTCCCCCTTGTGCAAGAGTATTTACAGGGGAGAGGAAGGCACCAGAAGGCATGCACCCCTGGATAATCCTAGGGTGCCACATCAGTCAGCCAGTCAAAATACTTTTTTTTCAAGAATTAAGGGCCACATGCATCAAACATAGGAATTGTGATTCCTAAATTGCGATTTTTAAGAAATCGCAATTTAGGAATCACAATTCCTTATGCATGTAGGAATCGCAAAAAATGTGTGATTCCTACACATTCCTTATTTGTGACTCGCAAATTGCGAATCGCAAATCAGGAATGGCTTCCCATTCATTCCTATGGGCCTGGAGGCCCATAGGAATCAATAGGAATTGCACGCGCAATTTGCCAGTACCAAATAGGTACTTGCAAATTGTGAATGCAATTTCAAGGGTGCAATGGTGCCAAAAGGACACCCTGATGCACCCCTGAAAGTGCAATTAAAAAACATGTTGCACACACTCATGCCCCAAGGGCATGTTTGTGTGCAACATTGAACTTTGAAAAATGCACTTTTGTGCATTTTTCAAAGTTTTCTCAAAGTACCATCAACTTTATTCTGTTAAGTAGCCTAAAAACAACATTTCACAAGATCTCACATATCTTTACAGCTCAATTAAAACAAAATAGTAAGATTTTAGCCAAAGACAAACAATTCATATTATGCCTATCCACATTCATAAAGTGCAAAGTAAATAGCAGATGATCACAACTTCAATGGTCTCTCTTAATCTTGTTTCTGTTTAAGACATACTTCCCCTCGTCTTACATATTCCTATTTGGCGATTCTCTCATTGCAATTTGGGTTTCCTAACTAAGTAAAAAAACACCCATGCCAACAGTATGTTAAAATCCTAAAAAAGGGGTAATATCGCCGGTGTCTATAAGATTTTACACAAATACTGGCAAATGGCTATCGCTACATCTCAGAACCTAAAGTCATGCATCAAAACCAGATCCATTATCCTCATTTGGATCCCATATTTTTTTTTAATACAGGTCGGAGTATCTTTTTCCTTACCACCATGAAAAATGCACAATCCATCAATATGTTGCTCACTGAATATATCCTACCTCATCTGCAGGGGCACAGTCCATTGTTCTTAGCAACTTCTATGTTTAATCCCTTGATGCGCCACCCAGGGTTGATTCCCACCCTCAAACTCAAGACTTTATTACCTATACACCAGAATGCTTTTCAGGTAAGGGAATAGATCTGCGTCTCCTGAGAGCTTAAGTAGGGAGTGACTGAGTTCTTGAGATAGTGCAAATCCTCTCTCCAGCTAGTTTCTAAAGCATATTGCATCAGTGTGCTCTTTTTCTGGTTGGTCAGGCCACTTCCCCACTTTCGGTGAGCATATCTGGATCTCCTAAATGCTTCAACATTATTACCACTGGATTCTTTTTATCGCCATATGTTAACATTATTTCTGGTAAAATTTGCTCTGACAATTTATCACTAGGCATCCCATCTTTCAGAGAAAAATGTGAAGCTCAAGGCTCTTGGATCCCTCTAGGGCACTCCCGGCTACAGTTCTTAACTCCCTCCTTACCACTTGAATCACAGTATTATCAGTGAGTTCAAGGAGCAGTTTCAGAGAATTACTTTCTAAATCTACTAATGATACCCACCTATCCAAAGCCAACACTTCTGCTCCATAAAGGGCCTCTGGACCATAAAGGGCCTGTGGGGTGCCAGAGCATCTCTCTACTCCTTTCCCAACCCTCCTGCACAGCATGCTGGAAAGTTCCAAGATGTTGTCATCCAGGGGCAACTGGTCACATCAGCCTCTGGGTTCTCAGCTCCACCCCTTGCTGACATCACTGCCAAGGACTTGCACACCAGAATTTCAAAGAGGGCCAGCCCCCACTCTGGGTTGGCTCCAGTTGCCTGGGCACTTTCCTTTGTTCAGAGGGCTTGGACAGGCCCATCCCATCTACAGTGTAACAGTTGGGGGATTGATGGAGATCACTTCATCCCAGTCCTTTCCTCTTGAGGAGCTGGGATAAGTACTGCTAATTGCTCCCTTCTGCCTGTGGCCCTTGCTCCTGCTGTTAGAGAATATGTAATTACTGGGCACAGCAGGGTGACCCAAGGCCTATGCTCTGATTCTGAGCTGAGCCAAGGAAATTTGAAAACTCTGGATGACCCATAAGGTGTACAGATATAATTTTGGAAGAAACATACGTTGTTTTACTGCACTGGTTGCACTCCAATCCAAGATGGCAATGGTCTTTGTAGGCCAAGGGGAAGTGAAACTACACTTTAAGACAGTTTCCTCCCTATATGTATAATGAGGTTCCACTGTAGGTAAAACAGTAAAGCAAACTGACTTTTCCCTATTAGTGTACACTACCCTATTAAGGCCTATCCCAGGTGAATACCTAACCCTGAAGCATCCACATCGCACCAGGCTTCCTGTGCACTGTTACCATGTTGAGTGTGCACACATGGTCATGTGTAACCATCCAAGTACCCCTTACCCTTACTGCATCACAGCAGCCTTATTTTAAAAGGTGGATACTGGTGATAAACTTGTGTAGTCCATATGCCATGTGATTACCGTGGGTCAGAATCCCATTGTGAGACTCACCCACAGCAAAAAGTTCAAAAACTGTGTGATCCGAAAAGCTAAAGTTCCAGGTGTACTGCAGTGCAACAGGTGGTAGTATCACCAATGTTCAGTCCATCTGGGAGTTATGATTTTAAATATATCATCCAGATGTTTTTTCTGGAATCCAGTTGTTCTGTCTTTAAGACTTGAAACACAGGGAACATTTTCAAATATAATATCAAGTGGTCCACAAGGTTAAAATGAAGGGCTACAGGCTAAATTATTGCCGCTTTAAGATTCCTGAAGGGTGCACTGAGGTCATATACTGTTTAGCTTTCATATTTTCATTGCAGCTTTGACATGGGCCCTCTATGATGTAAATGGCTGTGCCATGTCATATGTTCTTCTTGTAAGAGGACTTGCTACTGATGATGTTTGTAAAATGTGTTCACAGGTAATGCAGCTTCTAGAATCACAGAAATGAGCCCCTAGTTTTGTTACAACTAGTTTAATGTAGGTGCTCATAAACCCGGGCTCAACATTAGCAATTGCTGGTCTTCTTCAGTTTAAAGAGATCGACAAACACTTCAAACAACTGGACAATAATGCAAATGTATTGAGAGAGATGGATGTCTACCACAAATTATTTTTTTTTTTATTTTTTTTAGCACAAATGAGCATCCTTCTTGTCCAGAAAGCTACCTCAAGTCATCATTATGTGAATGACTCACAAATATAATGAAGTGCCAGGAGCTAATAAAATAAATGTCTTCAAAACATGTGTATACAATATCTACAATATCCCAATCTGTATGTTCCAGCCTCATATAAAGGTCAACCTGACTAAAACTACTTTTGACTCATCAAATGCAGCAAACTTTAACATGGTGTTTAAATAACAACCATGGCAGCTTTTCTGGTACCCGTCTAGATTGAAAAATTGACTCTTACATAGGCACCAACCTTTCCTCACAAGCAGAACTGGCAGGATACAATAATTATCCCTTTTAAAAAGAATGCAAATCAAACATTTTGGAAGAAACTAGCACATTTTACAGAAGCTCAATTCAAATTAATTTGTCAAAACTACCACTAATTAAAATCCGACATCTTTAGTTTCCTGGTAAGGTAAAATACTTCTCGGGTAGCTGATTGTTAGAAAGGAAATTATTAATTGGAATTGGTGGTACTCCACCACACAACATAAAGTCACTGACCTGTTAGGGCCAGGCAAAGGTTTCAATCATTTAAACCTGAGGTCAACCCCAAGAATCTATTGAACAGAGCAGACAGGCTTAATTTAGAGAAAATGTGTAAAGTAATTAGAGTAACAAAACAGTTAAAAAGTCATCAACACAATAAAATTAAACCCCAACTCCAATTGACAAAAATAGAGATGAATGTAATAAACAGAATAAAACCAAAATGCAAAAATATACATTAAGGGTAACCATATGGATTTCTAAAGATTTAAAATAAAAAAGGCTAGAAAGGTAAAGCACCAATAGAAAGCCAGATTTATCAAACTATCATGCAACGCAAGGCAGGGCAACACCTTGTTGCACTGCACTCCACTGCGTTAAAGGAAAAGGACAGAATGTGCCATATTTAACCTTATATGGTGCATTCTTTTCCTCTCTTTATACTGGCACACAATGTGCTGCCTTGAACCAATACAGGCATCCTTGTGCTGTGGTGCAAGGAAGCCTGCATTGTAGGCAGCATTGGTTTTGTGCAGGAAGGGTCACCTTCCTGCCCAAAACAACCCTCTGAGGCTTTTTCCTAGGCAGAATGCAGCACACATACACAGAGAAAGAGTAAAAACTTGGAGAAATAAACATATTTTTCCTCGTTATGCCTTCCCTGGGAAGGCATAGCATTTTTGCGCATTCGCAGGTCTACCACTCATGGTAAATATGGGAATGCACCACAAACATTGAGTGGATGCATGGGAACACCCATGCTGAACTCATGGAACACCTGCCTGGCACAGTATAATGCAAGGCAGAGACTTGCGCTGCCTTCCATTACCTCAGATTTACCAAGCAGCTGAGGGCCATGCAAGGTGGCCTTGCGTTACTTGGTAAATCTGACTTTAGTGTTGCATTGCCCTTGTGTTTCCTTGCATGACACAATGGTGACACAACACTATGGTAAATCTGGCCCTGGTTTCGAAATGGAAGTCAAAATCCTCCAGCGGGGCAAGGTTGCACTCTGTATCACAGAAAGTCCTCTTGAAGCCGCCGGATAGCTGTTGGACGAGGTCCTGATGAAGCAGTTGGTTTTGGCATTAAAATCTCTGAGCTGCCAAGGTTATAGGAAGACCTTTTATCAGTCAGATACTTTTCGTGCCTTCACCCGGTCAAAATGTTTATGTTTGGAAGTCACATCCTGTATGGCAAGGCAGTAGGCTATATCTGGGAAGCTTAAACAAAAGCTGAATAACCTTAAAGCGAAGGTCCTCTGAACTGGATTCACTGGCAGGAAAAAAACAGATTTTCTCGTCCAGCTAGTTCATGCCTTGGGTGTATTGACTTCAGTGGTTGGTCTTGGCCTTTCAGAGGTCTGGAAGTCAAAATGTTTAAGAGATTTACCTGTTGGGTCTTATAAACATCATTAAGGCTCCCAGGGCCTCAGGAACAACACGTAGTGGTCGGGACTTACGCCAACAAAGGCCATCAGCAGAGTCCTGTCTTCTTTCAGTTGCGACTGGTCACGGGTAACTTCAGAAAAAAGTCTTCTTTTAGCTTCTGAAGTCCCTGTGGTCACACAAGATTTCAACCAACTGAAACTTGAAGTACACTTCTGTGTCCTGGTTATAAGTGGGAGCAGGTTTAGTCCTTCAGGTCTACTGACATTTTTTAAACAGCAGGCGCAGCCCTTCTTTTGTACTTCCACAGTTCTAGAAAGTGGTCTGAGGCCTTGGTGGGGTAGTCCATTTATGTACAGTTCAGTAGCCAGGGAGTAGTGTTGACATTTCAGAAGTAGTTTGGAGCTCTTAACTAAGCCTAAGTGGAATGTTTATTTCTGTTGATGGAATCGGAGGAATTTACTAATTCCACGTTACATTTGTAACAGAATTACTTATGCACTCTGCCATAAACTAAGTTTCTAAAAAGAGCTGGAAAACAGAGCAGTCCCTCAATGTATAATAAAAAAATTGAGGCACAACTCCTTCCTGCGGCATTCTTGAAATATCACTGTAGAGTATGTAAGGGTGCTGAGGGGTATGTACTGCAGTTATTTTTAAACAGGGAGGTTAAACTTTAATGTGCAGTGATTTTTAAACATATAGGGACTGCTCCCTCTTCCAATTTAAAAATCACTACACGGCACACCAGTACATGCCCCTTGGTCTCCTGACATACTCTGCAGAGATTACTGCAGAGAATGTAAGGGCACCAAGGGGTATGCACTGCAGAGTGATATGCAGTGGTTTCTATAGTGTAAAAACTGCTGCCTACTACTTGGAGGCACCGTCCTTACAAAGTCTGCAGTATACACTGCAGAATGTGTAAGGGTGCTGAGGGGTACTTGGTTGCACTATAGTCATAGCACAAAATGCATCTTCACATCCATTTTTGGGCGCAAGGTTGAATTTTGTGCTAAGAAAATAGTGCCAAATGCCCACTCCACCCTGTTGCAGAATTTCTAATAATTCCACAGAATTCAACATGTCATATTTCGTCAATTCTGCCCTCTCCTACTCTTTACCCTGCTGTTTGGGGCCCTAATGAGTTCTCTTACTGAGACTTGTTGCTCTCTATTTATCTGAGGCAGTATCAGACCACAGGAGGTAGCCCATAAACCACAGTGAGACTGGGGCTGTACATTATACCACACAACAATGTCTCAATGTGGATTTCATTGTAAGGACCAGTTATGCAAAAGCAAACCATTAAATAGTGAACTTGTTGGAGGAGTAAATCCACATAGGAAAGACACAGGGAGACGGAAGGTGTAGAGTTACATGTATTCAAGACTACTCAGCACATGATGGACATATTACATCATATGTACGGATCATATGGACAAGAAGCACTGTGTGACATTTACTGGCAATGTAACCAACAGAATACTGTGCACAAGTGCTCGTGAAAATTGTGACGGCGCAAGTGACACATGAAGTGGTATATACAGCGGTGAACAACGGGGCGCAACCGAGAGAACAATGGAACAATAAGTCTGACAAATTAAGGGCATCGAAACAATTAGTGCTAGAGATTTACAAGGAACAATAGATCGAATGCCCGTGGCAGAAGGGCGCCAAAATTAACGCTGTTGAAGTCGACAGCGTTTCGGCCTGTAGAAATCTAGGCCATCATCAGGACTGGTTACATATACTTTGGGACAGTGCTAAGGGTAAGAGAGAGACATATCTCAGGGAGAAACACTTTTATAATGGACCAGTAGAAGGAAGAAAGGAAAGATCAAAACGTACAATGACGTGGTCGCAAGTGACTGTGAGCGGCGGTTGGCGACCGAAAGTTCAAGAATAACTGGCATGACACCCTGGGTAACGTAGGCAGTGCGGGCGAAAGCGCGTGAGTGAACACGACCAAGGTATGGAGAAAAGGGAGGCCGGGGGGGGAAAGGGGGTGGGGGTGTGTCCCATGGAAGGGGAAAGGAAAGTGAGGGATAGGTGACATTCAAGAGGACACAACGAGGGACAAGGCGGAGGTGCCTAAGGGGAGACAAGGATGCTGAGTGAATGTGAGAGGAAAGCGGTGGTAAAGGTGATGTGCCAGAAGACGCAAACAAATGACAAGGTGGAGACGCCTGTGAAGAGATGCAACGAAAGGACCGAGTGACTCGGACAGACAAAGGGAGCACAGGACTCGCGGCTAACTAAAATGAAGGGCGCAGGGGAGGAACAAGTGGTAATGGTTGAACATTTTCTTTAAGGATGGGTTGATTTTGAAAATTTCACTTTTGGTGCAATTATCTCTCTCTGCATTCTCCTGCTCTGTAGGAAGTGAGGAGATCAACAGAATCAAAAACAAAAGTGCAGGCACATCTGGTTTTCCAGGGATGTTCCCTGCAAAAGGGCGATAACATTGCTATCTCTGGAATTTTTATCGCCCTGGAGCAGCGCGTTGATGATAACGCGCTACCAGGGCAATAAAAAACAGAGATAGCCAGCTATAAGAAAATTATCGCTAAGCACGGTCAGCGATAACTATCGCTGGCCGTTGCTGAAATTGCCCTTAGTGGTTTCCAAAACAACTGATGAGAGGACTATTTTTTAAATATTTTGTCATTGAAAGGTAATCACCTTTCCTGGTAAATGTAATAACACGCCCACAATTTGAGTCTTGAGAGTGGCGTTGCATCTTTCCAGTTAGATAGAACTGATTTATTAGCAGATGATAGCAAGAAACCTATCAAATTCATATGCATGATAGGTAAAGCATGAGTCAACATAAATGATTTATATTTAACAAATTGATAACGTAAAACATATGTTATAGGGGTGATTTTATTAATATTCCTTCAAACCTCCTGCCTCGACATGTATATTTTTTTCTCTTCCACCTCCTGTATTGGCAGTAATTTTTGATAAAAACCAAGCTTAATGAGCCCTCCTCCCCAAGAGGATACCCTATAAGTAACCCCTCCCCCCTGCGGACCATGTATAGAAATGTTTCAGAAATTCTATGCCGATTTCCAGCTTTTCTCGGAAGGCTCAGAAGTCGGGCGTGGATTGGTTCACAAAGCGCACCATTCAAATTAGTGACAGTATGATGAACAATCATAAATATACCACGTAGTGAGAGGCCTGTTAAATTGGAAAAGGGACCCACGAGAAATATGCTTTACATTTAAAATGGTAGGCTGCGACTGTCTGGCGGATTATAAATGTTCGCATTTTCTTTCCGGTTGTGAATTATTCAGCACTCTCCCGTGAGGCGGGTCAGCAGCCTCCATCTTCAGATGCACTGCATTGTTTTTAGCCTGTTTCTCTCTAAAGCAGGATGCGAGAGTCGATTGCTTCTCCGCTGTGTATTAGGGCCCACCATTATAACATGTGTCCGATTCTTTAATGAGAGAGAATGCCTCTGCAGGATCAGCTGTAACCACCGTTCTCATTCTGCCATCTGGAATCCTCGTTGTGTCTTTTTCTCTGCTGGAAATGACGTTTGCTGCCCCATCTGTTTGCATTGATCTTCAAATAACCTTCACGACAGCCACCTTTTTTCACACAAGGATGCCTCTTCTTTTCAGAAATCAAACATGAGTCATTATACCGCGAACCTGCTTATTCTGTTTAAACATGACTTGTTAAAGATAAGCCCTCGAGGGCCAAAAATCTTGAAATAAAGTATAATCCCATTTTTAAATGTAGAAGGAGTGTAAGTAAGTTAGAATTTGCTTGTCTACTTTAAGATATATACCCTCCTTTGATACGTTCTTTGCGACCAGCAGTATATCCGCCTTGAGAAAACACTTCTCGTGTAAATGAGCCCAGGGTGTTAGTACTGATTCGGACAAATAACTCAAAGGCCCTGTGCATGGACCTGTGACTTCACACTTCAGCAAATCGTCATCAAAATGTAATTTGGTGGCTGGAGCAGCCACACTGTTGCCCTGTAAGCAAATTCAAATGCAATTACGTTTAAAACATAAAATCGTCTACACTTGTTTAGCAATACCTATCTAAAAGTTTGAGATGCCATCAGTGATGTCATAAATGATGTCAGAACAGTTCATGAGTGATATAATATGTGAGGTCATTAGACCCTGGCGGAGTTCGCAGAGTTCGACTATGCGGAACTCTGCAAAGTGACCGAAAAACTCCGCCGAGCTGCGCAGAGTTCTGGAAGCGGTGGAATGCATTAGGGCGTGCCTTTCACGCTGGTTTTTAGCTCTGCGTAATTGTCCCACGCGAAAGGCACCATGCACAGCATAAGAGGGCGCTGCTTCTTTCTGCCACTCGAGTAGATGTTCTAGTCAAGCTGCAGCATCTTAAAAGCGAACGGAAGGTTTCTCCAAGCGAGCTGTCGCAACCATCCACATCTGCCAGCGTTAAGAAATCTCGCTGGGAGGTGGTCTAGAGTTGGATTTTCCTCGCTCACCGCCTTAATGTTGGCGAGTGAGGAAAAAACTCCGCCCTGCTTCGCGGAGTGGAGTTTTTTTAACTCTGCGTGATCCGCAGAGTGCGGAAAAGTCAGCAAACTCAGCAAACGGAGCAGAGTTCACCTCCCAGGCCTAGAGGTCACAAGCAGTGCATGACAGGGGCAAAAGTTATAGTTAGCTCTGTTAACTATAACTGATGAATATCTGTGTCTTTTTTAGTTCAAAATATTAACTTGTCACTGACACTTTTACCTAACCATAACATCACTTTAACCTTTGTTTTTTTCACTGAATTGCTAGTTTTTTTTTAAACATAAAGTAATACTTTCTTTTCAAGGTACACATGGTAGGTTATATAGAAGAACTATTGAGTCTACACACATGCCTTCCAAAGGGAGTGGTTGTGCATGGTAGTGTGTGGGAAGAGACTGCACAGTCTACTGAAACCTCTGTATTGACTAATATTTGAGAGTTATTGGATGTGATGCAAGACTGCTTTCTCTGCTTATCCTTCTCTCCAGAATGAGGTTTGTATATATATTTATAGGATAATATGAGCAAGGAGTTGCCTCTCTGTGGAGATCTCTGTATTAGAGAATAGGTGGGCAAATTAGGGTGTTGAGAGACACTTGCCTCTTTACACAGTCTTCAGTATAGGTAAAAGGCCATGCATAGTAGGTTGTGGGGAGGTGTTGGGAAGGATTGTTCTCTCCAGTGAGACCTCTCCCCATGGTGACAGGTGTGTGTAGTAAGTAGGCCTAGGTGAAATTTTCAAGGCGGAATCAGAAAAAATGTGGTAATTCTGCAATACTCTTGTAACATAGAATTACTGATTAATTCAATTAAAGATTGTGTAGTGGTTTCTAAGGTTTAGAAACCATTACATGCCAGTCGTCACTCATACTAAGCAGTTTTAATCACTGCAGAGTATGCAGGGTGCGAGTGGGATTTGGCTGTCCGATTTTCTTAGCACGAAATGTTGTGCAGACAAAATATCGAGTTGGAAATGTCGAACTACAGAAATATCGAGTCCTAAATATCGTGAGTCAGAAATATCGACAGCAAAAATATTGTGGTCAAGAATATCGATTTTAAGGTAAGAAATATAGTTTTTAAAAATATAGAAGTCATTAATATTGTTTGCAAAAATATAGTTGTTTAAAATTCCGATTTTTTATTTAGCGTTATGTATTTTAGTATATGTTTTAAATGTATGTGATGTATATTTTGTATAAGAATTGTTTATGTTTTTTAATATATGTGTTACATTTTTTGTACTTATCAATTTTATCTTCAATAAATTTAGCATTTTTGGTTCCGTAGCGGGTTGTGGAATTATAGGGGAATAGGGTGGGAAGTAATTTAATTATCATAAATTAATGATTATTTTGTATTTATTAATATTAATTTAATTGAGGTTTTATAGTGTTAATTGTGGGAATTATTAATTAATTATGGTAATTGTGTAAGTGTTTAGGTGCAGGTGGTCGGTTTTATAGGGGCAAAGGGTGGGAAGTAATTTATTTTAAATTAATTAATAATAACTTGTTAATTAGTATTAATTAATTGATGGAAAAATAAATATGGAAATTGTGTAATTATTTTAGGTGCGGGTTGTGGGGTTTATAGGAGTAATGGGTGAGAAGTAATTTATTATTGGTTAATTATTAATTAGTTGTTAATTGATATTAATTAATTGATTGAAAATGAATTATGGAAATGGGTAATTTTTTTCAGGTGCAGGTGGTCGAGTTTATAAGTGTAATTAATTAATATTTAATTAGAGTAATTGTTTATATTTTATGTGTGTGGATTTTACTTTTATAGGGGTAAAGGGTGGGGAGTAAATTAATTTTACTTACTGTATAATTAGTTGTTAAATACTATTAATTTTTTACTTGAAACTAAGGGGTCAAATATGTTGGCGGGCGGATCAACACCGCCTACATGGCGGTGGCGATCCATCCGCCAACATTCACCGCCTACCTCCCATTTCCCCCCACAACACATTACGATGGAGGGGGGACACCGGCAAACGAAAAGACCGTCTGCCAGTTTTCCGCTGGTCAACTCGTCGACCAGGCGGAAAAAGTGTGTAGTATGGTGGCGGTGTCTGCAAGACACTGCCATCCATATTAAGATGACTGCGGGGATCAGACTTTCCATGGTGGCAACGCTGCCATGGAAATGCATACGGATCCTGCATTTGGGGGCCCGTTGCGGGCCCCCAGGGTGTTGGGGGGGTGGGGTGCACATGGCACGTGCCTATGGTACCCCCCAGCATTTGCATGCACAAGGTGGCAGGCACTGCACGGTGCCTGTCACGTTGTGCATTCAAATGCACAACATGCATTTTTTACCTTGCGGCGGGTGCTGTTTGCAGCACCGCCCGCCGCAATGTAAAAAATATGGGATGCGCCCGCCAGTGTGGCAGGCGCATCATAATCCCAACGGTGGGATCACAGCTACTATGGTGGGCGGTCCCTTTAGCCGTTGCGGTGGCAGGAGGACTTTGTCCGCCCGCCATCGCAATGGACCTCTAAGTTTTAATTAAGTGCGTAATTAATTTTTTTACAGATTAATGTTAGCTGTGGTTTGTGGAGGTTATAGGGGTAACGTGTGAGAAGTTTATTAATTTATTAATTTTTATGAATTTTAATTTGTTTTTTTAAATACAAATATTTTTAATGGGTTATTTAATATGTTTTTTATGTGAGCAAATTTTTTTTTTATTTAGATGTGGGTTGTGAGTTCTGTGGTAGTATATGGTAGGAAATAAAAAAAAGTAAATTTATGTAATAATGAATGTCTTTGTTTATAAATAATTTGTTTGAAAAATGTTTTTTATTTTATTTAATATAGTATTTGTTGGTATTTTTCATATGCATTTAATATTATAATATAGTTTTTTTTAAATGTGTAATATTGAATGTATTTGTATTTTAATTTGTAACAATTTATTTGTTATTTAAATATTGTTGTTGGTAATATTTTGATTGTTTTTAATTGGCTGGGGCTTTATTAGGGGCATGTTGCTTTACATGTCCGTGCACTTTGAGTCAGGAAGACCGGACCTTATCATATTTGCCCACTGGGGCATGATTGTGATATACTTTGTGCAGGTTACGATTTATGTAATTCTGTGTAATTTTGTACTATTATCACGATTGTGTGCAGTGAATTTTCGCTGGTATACACCGTGCAAGCACAGCCTTGGTATATTTTGTACTGAATACTTAAGTAACATGGAACAATTGATTAGAGGCACGTTATTTTGCCTTTATTTTCAGGTTTCAAATTATGTGCTGCTCAGTATTATTAGCCATCGTATTGAATCAAGTACAGTGCTAAGATGGCCGCCATTTTTCCAATTTCCTTTCTCTTTCATTCACGATTGTGTTTTGATGAGTCTGTTGTTTGTTTTGTGGATATTGAAGTGTATTTAACTTTAACAAAAAAACTTTGCGTCAAGCGTGAACAAGGCGAAAGCTGAAACGCGTTGTGTTTGCAGTTTAATAAACCAACTTTAAAAACCGCAAATCTCCTTGGTGTCCGTGAATACTTTTGGATTGGAAAGTGTGGTGTTTCATATATATATATATATATATATATATATTACCTACTGGCGGTCGCCAGTAGGTAGTTATAGTTAGGACCACGTTTCCATAGGAAAACCGCAACATTCTATTTTGAATAACTTTGGCGCCGGTAGACGAATCCTCGCGAAATTTTCAAAACTAATGGGGCGCTACGCTCCGCTCCTACCCTGAAAGTCTCGGGGGGATTCGTCAAGCGGGGGCTGAGATAAAAGGGGGGTCCCAAAACGCGTTTTTCCCATGCATTTTTCCATAGGACCTTTAGACACAGCTACAGCCCGAACGGCTGAACAGAGTTCCTTGAAATTTGGCAGAGAGGTAGTCTACAGGTCAAGGAAGTGCCTTTTGTAGGTTTGGTGTAAATCTGTTCAGTAGATTCTGAGAAAATAGCCTTTAAATCAATATATATATCTGTGCCAGCTTACGGTGCGCTTACGGTGCGCTTACCGTACGCGTACGGTGACGTGCGCGAGCGCGATTCTGATTGGCTGTTAAATCTTAGTAAACATTCGAATCGGTCGAAACCAGGAAGCGGCGGCCGCCATTTTCTCTCTCGCACTCTGAGTGGGGCAGCATAAACAAAGACAAAAAACATCTAAAGGGGCAGTATATTCAGTTCTTAACCACCCAGCATTGATATAGGTGTCCCCAAACAACCCCCAAGGCCAAAAAAACAATTTTATTTTTTTTCGAAAAATCGCCGATTACGCTTACCGTACGCGTACGGTAAAAATTATTGAAAAAAAAACCAATTATCCACACTCTCTCCACCCCGTGTGCAAATAGTGCCCGAAGGGCACCATTTGCGCATGGCATATACCTAGTAGGAAATGACTAAAGAAAACCTTTCACAACGAAGCGCATAATATGTCCCCCATGTGCGCACGGTGCGCGAAGCGCATCGTGTGTACATGGCCCATCCCGCGTAACGTGGGCACGCGGTGCACGCAGCGCACCGCGTGACCACCGTGCGTGCACGGCACTAACTGCGTAAAGTGGGCGCGCGGTGCGCGAAGCGCACCGCGTGCTCACTGTGCGCGCACGGTGCGCGAAGCGCACCGTGCGCGCACGGAACGAACTGCGTTAACTGGGCGCGCACGCCACGAACGGCGTAAAGTAACTTAGCATTTAAAAAACCGTACAAATTCACTGAAAAAACCATAGGTTTCACACACGTTATAGTTAGGAAATAGCATTTAAAAAACCTTGCAATTTCACTGAAAAAACCATAGGTTTCACACATGTTATAGTTAGCTGGACATTTTACTGATAAAAAACCAATGAAATTCCCCCATTCTAGTTAGTGCAGGCAACTATAACTCACGCGACCGCAATCCTCTGCTGATGACATATGTGTCTTTATGAAAAAAAAATATTTGTAATATATGTATAGCTAAAATTTAATGGAAGAAGACATGGGCAAATAAGTGTCTAAATACAGTATTAGCATCAGCAGAGGATTGCAGTCGCGTGAGTTATAGTTGCCTGCACTAACTAGAACGGGGGAATTTCATTGGTTTTTTATCAGTAAAATGTCCAGCTAACTATAACATGTGTGAAACCTATGGTTTTTTCAGTGAATTTGCAAGGTTTTTTAAATGCTATTTCCTAACTATAACGTGTCTGAAACCTATGGTTTTTTCAGTGAATATATATATATATATATATATATATATATATATAAAGTCGCCAGTAGGTAGTTATTGTTAGGACCTATTTTCCATAGGAAATCCGCAACATTCTATTTGGAATAATGTTGGCGCCGATTCACGAATCTTCGCGAAATTTTCCAAACTTTTGGCCAGCCCCGGTCCGCTCCTATCCTTAAAATTTCACGGTGATTCGTCAAGCGGGGGCCGAGAAAAAATGGGGGTCCCAAAACGTGTTTTCCCCATGCATTTTCCCATAGGACCTGTTGACGCAGCTACAGCCCGAACTGCTGAACGGAATGACACCAAATTTGGCAAAGAGGTAGTCCTCAGTTCAGACTTGTGCCTTTTGCTTAAATGGTGTAAATCCATTCAGTAGTTTTTGAGAAAATTAGAGTTAAAAAGATATATATATATATAGGCGGAGCCTAACCACACATCTCATCGTGAGATCTGATTGACTGTCAGTACTTCATCCAAGAAGGGTTGGCAGCCATCTTGGGACCAATATACATGATAGCACCTCATTAAAAAGCATTGCAGTTAATAGAAGGTTTTAAGACTTTAGTTACATTATAACTCATGTATTGATGGTACCATACTTATTTTAGCAATTGTGGTGTGTTCTAAGGTGATTTTACCATGTGAAAAAGCCTTCTGCTGTGATATCATGAATCATGTTTGAGAGAAAGCTATTTTCTCATGCTTTTCCCACAGAGGTTTGGAAGGTGATCTATAAGCTAAACTGAGGGCATAGTTTCTGTAAATTCACGTTATCGTTCTCAGTCATGTGAGAATGAAGTCTGACATTCCCAGTAAAACATGTACATCCAACAAGGGCAAAGACTGTCAGTTGATTCCTTTGTGTTCTACTGCAGCTTCCCAGAGTGTTCTAAAGAAGAACTAGAGCGCTAACGGTCCTACTTATGACAAACGTATTGCACACCTGAAGCCATCTTGATTGGAATAAAGTGGTAACTCTTAAAACATTTGATTTATAAAGCAACAAAATGAGGGGGTTCATTTTGCCATAGAAATTATGATTAGTGCTGCAAAAAGAAAAATTAGGGGCACATGTTGAGTGACTTCTCAAATCCTCTTCTATTTCATTAAAAACTCTGACATGCAGACTGAAACATGCACTTTCAATACCAGCAGCAGACTTCCCTGGTGAGGAGTAGCTTTACAACAGTGATCTAATGAGCAACTAGAGTGCTAACATTCAGAATTTATGGCAAATGTGTGACACATCTGAATGCCTTCTTGATGGAACCAAAGTAAAAAACTGAAAGTATTTCCTACTGAGGAGACTGCAGTAAATGAGGAAATTAGGAAACTTCATAACAAATAAATCTCCCAAGATGGCCACCAGAGACAAAAGAGCCCAAATGTAGCCCAAATATCACCCAGATGTAGCCCAAGTATAGCCCAATGACAGAAGTGTGCAAAACACTTATTTTTTGTGTATTTGCAGACTTGTCAGGTATTGGAGTGCTTTACATGAGCATTGGTTACATCACACAAGATCAAATTCATTTTGGTTGTAGACATGGGGAGATTAAGTGATTTGATCAGAATCACAGAATGTTGAGCTTAAGCAGAAACTCCAACCTGGTTCCCCAGTTGCAAAGTCTGCAGCTCTGGAAGTAACATCACATCCTCTCCCCTAAGTGCAACATTTAATCAAGTGGTCAACTGGATAAAAAAAACATAAAGATTACAAATAATTTAAAAGTGCTTTGTCACTATTTGAAAACTCAGAAAATATGTTCTCGTTTTTTAGAGAACTAACCATAATTTTGATGCAAATAAGACCCTCTCATATATGTAATTTCTAAAGGAAATGCTCTAGGTATTACAGTTTTGATTACATCAAGATGACGTCAGGCGTTCCACACTTTTGTAATAAATATAGAATGTTAGCAATCTAGTTGTTCATTGGGATACTGTTGAGAGGCAGAGGCCAGGGGCACGGACTCTGAAAATTGAAGGCAGGTAGGAGAGTGCAGAGGCAACAATTTGACCACACTGGGCAGGCAGGAAGGGCAGTGGCAGCACAACAGACTATGGAGGGCAGTGGAAAGGGGGCAGGGGCTACAAACCAACAATACAGGACTGGCAAGAGAGGCTGTGGCAATATAATAGACCATTGTGGGCAGAAGGAAGAGGCAGTGGTAGTACAACCATACATGCCAACAGACACGTTTCAGCCAGGAAACGTCCAATGTTTTTAAGCTCATATGGGCATTATTTGATCTGTCTCCTGTCTACAATCTACTCTTTTTCAATGTAACTCAAAGGGGAAAATCAATACCCCAGTTTTTTTTCAAAATCTCCCTCTTACCAAGTTCAAAATGTTCGCATGTATGGTACATTGGATCATGGTAGGCAGGAGGAATTGGGGTAGGGACATGGACTCGGATAACAGAGGAGAGGAGGGACATGGAGAGGTGCACCGAACTGACCCTACAGGGCAGGCATCAGGGTTTGCAGCAGCACAATACACCACACAGGGCATGCGGGACGGGAGTGCAGCACAACAATCCATAGAAAGCAATAGGGAGGGGACAGGACCATGCACATGGACAACAGAGAACAGAGGGGAAAGAGGCAACGATAGCTAGCTGACCATAATGGACAGACAGGAGAGAAAGCTGCAGCATAACAGACCACAAAGGGCAGGAGGGACGGATCAGGGGCGTTACAATGGAACAGACAAGCCAGGAAGGAGGGAATAGGGGTCTGCACATGGAAACAGAGGGCTGGAGGCAAGGGGGCAGGGTAGGAGCAGCAAGATGACCATGAAGGTCAGGCAGGATGGGCACTAGAAACAAGACACACCATGGAGAGCAACAGTGAAACTATGATGGCATACACACAGACCATGGAGGGAAGGTGTGAGGGGGTCAGTGGCACCTAGCTGACTACACAGGGAAGTTGGGAGGGGCCATGGCAGCACAGAAGACCATGCATGGCATGCATGCACAAAGGACCATGGAGGATAGAAGAGAAGGTCAGGACCTGGGCACAGACAAGAGAGTTCAGGGGAAGGGGCCTCACAACAGACCGCGCGGGGCAGGCAGGAGGAGCAGTTGCAGCACAACAGACCAGGGAGGGCAGAAGGGTGTGGCAGTAAAATGGACCATGGAGGACAGGAAGAAGGGGATAGGGGCATGGCATGTGGACAGGCAAGGTGGAGGTGGCAGCGACAGGTTACAGTCATCTGACAATGCTAGGTAGGTGGGAGAAGAGTGGCAGCTCAACAGAACATTCAGAGTAGATAGGAGTGGCATGTCCATGGAACATGGTGGGCAAAAAGGATGGAGCAGGGGCATGCACAAAGACATCGAAGGGCAGGGGGAAGGAGAATAGGGGCAGCAAGCTAAGCACGGAGGCTAAGCAGGTGGTCAATGATGGGGCATAGAATTAGGCAATGGAGGGCAGGAGGAGTGGACTGGTACATCATGCTAAATGGAGGGCAGTGGCAGCACATCAGACCATGCATGGCAGGAGGGAGGAGGCTAGTCCATGGATTCAGACAACAGAGGATAGGGAGGAGGCGGATGGGGCAGCAAGCTAACTGTTCAGAGAAGGTGGGTATTAGGAACTTTATTGTTTTTAAAATGTGTGTCTGTGCGAACTACTTAAAATATGAACAAGTATGCAGCATAATCTCACTTTCATTCAGAAAGAAGAAGACGTTTGTTACTGTGACTCTGGGCTCACTTGGCAGAAACACCCCCTGACCCTCCACCCCCATCGCAAAATGTAATGCCTGTGAAAAGGGTAGGTGGACGCAGTGTTATATAGAACATAGTCCTGAGAGCACGATTGAAAATGAAAACTAGATATGGTATATGGTATAAACTATGCACCAAAAAGTGTGATATAAGATGAACCGGGGCGTGAAATATAATATGCAATACATTGCGCGCAATGACAGATTCATTGGAGAGCGCGAGATAGCACAGGCACTAGCTCGTGCTATGCGATATGCGCCTTGGAGTGTAATATGCACTGGGCAGTGTTGTGTAACCTAACTAGTCTCTAAAGTTGTAATGTAAAATATGTGCTGGGGAGTGTAATGTTGCATATGCACTGTGACAAAGATATGGATCCCAGATTGTAATATGTATGGCATAGCGCTGTGCGTTATAACATAGGCATCGAGGACGGCACGTTAGATGGGGCAATATAACCCGTGCGAAGGCAAGTGTGGCATGACATATTCACGGGGTGGTGTTACAGTGCACATGGGCTAGAGAGTGTCATAGCATACGCACTAGCTGGTGGAATACAACACAGAGGTGTGTGGCACTCGGCGGGCACTGGTGGGTGTAACACAGCATTGGGCTCAGCCAGGAGCACGCTGCGACTCTCAAGTGAGGTTCGTCTCCTTTCCAGAGAGTAAAATAAAAAGTATTACACATGGATGGATGTGTGTTTTATTAACTGTGATGGGGGGTTTCTTGCATAGTTTGGTCAAAATTTTGTCAAATCCCCTTTGAATGGCTTGGTGTGCGTGTGTATTAAATGTGCCCGTCAATAGCTACCCATGTTTGTATAAATAAATGACAAGGGTGTCTACTTGGAGAGTACCCACCGGCGGGGGCGCCGGGATGAGGCAAGGTAGGGCGTCAGACACGTCACAGCTTCACTAGCGGTGTAAATACATTCCACGTGGATTCATTGTATGCATAGTCGCCTTTTAATGAATATCACGCAAATCGTCAGGGTGATAGATACATACGGTTTGTCCAGCATGTCCTAGGTGTTTCTATAAATATATATTTTTTTAAACTATTAAAAAGCAAAGGCCGGCCCCGGGGGATGGGGTCCCCGGGGCCATAAGTGGGCTGAGGAGGGGGGCAACGCAGGCCTCTCCTAAAGAATTTTAAAAAACATAAAGGCCATGACCCGGGGGTTGGGGTCCCCGGGGCCGATTAAGGCCTTGGGAGGGGAGCCACGCGGCCCCCTTCCAAATTTATTTTTTTTAATACAAAAAATTAGGGTGCAGGCCCTGTGGGATGGGGTCCCCAGGGCCAATAAATTAGAAAAAGAAGGGGGGCCACACAGCCCTCCTTCTTAAAAAAATAAAATAAATAAAAGACCGGCATCGTGCCGGAGGCCACGCCCCCTCCTTGCAGCACTCTGCAAATGAACCCCCTGGCCAGTTGTAAGTTGGGGAATTAATTCCCCTTCAATACTGAGGGTCCCTGAGGGCCAACTAGCCCAACAGGTATCTCCAGTATGCGCCAGGGAGCTGCGTTGCAGACAGGTGTTCTGAGGCCACGGCAATTTTTACACATCTATGCAACGCAGCTCTGTGGCGCTTACTGGAGGTACCTAGTGGGCTAGTTTGACCCCAGGGACCCTTAGGATTCAAGGGGACTTAATCTCTCAACTTAGAACGGCCACAGGGCATGTTTACACAGTGGTGAAGGGAGGGGACGGGGCCTGAGGTGACGTGTGCAAACACGCCCTGTGGCGCGTTTTAAGTTGGGGAAATAATTCCCTTTCAATCCTGAGGGACCCTGGGGGCCAACTAGCCCACCAGGTGCTTCCAGTAAGCGCCACTGCTCTGCGTTGCCTAGAGGTGGTGCAGGCCGTGCCCCTTTTTACACCTCTCTGCAATGGCGCTTACTGGACGTACTTAGTGGGCTATTTTGCCCCTAGGGACCCTCGGGATTCAAGGGGACTTAATCTCCAAACTTAAAACGGCCACAGGGCGTGTTTACAGAGTGGGGAAGGGAGGGGACGGGGCCTGAGGTGACATGTGCAAACACGCCCTATGGCGCGTTTTAAGTTGGGGAAATAATTCCCCTTCAATCCTGAGGGCCCCTGGGGGCTAACTAGCCCACCAGGTGCTGCCAGTAAGCACCACTGAGCTGCGTTGCAGAGAGGTGGTCCAGGCCGTGCCACTTTTTACACCTCTCTGCAACGCAGCTCTGTGGCGCTTACTGGAGGTACCTAGTGGGCTAGTTGGACCCTAGGGACCCTCAGGATTCAAATGAACTTAATCTCCAAACTAAAAATGGCCACAGGGCGTGTTTACACAGTGGTGAAGGGAGGGGACGGGGCCTGAGTTAACGTGTGCAAACACGCCCTGTGGCACGTTTTAAGAGGTAGTTTTAATCCCCTACCCTATTATATACTAGGGGCTTACAGATGAGGTCATGCTAATCACAGGGGGACCCAAACGCGTAGTGTTCCCTAGTGTATGTAGGTGTTTTCACTGTATTCTGAGTGTCTTTTAACATAGCACTGGCTCTAGGACTGGTTAGTCAGACACAGTTATTACCAGTATCCGTCCAAAAAAGTCGAGGGTACAGGATGATTTTGCAACAAGGCTTCTTTCTGCTCTTCTGTTTGTTCTTTCTGCACGTTATCCTTCTTCCTGCACTTTTCTTCGCCTTTGAGGACTTCTGTTGCTTCTTTCTGCATTTCTTTTTTTTCTTTCTGTGGGTTTTTACTTCTTTCTTCACATGTACTATCTCTGTAGGCATAGTTAGAAATTAGCATTTAAAAAACCTTTGAAATTCACTGAAAAAAACATAGGTTTCAGAGCATTATAGTTAGCTGGACTTTTCACTCGTACAAAACCATTGAAATTCCCCCGTTATAGTTAGTTCAGCTAACTATAACTTGCAGGCCCGCAATGCAATGCTGATGATGTCACATGTTACATCACTCATGACACGGTCAGTGACATCACTGATGACATCTCAAATGACATCACTGATGACATCACTGATGGCATCATCCAGTGAATGTGGGTTTTTCTGAAAATTACATATGTTTTATATATGTATATCTCAAGGTCGATGGAAGAATAAATGGGTATACAAGTGTCTAAATGGATGATTTGTTTTTGAAAAATTGATTGTATAACTGACTGATTAAGTGTATCTTAGTGAATACATGGCTTAGTGAGTAATGTTTAAATATGTAAATATCTGTATCAGTATCTCACTTTGTGTATAAGTGGCTGCATGGGTTGGTGAGTAGCTACATGAGTGTCTATATAGGTTATTAGTTGTTTTTTGAGTATCAGTATGAGTGTCTGAGTGTCTGTATGGTTCGGTGGGGGGTATTACGAAGTGCATAGGTGCATGAATGAGTGAATCACTGTTTGTATGTGTTGAAGACAGCATGTGTGCAGGACTGTATGGGTGGATGAGTATGTGCATGGGTGTGTTAGTGAGTGAATGACTGTCTCAATAGTGTCTTTATGAGTAACTACATATGTTTTAAACTAGCATATGTGACTATTGGTGTATATAAGTGTGTATATGTGAGAGTGAGAGATTGGAAGAGTTTCTGTATGAATAAGTATGTGTTTCTATTTTTCTATGTTTACCAAAGCGCCGGAAAGTCACATTCGGTACAAACTGTTTGCGCCATCTTGGAATGTCTAAATACATAAATAGACATCTCTAAAACAGTAATTTTCAGACTCAATGCCAACAATGAAGTAAATAACCTCACACATTAAATGCAGAACAAAAATCATCCATCAAGCCCATAGATGGGCACTGTTCACAATTTGGCGCTACTCCCGAAATAAATGTACTTTTGAATTCATCTCGCCCTGAATGAGCACCATCCTGGAAGAAAAGATGTTGCTAATCCTCAAAGTTTAAATCATCACAATGTTATCTTCTTCTACATAACTCTGGGCAGTGAGGTTCTGGACTTTTTAAGAGTCCAGAGGTGTCAGGGAAACAACACCCAAAGACCCCTGAGTTCCTTCCTGCCTTGGTGCACAAATAAACAGAGACGCGGGCTTCTCGATGGTGGCGTCAGAGACCAAGGTTTATTTACTGCAGGGACACAGAAGTCATAGGAACCACACAAAGGCAGAATCTACGAGACTGTTCGAATTGCAAGCAGTGGGTTGCTCCTTAAATACATGAAATATGTCTTTAGGCAACATTACACGAATATTTTTCATGCCCAACCCGGTATCCCAAACAAACAATAAACAGACATCAAACAATAATTAGTCGTAGGTTTTCGGTATTCGATCAAGTCTCCTTGTCAGTTTTCCATTCTTTGCCCGATCCTCCCCATCATAAAAATCGTATCCTCCCCATTGTAAAAGCCCAGAAGGAGAGGAACAGAGCCAGGTGTGAGGGATTGAAAAGCAGGATAAGAGGTGTTTATGGATCGTAAACGGGCACGGCTACCGTATTCGGCTTCTCAATCAGGACAATGGACACGAGAACTAGTATAGCAGGATTGGCCTCAGGCAGGGGAGGCAGCTTGATTCTGCCTAGTCACGCAGCGTCAGCTTCCTCGGGCTTGAGCTTACGTGTCCTTAACAAGGTGATTCTGCCGGGGTCATCGCTCGTCCATTGACTATGTGAGGGCAAGAAACAAAATGGGTGCCGTATCCAAAATGGATGCCATGATATTACAACAGATTGCCCTATTTCTCAGTGAATTCATGCTCGTAGTGCGGCGAAAACACTGTCATGTATTAAATGGATCATTTACGGTTCATTGGTACCAAAATCGTGTCAGTACTACGATACCGAATACACGGGTTCGGATCGCTACAGAACCTCAGACCGTCCTTTTGCCCTTACATAGGCAATAACTTACTCTGTATCAGAGTCCATCTCTATGTTCATCAGGTCACTGATATGTTGCTGGAGCATTATTCTATCTCGTGGCGTATCTCCAAAAACAGGTGGTCTTCTTACGCATGTTGAAACACAAAGGCCACATAAGGCAGGACCACACTGAACAATGAGACAGCACGAAAATAAAAATACCAACGCAACCCCAGCGACCATCAGAACTTTCCATCCCCACGCAGATAACAGATTCCAGAACCATCCCATTAGTGACCAGTCACCTTCCTCTACATGAATAGAGTCAGAGATTTTTTGTAACTTAGAAATGGCCTTATATACCGCTGGCGCATTATCTGGGATAAAAACACAGCAACTCGATTGGATCATCTTACATACCCCACCTCGATCTGCAAGTAATACATCAAGGACCATACGGTTCTGTAACGTCATGAGGCGATCCGCTTGAAGCTCAGCTGTCAGGTTACTAAGGGCACCCGCAGTTTCGGTAATAGTGGATTCAACTACCCGTGTTAGTTGACGTAAGTTTCTACTGTTGGCCATAGGCCCCCAGAACGGAAGGAAACCTTTGAAGAAGTCTCCTGCCTCTTGGCCAGCAGTATCTTCCTTATTAAAAACACCTCTCACAACTCTAGTTTTGTGATAATCCGGTGCAGCAGTGTATGTCGGAGGCAGCAGTTGAGCAATATAACATGAGCCTGAAAAGTCAGCAGGCAGCCATGTATATGCTCTGTCTTTGCAAACAAAATAGGTGCCCTTAGCAGCTAAGAATGCAGGAGAAGACTGTGACGGGAAAACGTATGTTTCGGTACAGTCACTCTTCCCTAGTCGAGCTTTCGGATTCCTCCCATTTCCTTGCAAACAGACCTGACCTTGGTGGGGTACTACCCAGATCGGAGTCGAGCTCTTACGTTTGTTCTTACCCAAAGTAATGCCGTATTCCGTAACATTCCAACCCATGTAAACTCGCAATTCATCCTTGGGAATAAACGGAGTGTTATTGACGTCTCTAACCATGTCAGTAATTCCTTTTACCAAGGCTCTATTAGCGGAGTTATACCTAGTGGAACGTGGAGGTCGTGGGGGATAGGTCTCTAGAGCATAGACGAACATGGTCTGAAATGCCCAGAATGATCCATTATAACTAAAAGGCAGAACCAGATAAGGGATACCCTTGTCCATGGTATGTGGTATCAGGCCACACACCCAGCAGTTCGTTGTGTTTACTACTAGTTGGTGTTGGTGCAAAATCTGAATGAAAGTGTTATTTATAAACTCAGAGCGTCGAGCTTGCTCATGTGCAGAAAAAGGATGGAAGGAATGAAAAGAAACAACAGTCGGAGAAACAGAAACATGGGGAGATACTGTAGATGTAACAGGTGCAAAGATCAGTTGAATACCAAAAATAATTCCGCCTACCAGCGTCATCAAAACAATCAGAAATGTCAGGGCACATTGCATTAGGAAACATTTGCTATACAATATTTCATACAGTTTTGTCTTGCGGGCATTTATGACATTAGCCGGTCGCAGTTCAGGAAGCTCCATCTTCTACAACCGTTCGCAACGGATGGTTTGTACCCGTTAAAAATTGCCTCTGTCTACCCTGGGAGTTCCCAAAATAAATAGAAGAAACCGACCTTGTGTCTGGTTCCCTGCAAGTTAAAACAAGGCACACGTTACGACCCTACGGTAACCCAGATGGCAAGGTGAGAGAACAACAAAACAAAAAAATATAAAATTATAGAGCGAACTTCATGACTGAATGGAATGCGATAAGATCAAAACAGTTTTCAAATAGAAAGGTAATTGTGCAATGTCATTGGTTCATAGAATGAGAACGTAGGTTATATCTGTACTTTCCGGGTCTTGTCTGATCTTGAAACAATTGTTCTACAGGTACAGTAATGTTCGAGTCCACAGGTGACGAATGTTCACCTTGTATGACACTCTGTTCAGGGTTCGAAGGCGCAGTTCCTGGTGGGGTATCAGAGTTCTGTGTTTCAGTTTGTTTGTCCGTTATGTACTCTGCATCACTGAAGGGAATGAGCCTAGGAACAGGTTCTGTCTCGGATACACCAAATCCCTGTCTAACCCAGTTGTCGTAGGGGAGTGGGAGAGGGACACGCTTCGTATGGCTAGCGTGCACCCAATTCTTCCTTCCAGCTAGGCGTACAGCAGTTCTAGTGGCCAGTAGCACCTGAAACGGGCCCACGAATCTTGGCTGGAGGTTCCGAGTTCGTTCAAAATTCCGCACCACAACTTGATCACCGGGTTTCAATGTATGGCCTGGACTCTCTGGCAGTTTAGGCAAGGATTCAAATACCTGTTGATGAATAAGGCTCAATTTAGCAGTCAGGTCAAAAAGGTAATCAATCAACATTGGATATTCGATCTGTTTGAATTCCTTTGGCCTAGGGACTCCCCAAACATTAGCAGGACGACCAAACACAATCTCATATGGGCTAAGCCCTACTCGAGAGTGTACAGTCGCTCTGGTGGACAGTATAGCTAAAGGCAGTGCTTCTGGCCAAGATAGACCAGTGGAAGCTTGAATTTTAGCAAGTTTCAGCTTCAAAGTACCATTGTACCCTTCAACCAAACCTGCTGACTGTGGGTGATTCGCACTGTGGAATTTCTGGGTGATTCCCAGACCCGCACACACACTCTTCATAACTTTCCCTACAAACTCACTTCCATTGTCCGACCAAACAATCCGTGGCATACCATATCTGGGGAAATACTCTTTGAGGAGGATTTTGGCAGTGGACATAGCAGTGTTATCCTTTAATGGATATGCCTCAATCCATCTTGAAAAGGCACAGACTACCACTAGGACATATTTGAGATTATTACACCTGTCCATGTGGATAAAATCCAACTGAATCACTTCAAAGGGACAAGAAGGGGGAGCAAAGTGACCAGTTGGGGTTGGGGTTCCCTTGCCAGGATTATGCATCAGGCATATCATGCAATTTCTCACCACTCTTTCCGCACACTTAGTAATTCCATCGTTCTTCCATACTGGAGCTAACATTTTACAGATCCCTTTCGAACTAATGTGCGCCACTCCATGCGCCATCGTGACTACCGCAAGCACATACGCATCAGGTAACATCCAACGCTGCTGCTTAGACAAATCAACCCAACATCCACTTGAATCCATTTTACCCGTTTTCTCCTTCCATTCATTCTTCTCATTTTTAGTTGCTTCATTCTGGATTGCCTTCACACTTTCAATCGTATTCTCACACATCCCTGATTCAGCAATCCATCTCGCAGATGTTGCAACGTACATTCGACTCATCATGTTCTTGGCCGTCTCTTTGGCGACCTCATCAGCAAACGCATTTCCACGGCCAACATCATCCGTAATCTTTCAATGTGCACTGCATTTCACAATCACAGCTTCATTCGGTAGGATCAGAGATTCCAACAGGTCGTTGACTAACTGTCCATGTTGGATCTTAGTCCCATGGGACGTGAGAAAACCTCTTTCTTTCCACAGACGTCCAAAGCTATGTGCTACGCCGAAGGCGTATTGGCTATCAGTAAACACATTCACTCTCTTTCCCTCAGCTAAAACACACGCTCTTGTTAATGCAATTAATTCTGCAGCTTGGGCAGAATTCTGACTCACTCTTGCGGTCTCAACAATCGTACTCAAAGTCGTAACTGCATACGCAGCCGTCACATCACCATTCTGTAGTTTAAAACATGACCCATCGACGTACAAAGTGCCATCTGGATCTAGTAACGGAGTATCTTTTAAATCAATCCTACCTTTTGTCTCTTCCTCAGTTCTAAAACAACAATCATGAGGCTCTGAATCACTCGACTCTTGAGTAGTCGGCAACAGCGTTGCTGGATTCAATATGTTGCATCGCTTGATCTGAATGTGACTTGCCAAAAGTGTCAGCTCATAGCCTGATAGTCTAGCACTGGTGAGGTGCTGAGTTTTCGTTCGATTCATGAGTGTATCCACAGCATGTGGAACCATGACTACTAACATGTTGTTCATGACTAGTCCAGCAGACTGTCGAATAGACACTGCGGCTGCTGCTGTAGCTCTCAAACAACTTGGCAATGCTCTGGCTACTGGATCTAATGTGGATGAGAAATACGCACAAGGTCGCTGTTTGTCACCAAATTGTTGCGTTAAAACACTCAACGCACAACCTTCTCTTTCATGGACATATAAAGTAAACGGCTTACTGTAGTCAGGAGTACCCAACACAGGAGCTGAACACAGCGCATCACGTAAGTCGGAGAAGCTCTGTTGACATTCATCAGACCATGGCAACGGGCTCGGAACAACTTTTCCAGTCAGGGCTACCAATGGTTTTGCCATGAGAGAAAAATGTGGGATCCATTGCCTGCAGTATGACGTAATACTCAAAAACGCACGCACTTCTCTCTGTGTACTTGGTACATTCATCTGCGAAATTGCTTTGATTCTCTCTGGGGTCAACCTTCTTCCCTCCTTTGACAAAAGATGACCTAAATAGGTCACTTCTTTGCAACAATATTGCAGTTTAGAAGGTGAAACCTTGTGGTGTAAGTCTGACAAATGACGCAATAAAGAAATTGTAGCTGTTTTGCAAGTTTCCTTGTCATCAGCAGCCAGTAAAAGATCATCTACGTATTGGATCAGAGCAACACCAGGAGGAAGTACAAGAGCATCTAATTGACTTTTCAATGCTTGGCTGTAAATTGAAGGGCTCTCACAATAACCTTGTGGAGCGCGCTTGAACCTGAAACTGCGACCTCCTAAGGAGAAATCAAACATGTCTCTACTTTCCTCGGCTATCGGAATGCTGAAAAAGGCATTCTTCAAGTCGATCATCGTAAACCATGTGGCTGAGGCAGGAATCAATGTCAATAATGCAGTGATATCTGGTACCACAGGAAACTGCGGAATCACTATTTTGTTAACCTCTCTGAGGTCAATCACAAATCTGTATATTGGAGGTTTGGAAGGGTCAGTGCGTTTCAAAATCGGCAGAACAGGACTATTGCAGACATTTCCTCTAGTTTCCTCTATCACATCTTTCTGTATTAAGTCCTTCACGATCAGTAAAAGTGCACGTTCACCTTCATTTGAAATCCGATACTGTGGGATTCGTGGGAATTTAACATTCGCTTTCAGACTCAGCACATAAGGGGGAATTTCCAAAAGACCTACATCGTTAGGACCAGTCACCCAAAGAGTATCAGGGAGAGAACGCAGCTCCGGTGGGAGCTTATTCATTGACAGGTACATTGGAGAAATGACTCTCTTACCTAATGTGAGCTGTACTCCCGAAGGAGAACAGTACAGTGTCGCATGCAGGCGTTTCAACAGATCTAAACCAAGCAGATTTTCATTACAACCGGTTGTTAGAATAAGGGGTGCTTCTAGTTCGCATGGCCCAACAGAAATTGACAAAGGACTAGAAACAGGATTGTGAACAGGGGCGCCTGAGAAACCTACTGAAGTGTTAGTTAAGCCAGACAGACAAAGGTGCGCCAGGGAGTTTCGCATGCATAATTGAACTTTTTGCCGCACCAGTATCCAACAGAAACGGTTCGACCACGCCTGATGTAACTACTGCGACATAAGGTCCACTCTGATCAACTGGAAATGATACTACTCCCTCTCTTTGCCTGTGGCTGTCCTAGTAATCACTTTTCTGAATCTCTTCATTATTTTCATAGTAATCCTCAACATGATACTGTGGTGATCTACCTAGTTTTGTAGGTTGTACATTTCGCTGATCAAAATAATTTGATGGGCGATCAGCCTGTGGAGTCATTGTACCACGTCCTCTACCTCTAGGAGCTTGCATAAACCCACCATTACCTCTCTGAGCTGGGAAAACCACTGGTCTGTGCGTGCAGTACTGGACACTCGTTCTTATAATGGCCCTCCTTTTTACAATAGGCACACTGATTCCATGCTAACTGTTGTCGAGGAAATCCATAATTAAATCTTTGGGACGTCCCTTGTTAGAATTGTGGCTGTTGCTGAAACTGGGGTCGCTGCTGTGAATCTGACTGAATTGAGCGAGGCGGATACGCCTGTTGCAAAAGAACTTTAGTCTTCAAATCTTTTGTCTTCTTTTCTGACTTTTCCTTCTCTTCTTTCTCTCTATTCTCGTAATACTGAGCCGTTGCAAGTATTTGTGCTGTCGTCGACACTGCCCATGCACTCTCAGAATCCTTTAACTTGTTACTAAGCTCAGGTAGTAAATTAAACACAAACTTGTCGACAAACAACCAACAACCTCTGACCTCCCTCAGTACTCATATCTTGCCCACTGTGGTCTACGAAGGTCTCTTCAAATCTAGTGAAGGAGTCAGAGACGCTTTCGTCCTTCTTTTGCTTGCATGCTGATAGTTTATCCCAATTGACCCGTAACGCTGGCATCAGTGTTTTCATCAGATTAATTATTATACCAGGTAAAGCAGCAATCAGAGGCTCAGGTTTAGCACCACCAACTTGTTGCGCGTCTGCCGCTATAATAGCTGCCCAATCACCTCCTAAGGCGACTGGGTGGTTCTCTTGCCGAATCTTTGCCCATATAGGCTGTGGCACTACATTGCCAAATAGCATTTCAATGTCTGCCAAATTCATGACACACGCTTGAACTGTCTGCGTTAACTCTTTATAATAACCAGCAGGATTCTTACGCAGGTCCGGAAATGCCTGTTTTACTGCTAATACTTCTTCCAAGGGATGTGTATCCACACTCTATGGAAATGTGCCGGAGCAGCTGCAATACCATTAACCGCATCAGCTTGAACTGCTTCGCGCCATATGGGTGGAACTTCCCTCATCGGATACTGACCTCGTCTTTTCCTAGTAATCGGTGAACCATCAGAACTCCTTAGAGACTGAAGAGGAGAGTAATTCCTATAAGCTAAAATCAGTTCTATCGCTTCCCTTACTTCTGAACCTATCACCATTCCTGCGGCGAACTTTTGCTGAATGTTTATCAAATCAGAGGGGACGGAATCTGAGTCATCATCGTTCCATTCCTCACGCACAAGAGAACACATCACGTCAAAGACATAACGTTGAGTTGGTTCATTCCATTGCATAAATGTATCTGACACTCTTCGTGCATCATACTTCGCAGCTTTCGACATCCACCTAAGAGCTGTCGAACCTAACATTTCTCGTTCCTGGGGACCAGGAAACTGGCTATGTCTCTGTGTAGAGTCAGAAACGGGGGTCCCAATTAAAGACCTGTAGAGAGGAGTTAAGATATTAGTTACAGAGTCGGTTATTTTCCGACGAACAGAAAGCGGAGTCAGAATGTTTACAGAGTTCGGGAACAGGGAAGCTGGAGCAGATGAAATGGTAAGGTTGGGAGTAGCAGGTAAAGCAGTTGGCGAAACGATAGGCAAAGGTGGAATAGGCAACCCAGGAAGAGGGGGTGCCGAGGGAACATTAACCACAGGAAGGACAGGAGCTGGAATCAAAGGAAGTGGAGCAACTATTCCAGGCTGACCAGCAGCTGGCTGTACAACAGGTAGTAACTGTGGCGCTGCAATGTCTTGTGCATACGGTGGAGGCGATCTCAACAGATAAGACAACAGAGGATCCTTTTCAGGGTCCTCTATCGGCTTAGCAGGACAAGATGGCAAGACAGGGTAGCATTTGTCAATCGCCAAATTATGTTTTCTATTCGCCATCTCCATTGCTTTCTCAGTCTCGTTGACATGCAGCTGCCTAGCATACTCCATTAATGTCAACCCTTTCTCTTTCTGTTCCTTCTTCGTCTTCCTAATTTCTCTCTGTTTGGCTTCTTTACGCCACACACGAAAAGAATCAAACATTGCCGGCCGGGCTTGCTTTTTAAACAACTTCATTTCTAGATTGTCTAGAATTTCAATTTCAAAGCTACCATGCGGTGGCCAACTAAGGACACCATCTTTCCTGGTGTAACGGACCCACACTTCATTATAAGCGATAGGACCTACACCATGTTTACAATAGAGCTCATATGTAGGAGTTCCAATCGGAGGAACTGAACACGGATCCTCCAACCGGGAATCCCCATTGCAACTTAACCAGGACAGGAAACAATTACTACTGTTAGTCATTATAAACTAAGGACAGATTCCAACCAAAATGCGCAAAGAACTTAGGCCTACCAAATGAATCAATACCAAAACAAAGATTATCTAAACAAGAGCAACCAATGATAATCTACGAATTCAAAAACAAACGTATCCAGAGAGCAAAACAAGAGCAACAAAAGCACAACCAAACTGAGCGCAACCCACTTAATACTTAACTGAAATGTGGAAGACGTCACCAAGGAGAACCCGTCTACGTCTCGCCGTACTAAGGTCTGCACCTCGGGTCCAAGACAGGGCGACAGTCAGGGCAGCGGTCCTGTAGCCGTCTGGGAACAGGAACCCTCGTGGAAGAGATCGTCGGGCCACTTTTACGACATACAGGGATCGATGAAGCGGGGTACCTCCCTCCGGAATCTTCACACGAAGCTCCTCGAAATTTTCAGGCTTTGGACCGGTACCGGATGACGTCGCCCTACGTTGGGCGCCAATTTGAGGTTCTGGACTTTTTAAGAGTCCAGAGGTGTCAGGGAAACAACACCCAAAGACCCCTGAGTTCCTTCCTGCCTTGGTGCACAAATAAACAGAGACGCGGGCTTCTCGATGGTGGCGTCAGAGACCAAGGTTTATTTACTGCAGGGACACAGAAGTCATAGGAACCACACAAAGGCAGAATCTACGAGACTGTTCGAATTGCAAGAAGTGGGTTGCTCCTTAAATACACGAAATATGTCTTTAGGCAACATTACACAAATATTTTTCATGCCCAACCCGGTATCCCAAACAAACAATAAACAGACATCAAACAATAATTAGTCGTAGGTTTTCGGTATTCGATCAAGTCTCCTTGTCAGTTTTCCATTCTTTGCCCGATCCTCCCCATCATAAAAATCGTATCCTCCCCAGTGTAAAAGCCCAGAAGGAGAGGAACAGAGCCAGGTGTGAGGGATTGAAAAGCAGGATAAGAGGTGTTTATGGATCGTAAACGGGCACGGCTACCGTATTCGGCTTCTCAATCAGGACAATGGACACGAGAACTAGTATAGCAGGATTGGCCTCAGGCAGGGGAGGCAGCTTGATTCTGCCTAGTCACGCAGCGTCAGCTTCCTCGGGCTTGAGCTTACGTGTCCTTAACAAGGTGATTCTGCCGGGGTCATCGCTCGTCCATTGACTATGTGAGGGCAAGAAACAAAATGGGTGCCGTATCCAAAATGGATGCCATGATATTACAACAGAATGCCCTATTTCTCAGTGAATTCATGCTCGTAGTGCGGCGAAAACACTGTCATGTATTAAATGGATCATTTACGGTTCATTGGTACCAAAATCGTGTCAGTACCACGATACCGAATACACGGGTTCGGATCGCTACAGAACCTCAGCAGCCTATCTACATAATACACATTATTTACAATTATATACAAATGGGCTTATACTGCTTTACCTACGTCAAGAAATAATAATCAAAAATCAAAATCAAAAATCAGAAAAGGGATGAGGATGAAGGTAGATAAAAAGAGAGAAAGAGAGGACCAAATCAGCAAAACGAGGATTCCATTAGGCATATATAGAGACCAAAAAGCAGGGAGAAATGCATCAATATTCATGTATGAATCCTATATACATAATGGCATCATCTCAGTATATACACATATGCATATGCTCCAATATCCTGATTTTAGTGGGATGAATTGTGCTGCCTTCATAATGTAGTCAGCATGGGTACATGAGACAATACACTGTATAGGGTGTAGTGCAGGTCAAAAACTTCCTGATGTTTTTACGGATGCCTACTGTTAGAATATCATATGCAAGGACTCTCTTACTTCCCCTGCAGGCTTTACACTTCCCGCATGGGAAAACCCTTGCATGGAACCAAAAGCAGATCTCGGGGCATCAGTTAAATGACTACGTGCTAGGTCATTTGTCAACAACCTGGCCTTCCTAAATGTGATGAGGGGATTCGATGGAAGATCCTCTCCTATCACATTATCTCTCTGCAATATGTGCCAATTTTTCTTCATAATTTTTTTCAGATCCCTCGCATTCCTTGAGAAAGTAGTAATAAGACGAAATTTTCCCTCACTGGTTCTGCAGTCTGTACTTTGTGTTTCCTTATTCATCAATAGATCTTCCCTTTTTATAGCATTTACTCTCCGAAAGGCCTCATCTAGGACTTGCTGGCTATAGCCCCATATTTTGAAACGTGTTATACTGTCCCTTGCAGCCAATTGAAGCTCACTGTCTTCCGAACTATTTCTCTTCATCCTGAGTAGTTCCCCATAGGGGATACTCTTCACCAAATTAGTGGGGTGGCTGCTAGAGGCATGCAGGACAGAATTCCCTGCAGTTGCCTTCCGGTAAAGCCTCGTCTTAAGCCGCCCATCCTCCACATAGATGTTCAGATCTAAATAGTTCACTGATACAGCACTCACATCTCCAGTGAACTCAAGGTTAACCTCCTTCATATTACGGACCCCAATGTAATCTTTAGCTGTCTCCAATGACCCGTTCCAAATGATGTACAAGTCATAAATGAAACGGTACCATCTGACAACCCGATTGGTCCAATCTTTGTTTGCCTCACCCCAGGTAACCTGCTCCTCCCACCAGCCCACGAACAAATTTGCGTAGCTGGTGGGGAAGCAGGTGCCCATGGCCGTACCTGAGGTCTGTCCATACATCTGTGTCAAAAGAGAAAAATGATGTTAAACAGACAGAATTTGGCAAAGTCCAATACCAACACACTATGTTCTGTATACTTCAATAGACATGTGTCCAAGAAATATTGCATGGCCACCAGGCCATCTTGATGTGCTATTGAAGTATATAGACTAGTAATATCCAAAACCATCATGTAGTAACCTTCTTCCCATTGCAACGATGCAATGTGACTTAGCAAGTCTTTGGTGTCTCTAATGTACGATTTAAGAGTTTTCACATGAGGTAAAAGAAAAAAGACCACATAAATCGACATGCTTTCGGTGAGAATCCCTTGCGATGCCACAATAGGTCTCCCCGGCGGTGCCAGCTTATTCTTATGCACCTTCGGCAAATGGTAGAAGGTAGGGATGGTCGTCTCAAAAATAAAAATTTGTCCATAGCCAACAGTCCTTTGTCATGCCACTTTGAGATGAGGCAATGGTAATTCACAGCACTCTTATGGTATTTATTTGCAGTGATTCCAATATATGTCTGCTTGTTAGTAAGTTAGTAAGTTGACGCATTGCCTCCCCATCAATTGTGAACAGTGCCCATCTATGGGCGTGATGGATGATTTTTGTTCTGCATTTAATGTGTGAGGTTATTTACTTCATTGTTGGCATTGAGTCTGACAATTACTGTTTCAGAGATGTCTATTTATGTATTTAGACATTCCAAGATGGCACAAACAGGGGGGGAGCGCCGGGGGTGTCAGAACAAGTCAGAAGGCAGCAGCAGCGAGAAACGAGCCTTTGCAAGTTGGAAGTAGGTGGGAGACACAGAGCCATAGTGACGGCCAGTTGAAATCAAAGGTATCTCCACAGCAAACACTCCAAAGGCGGAGGCTCCATATGGAGAAAGCCGATGATACAGCAGATAAGGTTGGAGACAACGCGGGCATTTAAAGGTATTCTTTTCGCACTAGAGCTCTGGGCGCTCAGGAAAATTTCTACGGGGTAAGTGAAGCAGCTATTATTATCCCTAAAAAAACTTCTGAAAGAACAGTCAGTATTACTTGCCGAAATCTCCCCCCCACAGCTTAAAGTTACTCCCTCTTTAAAGTCTTATTATAAAGTTCTAACTCACGGTATGGCTTCCGGGGGGTGTGAGGCTGCTAGCAGCAGTAAAGAAGAACCATCGATGCTGAATAGCGAGCATCAAACAGCTGATATCACTAGAAGCAATCTGAGTGGCTCAGAAAGTTGTACTACTGGAAGGGTAAGGGGGAGTGAAACTGGGCCAGTACAGGGGATTGGGTTAGTTTTCCAGGTTCCCATTCAAAATAAATAAAGTGTGCTGACCACGCAGGAGGCTGGGGACCCACTAGGACCACAACTGGAACCATCTGAACAATCCGAACAAGAGTTCCCTTTAGCCTGCAGCAAATCCACCACAACCTGCGTATACACCTGTGAGGCGACTCAATACAGATAACTCAGAGCTACCTTTGGCTTCTATACTTTTGAGTCTCCGAGAAGAGCTAAAAACTCAATTTGAAAAATCAGAGGCCAATCAGTCGGATATTCAGTCCTCTTGCTCGGTTCTAGCTCAAAAACTAGATGATGTAGTTACACGGACTGGTCAATTGGAGGTGGAAGTTAATCTGATGCGTAATGATATAACCAAAAACTCAAAAGGCGTAGAGACATTGGCTAAAGAGAATGCTGCTCTTAGGGAGGAGATGGAACGAATTGAGAACCATTCTCGCAGAAACAATTTGCGAATCATAAATGTCCCGGAGGCTGTGGAAGGGTCTAATGTCAAAACCTTCCTAATAAAACTACCAAGGGAGACAGCCTTAAAAGAAAGACCCGATATAGATATTGAATCGGAGATCCAGCGGGCCCATAGGGGCCCATTTAAAAGGAACATGCAACGGCAAAAACCTAGGAAGATACTGGTAAACTTCCTATCTTACTCTGTCAAAGAGATTATCCTGCTGGCTGCCTTAAAGAACGGACCATACACTTTTCAGGAAGTGTCATTTAACATTAGGTCAGATGTTTGCCATGACACGGATCAAAAGCAGTAGGAGCTAGGGAGAAGAATGGTGGAGCTAAATGCTTTGGGTGCAAAGGCGCAGCTAAAATTTCCAGCAATGCTTTGTTTAATGTGGCATAACCAAATGCGAAACATAAGATCTGTTGAAGAGGCAGACTCCCTAATAGAGGCAATAAAGAAGGGGGAGAAATCTTGAATATAAAAAATCACTGGTCAATTATCTGAAGTATCAAGAGGGGTCTCCCCAAAAGAATTGTAATTCACTGTGAGTTCACTGTAAAATATATGTACACGAAAATCGATAGGAATCACTAAATATGCACATATAGAGACAGCGGAAATATAACTGTAAATAAAATAGTGGAGTGGGTGGGTGGGGTGGGTAGGGTGGTAGAGTCTCCTATTTACCATAAGGTCTTTGAATAAGCCCCAGTCTCTCTTGCAGTTCAAACAGGCACATGCCTGACAGTAAACGGAGGGTTCCCAAGTGGGGGGGGTTACCAGGAGGGTCACCGGGTGGGGAGCAGTGGGAAAAAAAAACAGTCCTCATTTCCTATCCCATTATATATTACTATACAGCAATACATTCTTTTTACAACCTTTAGAGAAGCACAAGGTAAAGACTCCAGGTTTTAAAGTACTGGATAAAGTACCCGATAAAACAAATGTCGATGTCAGGGAAAGATGAAGACATATTAATAACGACATGGAATGTCATTGGTTTAAGAACGAAAAGTCGACAAGGCCTTGTACTGAGGTAAATAGAAGGGTCACGTGCACATATAAGCATTATCCAAGAAACCCACTTAACGGAAATAGAGTAGAGCACTCTATAGTAAACAAAATTGGATAGGGAGTTTTTTTGCCTCCGATCAGATCGAATATTCTAAAGGAGTGGCAATAATTATAAGGAAAGGCGTAGGAGTTGAACTGATCTCTTCCAAAACTCATAGTTCAGGCAGATGGCTGATGGCCACGTTGAGAGGTTCAGATTATGAAACTGTCTGTATAGGATTTTATGGTCCCAATATCGACGATCCTCAGCACATAACAGACCTACAACTCTTGGCAGCAGAAGCTGCAGTTCCAGTAATAATAGGGGGAGACTTTAATACGCTATTAGACCTAGTACTAGATACGAGTCGGAGGGGAGTTACCCCTCAGGGGATAAAGACAAGACAAGCACTAAAACATATGCTAGTCGAATTGGGCCTGCTTGACTCTCGGAGGCATCTAAAGGCAGGTAAAAGAGCATATTCCTTCCACAGTAAGAAATACCAACATTTTTCCCGGCTGGATTATATATTTGTGGATAGGGAATTGGCAGGGAGTCTCAAAGAAGTATGTATACTCCCAGGACATATTAACGACCATGCAATGGTGAGCATTATATTGAAGGGACTTAAGAAACTGAATAATCCAAGATGGACCCTTAAAAGGTCCATATTGTCGGATTTAGATGTCTCTGCTCGCTTTAAAGAAGCTACCATTGAATTTTTCAAGATTAATAGCCAATCAGCCCCGATAGGTATCACATGGGACGCTTTTAAAGCATTCATGAGGGGGGAGGTACAAAGAGCGGCTTCTTATAAGAATAAGATAGAAAAGGCAGAATTGAAAAGATTGGAGGAGGAGATTGGAAAGTTAGAAGGAAGAGCACAGCAAGATACAGACGATATGCAGTCAAAAGAAGAGATTATGAAGAACCTTGAGGTGGCCAAGATAAACTATAGGATTGCATTAGATCTGAAGTGTAGGGCAAGATGGGACATTGCTTGTATGCAACATTTAGAGTATGGGGAAAAAGCGGGTGCACTTCTTGCTTGGAATTCTAAAGCTGAGAGAACTAGAAACTACATTAATGAGCTGTCAACTAATCAAGGGGGAACGATTATCAATAAAGCAGAGGAAATACAGGAGATTTTTGTTTTCCTCTTTTCTGAGCTATATTCGGAAGCCGGGCGACCAGATGAGGAAGCATTAAATAGTTGGTTGAGAAACTTAGGCCTACCAGCCCTTACAGATGATGGTAGGAATTATTGAGCAGCTTAAACGTATGAAAAATGGCAAGGCTGCAGACCCAGACTTCATACCAGTAGAAGTATATAAATTTGGTATTAGGTGAAATTGTGCCAGAGATAAAGGCTCTCTTCAATGCAGCCTATAGAGAGGAAGGTACCACCTCGAGGTCTTGGAGTGAGGCTATAATAACTCTGATTTTAAAACCTTCAAAAGATCCAAAGAGAGCAGGTTCTTGCCGTCCGATTTCTTTACTCAATACCGACCATAAGGTATACACAGGAATTTTGGCATGCCGCCTGGCTATGGTCGCCCCCCAACTAATTCATGTGGACCAGAAAGGTTTTGTTCCAAGGCGACATATACAGGACCTCACATTGTCCCTGATTGGAACAATAGACTTGGCAGCTGCACGATCAATTCCGTTGGCAGTAATAACAATAGATGCTGCTAAGGCATTCGTATGATTTAGCTGGGGGTTCCTATAGGGGGTGCTGTATACCATGGGTTTTAGTCATGATTTTATAAGGGCTATGCAAAAACTGTATGGACATCCAAAGGCCAAGATTCTTATCAATGGCAAGTTGACCATAAGTTTCGAGATACACAGAGGGACAAGGCAGGGTTGTCCTTTATCCCCACTCCTCTTTGACCTCTAAATAGAGCCGCTTGCACACCTGTTGAGAGCAGATGAACAAATCACTCCTATACTCCAACTCCCATCCCATAGTAAAATCGTGCTGTATGCAGATGACCTAATAATATATACTTCTGATCCAACCCTTACACTAACAAGAATTGAACAACTGATATGTGAATATGGGACTTTTTCAGGGTATGCTATTAATCTATCTCAGACAGGAGTGATGTGCTAGAATATGGAGGGGTGGGGAGGCACAAGATGCAATGAAATGAGATACCTGGGGATAGATGTCATTGAAAAAATTGAGGAGATTCCTTCATACAATTTGAGGCGAGTCATGAGAGAGGTGGAGAAACAATTAACCAGATGGAAGAAATTGCCGCTTTCCATATATGGGAGAGTGAATCTGGTTAAAATGTCCATCTTGCCAAAGCTCACTTAAAAAAAATAAAAAAATGAAAAACATTTCCCTTACTGTCCACTTGTGAAAAATTGCAAAAGGTTTTTGCAAAACCGCCAGTCATTGCTTACTGCAGAGCTCCAAATTTATGATCTCATATTGTGAGAGCTGAACTCAAGCAAGCTGTAACAAATGCAGAGGTTCATTGCCGTGGCTCTAAAAGGTGCATCATGTGTGAATATCTTTTACAAACATCATCTGTAACTAGTTCTGTTACGAGAAGGACCTATGCAATAAATCAGCATCTTACATGTCGCTCAACATGCATTATTCATGTGATTCAGTGCCAACGCCAAGCTGTAAAAAGCAATATGTAGGCCAAACAGTGAATGACCTCTGTACACGATTCAGGAACCACAAATCAGCAATAATTAATAAGAAAATTGACCAGCCTGTAGCCAATCATTTTAACCTTGTGGATCATTCACTATCAGATTTAAAGATTTTCCCCATGGAAAATGTTTCAAAGGAAGAACTACTGGACTCCAGGGAAAACTTCTGGATGTACTGTTTAAAATCACTGCATCCAGATGGACTGAACATTACTAACACAACCTGATTACTGCATATCTCAAGAGCTCTTAGGACTGCATTGATTCCACATTCCAAATGGAATCTTCACTCATGATGCTTTTTGAACATTCAACTGTGTCATCTGTGCAGCCACAGAGCAAACCATCTTGTACTACCTGAGGAAGGCGTAAGCTGAAACGTTGTAGTGGAAATATATTTTTGTTCTTTGATGAATCTATCTGTTTGAGTCACTTCTTTCTTGGATATATAAATATTGTATTGTTTGGATCAAGATAGTGATTGGACTCCGGCCCACCGTGCAATGTATGCCATGCCATGGATTGCTGCAGGCGCAGCTCGTTATTAACAAGGAGACAGATGCACTGTTATTCTGTCACACTGCCTGGCAGGCACACATATTGCGAGGTTAGAACATCGAAAGGGGACCCGAGGGAAATCTGCTAAACTTCTTATAACAAGGACTTTTAATGGAATACCCTGCGCCTTTTTCAATAGAATATAGATACCCATAGGGTTTAACTACCAGTCTATCCCAGCAACACTCACCTGGTACTACAGCATTCTGGGAGCTGTAGTTTGTTCACAAGCTGCCGAGGAGTTGCCATCACGTGACCACGGTCTGCGGACTACCGCCAATGGGAGAGACATTTAACATTTAAAAAGGTGGGGGTAAAAGTAATTCGTTGTACTCAGCGGCATCTGATGAAGGCCGGAAGGCTGAAATGCATTATGCAAAGATGAACTATTAAAGATTTCCTGACGCTTCTCCTGAGTGGCCTCTACCTGTTCTCTTGGGAGTGGGATGCTGTGAATGTTTTCGTGCTAGCCAGAAGCGCGTTGTAGGCCCCGTTCTGTGAAGAGGCCAGAGCATCACTGGCTCCCGCTGCGGTTGCAGTATTGTTTGGATGAAGATATTGATTTGAATCCGGCCCACCTTGCAATGTATGCCATGCCATGGATTGCTGCAGGCGCAGCTCGTTATTAACGAGGAGACAGATGCACTGTTGTTCTGTCACATGGCCCCGCAGGCATACATATTGCGAGGTTAGAACGTCGAAAGAGGACCCGAGGGAAATCTGCTAATCTTCTTTTAACAAGGACTTTTAATGGAACACCCGCGCCTTTTTCAGTAGAATATAGATACCCATAGGGTTTAACTACCAGTCTATCCCAGCAACACTCACCTGGTACTACAGCATTCTGGGAGCTGTAGTTTGTTCACAAGCTGCAGAGGAGTTGCCATCACGTGACCACGGTCAGCGGACTACCACCAATGGGAGAGACATTGAACATATAAAAAGGTGGGGGTAAAAGTAATTCCTTGTACTCAGTGGCATCTGACGAAGGCCGGAAGGCTGAAAAGCATTATGCAAAGCTGAACTATTAAAGATTTCCTGACGCTTCACCTGAGTGGCCTCTACCTGTTCTCTTGGGAGTGGGATGCTGAGAATGTTTTCGCACTAGCCGGAAGCGCGTTAGAGGCCCCATTCTGTGAAGAGGCAGGAGCATCACTGGCACCCGCTGCCGTTGCAGTATTGTTTGGATCAAGATATTGATTGGACTCCGGCCCATATTGCAATGTATGCCATGCCATGGATTGTTGCAGGCACAGCTCTTTATTAACGAGGAGACAGATGCACTGTTATTCTGTCACATGGCCCAGCAGGCATACATATTGCGAGGTTAGAACGTCGAAAGGGGACCCGAGGGAAATCTGCTATACTTCATTTAACAAGGACTTTTAATGGAACACCCGCGCCTTTTTAAGTAGAATATATATACTCATAGGGTTTAACTACCAGTCTATCCCAGCAACACTCGCCCGGTACTACAGCATTCTGGGAGCTGTAGTTTGTTCGCAAGCTGCAGAGGAGTTGCCATCACGTGACCAGTTAGCGGACTACCGCCAATGGGAGAGACATTGAACATTTAAAAAGGTGGGGGTAAAAGTAATTCCTTGTACTCAGCGGCATCTGACGAAGGCCGGAAGGCTAAAATGCATTATGCAGAGCTGAACTATTAAAGATTTCCTGACGCTTCCCCTGAGTGGCCTCTGCCTGTTCTCTTGGGAGTGGGATGCTGTGAATATATATATATTATCTACTGGCGGTCGCCAGTAGATAGTTATAGTTAGGACCGAGTTCCCATAGTAAATCTGAAAATTCTATTTTGAATAACTTTGGCACTGGTTGACTTATCTTCGTGAAATTTTCAAAACTAATGGGGCGCTCCGCTCAGCTCCTACCCTGAAAGTCTCGGGGTGATTCGTCAAGCGTGGGCTGAGAAAAAAGGGGGGTCCCAAAACGCGTTTTCCCCATGCATTTTCCTATAGGACCTTTAGTCGAAGGTACAGCCCGAACGGCTGAACGGAATTACACCAAATTTGGCAAAAAGGTAGCCCTTGGTTCACACTCGTACCTTTTGCTTAAATGGTGTAAATCCGTTCAGTAGTTCCTGAGAAAATCAAAAGTAAAATCACATATATATCTGGGCGGAGCCTAACCACACATCTCATCGTGAGATCTGATTGGCTGTCAGCACTTCATCCAAGAAGTGTTGGCAGCCATCTTGGGACCAATATACATGATAGCACCTCATTAAAAAGCATTGCGGTTAATAGAAGGTTTTAAGACTTTAGTTACATTATAAATCATTTGGTGATGGTACCATACCCATTTTAGGAATTGTGGTGTGTTCTAAGTGATTTTACAATGTGAAAAAGCCTTCTGCTGTGATATCATGAATCATGTTTGCGAGAAAACTATTTTCTCATGCTTTTCCCACAGAGGTTTGGAAGGTGACCTATAAGCTAAACTGAAAGCATATTTTCTGTAAATTCACATTATCTTTCTCAGTCATGTGGGAATGAAGTCTGACATTCTCAGTAAAACATGTACATCCAACAAGGGCAGAGACTGTCGGTTGATTCCTTTGTGTTCTACTGCAGCTTCCCAGAGTGTTCTAACGAACAACTAGAGCGCTAACAGTCTTACTTATGTCAAAAGTATGGCACACCTGAAGCCATCTTGATTGGAATAAAGTGGTAGCACTTAAAACATTTAATTTACAAAGGAACAAAATGAGGGGGTTCATTTTGCCATAGAAATTATGATTAGTGATGCAGAAAGAAAAATTAGGGCACATTTTGACTTCTCAAATCTTCTTCTATTTCATAAAAAAATTCTGACATGCAGACTGAAACATGCACTTTGAATACCAGCAGCAGACTTCCCTGGTGAGCAGTAGTTTTACTACAGTGATCTAATGAGCAACTAGAGTGCTAACATTCAGAATTTATGGCAAATGTGTGACACATCTGAATGCCTTCTTGATGGAACCAAAATAAAAAACTGAAAGTATTCCCGCTAAGGAGACTGCAGTAAATGAGGAAATTAGGAAACTTCATAACAATAAATCTCCCAAGAAGGCCACCAGAGACAATAGAGCCCAAATGTAGCCCAAATATCACCCAGATGTAGCCCAAGTATAGCCCAATGACAGAAGTGTGCAAAACACTTATTTGTTGTGTATTTGCAGTTTTATATAGTGCAGACTTGTCAGGTATTGGAGTGCTTTACATGAGCATTGGTTACATCACACAATTTTGGTTGTAGACATGGGGAGATTTGACCAGAATCACAGAATGTTGAGCTGAAGCAGAAACTCCAACCTGGTTCCCCAGTTGCAAAGTCTGCAGCTCTGGAAGTAACACCACATCCTCTCCCCTAGGTGCAACATTTAATCAAGTGGTCAACTGGATAAAAAAAACAGAAAAATTACAAATAATTTAAAAGTTCTTTGTCGCTATTTGAAAACTCAGAAAATATGTCCTCATTTTAGTTTTTTAGAGCACTAACCATAATTTTGATGCAAATAAGACCCTCTCATATATGTAATTTCTAAAGGAAATACTCTAGGTATTACAGTTTTGATTACATCAAGATGACGTCAGGCGTTCCACACTTTTGTAATAAATATAGAATGTTAGCAATCTAGTTGTTCATTGGGAAACTGTTGAGAGGCAGAGGCCAGGGGCACGGACTCTGAAAATTGAAGGCAGGTAGGAGAGTGCAGATGCAACAATTTGACCACACTGGGCAGGCAGGAAGGGCAGTGGCAGCACAACAGACTATGGAGGGCAGTGGAAAGGGGGGCAGGGGCAACAAACCAACAATACAGGACTGGCAAGAGAGGCTGTGGCAATATAATAGACCATTGTGGGCAGAAGGAAGAGGCAGTGGTAGTACAACCATACATGCCAACAGACCCGTTTCAGCCAGGAAACGTCCAATGTTTTTAAGCTCAAATGGGCTTTATTTGATCTGTCTCCTATCTACAATCTCCTCTTTTTCAATGTAACTCAAAGGGGAAAATCAATACCCCATTTCTTTTTCAAAATCTCCCTCTTACCAAGTTCAAAATGTTCGCAAGCATGGTACATTGGACCATGGTAGGCAGGAGAAATTGGGGTAGGGACATGGAGTCGGATAACAGAGGACAGGAGGGACATGGAGAGGTGCACCAAACTGACCCTACAGGGCAGGCATCAGGGTTTGCAGCAGCACAATACATCACACAGCGCATGCAGGACGGGAGTGCAGCACAACAATCCATAGAAAGCAATAGGGAGGGGACAGGACCATGCACGAGGACAACAGAGAACAGAGGGGAAAGAGGCAATGGTAGCTAGCTGACCATAATGGACAGAGAGGAGTGAAAGCTGCAGCATAACAGACCATAAAGGGCAGGAGGGACGGATCAGGGGCATTACAATGGAACAGACAAGCCAGGAGGGAGGGAATAGGGGTCTGCGCATGGAAAAAGAGGGCTGGGGGCAAGGGGGCAGGGCAGGAGCAGCAAGATGACCATGGAGGTCAGGCAGGATGGGCACTAGAAACAAGACACACCATGGAGAGCAACAATGAGACTATGATGGCATACACACAGACCATGGAGGGAAGGTGGGAGGGGGTCAGGGGCAGCTAGCTGACCACACAGGGAAGGTGGGAGGGGCCATGGCAGCACAGAAGACCATGCATGGCAAGCGGGAGGGTTAGTGGCAGCACAATGGCTATGATGGGCAAGAAGGAGGGTGCAGGGGCATGCACAAAGGACCATGGAGGATAGAAGGGAGGGTCAGGACCTGGGCACAGACAAGAGAGTTCAGGGGAAGGGGCCTCACAACAGACCGCGTGGGGCAGGCAGGAGGAGCAGTTGCAGCACATAGACCAGGGAGGGCAGAATGGTGTGGCAGTAAAATGGACCATGGAGGATAGGGGCATGGCATGTGGACAGGCAGTGTGGAGGTGGCAGGGACAGGTTACAGTCATCTGACAATGCTAGGCAGGTGGGAGGGGAGTGGCAGCTCAACAGAACACTCAGACTAGATAGGAGTGGCAGGTCCATGGAACATGGTGGGCAAAAAGGATGGAGCAGGGGCATGCACAAAGACATCGGAGGGCGGGGGAAGGAGAATAGGGGCATCAGGCTAAGCACAGAGGCTAAGCAGGAGGACAATGATGGGCCATAGAATTGGGCAATGGAGGGCAGGAGGAGTGGACTGGTACATCATGCTAAATGGAGGGCAGTGGCAGCACATCAGACCATGCATGGCAGGAGGGAGGAGGCTAGTCCATGGATTCAGACAACAGAGGATAGGGAGGAGGTGGATGGGGCAGCAGGCTAACTGTTCAGAGAAGGTGGGTATTAGGAACTTTATTGTTTTTTTAAATGTTTGTCTGTGTGAACTACTTAAAATATAAACAAGTATGCAGCATAATCTCACTTTTATTCAGGAAGAAGAGGACGTTTGTGACTGTGACTCCGGATTCACTTGGCAGAAACACCCCCTGACCCTCCACCCCCCATCGCAAAATGTAATGCCCGTGAAAAGGATAGGTGGACGCAGTATTATATAGAACATAGTCCTGAGAGCACGATTGAAAATGAAAACTAGGTATAGTATATGGTATAAACTATGCACCAAAAAGTGTGATATAAGATGAACCGGGGCGTGAAATATAATATGCAATACATTGTGCGCAATGACAGATTCATTGGAGAGCGCGAGATAGCACAGGCTCTAGCGCGTGCTATGCGATATGCGCCTTGGAGTGTAATATGCACAGGGTAGTGTTGTGTAACCTAACTAGTCTCTAAAGTTCTAATCTAAAATATGGTCTGGGGAGTGTAACGTTGCATATGCACTGTGACAAAGATATGGATCCCAGATTGTAATATGTATGGCATAGCGCTGTGCGTTATAACATAGGCATCGAGGAAGGCACGTTAGATGGGGCAATATAACCCGTTCGAAGGCAAGTGTGGCATGACATATTCACGGGGTGGTGTTACAGTGCACATGGGCTAGAGAGTGTAATAGCATACGCACTAGCTGGTGGAATACAACACAGAGGTGTGAGGCACTCGGCAGTCACTGGTGGGTGTAACACAGCATTGGGCTCAGCCAGGAGCACGCTGTGACTCTCAAGTGAGGTTTGTCTCCTTTGCAGAGAGTAAAATAAAAAGTATTACACATCCGGCTGTGGCTGTGTGTTTTATTAACCGTGAGGGGGGTTTCTTGCATAGTTTGGTCGAATTTTTGTCGAATCAGCTTTGAATGGCTTGGTGTGCGTGTATATTAAATGTGCCCGTCAATAGCTACCGATGTTTGTATAAATAAATGACAAGGGTGTCTACTTGGAGAGTACCCACCGGCGGGGGTGCCGGGATTAGGCACGGTAGGGCGTCAGACATGTGAGAGCTTCACTAGCGGTGTTAATACATTCCATGTGGATTCATTCTATGCATAGTCGCCTTTTAATGAATATCACGCAACTCGTCATGGTGATAGGTACATACGGTTTGTCCAGCATGTCCTAGGTTTTTCTATAAATATATTTGTAAAAAAAATAATAAAAAACAAAGGCCGGCCCCGGGGGATGGGATCCCCGGGGCCATAAGTGGCCTAAGGAGGGAGGCAACGCAGCCCCCTCCTAAAGAATAAAAAAAAAAAGGCAATGACCCGGGGGTTGGGGTCCCCAGGGCCGATTAAGGCCTTGGGAGGGCCAAATTAATTTTTTTCAACAAACAAAATTAGGGTGCAGGTCCTGGGGGAGGGGTCCCCAGGGCCAGTAAATTAGAAAAAGAAGGGGGGCCACACAGCCCTCCTTCTTAAAAAAATAAAATAAATAAAAGACCGGCATCGTGCCGGAGGCCACGCCCCCTCCGTGCAGCACTCTGCAAACGCGCCCCCTGGCCAGTTGTAAGTTGGGGAATTAATTCCCCTTCAATACTGAGGGTCCTTGAGGGCCAACTAGCCCAACAGGTATCTCCAGTATGCGCCAGGAAGCTGCGTTGCAGACAGGTGTTCTTAGGCCACGCCCCTTTTTACACCTCTATGCAACACAGCTCTGTGGCGCTTACTGGAGGTACCTAGTGGGCTAGTTTGACCCTAGGGACCCTTAGGATTCAAGGGGACTTAATCTCTCAACTTAGAACGGCCACAGGGTGCGTTTAGACAGTGGTGAAGGGAGGGGACGGGGCCTGAGGTGACGTGTGCAAACACGCCCAGTGGCGCGTATTAAGTTGGGGAAATAATTCCCTTTCAATCCTGAGGGACCCTGGGGACCAACTAGCCCACCAGGTGCTTCCAGTAAGTGCCACTGCTCTGCATTGCAGAGAGGTGGTGCAGGCCGTGCCCCTTTTTACACCTCTCTTCAATGGCGCTTACTGGACCTAGTGGGCTATTTTGCCCCTCGGGATCCTCAGGATTCAAGGGGACTTAATCTCCCAACTTAAACAAGCATTGGCATAGCCAAAAGGTCTCGCCTTTGGGACCTTATAAGTGTTTAGCCATGCAACAGTTGATGTTGTTGCACCAAGGATATTGTGCTGGATAACTAAACACTTATAAGGTCCCAAAGGCAAGACCTATTGGCTATGCCATTTAATTAGCTATCAGTAACTCGTTATGTAAAGCGCCTAGATAAGGCTGTCCCATGAGCGCTAAGAGCTATGCTAGGAGTGGCAGTTTGCAGAGGACACCTTTGTACTCGCACATATATTTCGATTTTTGCTCAGTAGAACTCTGCTCAGGGTGCGTATTTACAAGCCCTTTCTTTTCGGTGCGTGTCGGCTCGTGCAAAGATAGGACTGTCCGTGTGTGAAAGGCGCCCTGTGCAGTGACACTAATAACACATCCAGCCAGGTGCAGGGTTCAGCAACCCTTTCGGTATGTGGCTTTTTTACAGTTCTATGATAAGAGTAGTAATATTAATAAGATAGCAATAATCGCATTAATTTAAATAACAACAACAGTAAGTGCAAATCTGTGTCCGCCCATGCTGACGAGGTCACAATACCAGCGGGGCCTCTGAAGAGGTCTGTCTGCGTCAGAACAGACAGCATTGATGGAGCTCGAACAATGAAAATGGAGAAGATACAATGAAAATAACCCAACCTCGAGCATGACAGTAAAACACCCCCAGATCCTTTCGCTGGCCACGCACTCTTGTGGCCCCTCTTTGGGTGCAGCTGATATTCCTTCTATGCCAGTGACGTGTAGTACTGCCTGACATCGACTCGGCCCCTCCGATCCGACTCTTCACCACGGTGACTAACTCTGATGACAAACAGCCCAGGAGCACTCTGCGACCCGGCTGGTGTACCGCACGCAGGAGGCAGCTGTAGTCGAGGCGCTAGGGCTGATGGAAATCAGTGCCTCCGGAGCCCCGGGCCTTTGTGTGGCTGAGGGTGATGGCACATAGCGCCGCTGACCGTTGCTCTGGGTGATGGTAGGCAGTATTGTGTGTGCGCACACACATATTCTGTGACATGTGACCCACACATCAACTCTGTACGTGAGGTAGCTGGCCAGCACACAATGCAGCAGCCTACTGCGCTTCACGTGGTAAGAAACAGAGAAGTGCGTGGCACGTGTGTGTGTTGCCAAACACAACAGGATGTATGTCTGTGCCGTGATACACAGCACAAAAGCCCCGTGCGCCCGCAGATTTATCAGCAGACAGCTCCTGATGACAAACAGCTCCATCGGTGCCGATCACGCTGTGCGTAGTAAGAGGTGGCATTAAAGAATGAGGTTAATGGGGAGAGTGTGGCGTTATGGCCAGAGCTTCCGAGCCTTCCACATCCGAAGCGCTGACTCACTGCATTCATTCTATATACATCGGCGAGTTAAATGCGGGGCCAGCTGCTGTCACACTGTATACTCTCGTAAAAAGGGCAAGAGAGGTGTCACGCACAGTGTGTGCATAAGGAGGGGTACCGAGAGCGGTGCCAGGCTCAGTAGGAGTTCGCAGAGGTACACCGGGTGGTGGGTAAGAGTTCGCAGAGGTACACCAGGTGGTGGTTTGGGAGGCGGGTGCTAGAGCGGTGTATGAAGAGGGACGGAAAGCGAGAGGTGCTCTGCACAGTGGGCATGCACGGAGAGGGACGGTAGGGTGCAAAGGCACTGTGTACGAGCAGAGGGGCACAGGAACGGTTGGCCTAGCGAGACATAGGGAATGGGCAATAGGGGTGCCAGACACTGCATGCGCGGAGCACTGAAGGGGATCGAGAGAGGTGCCAGGCGCAGTGTGTATGAGCAACGAGCACCAGAAAGGTGCCTGGAGAGGTACCACGTACTGAGTGGGTACGCACAGAAGGCCTTGGCGGAGAACCGTTCTGTGCCAGGCCAAGACACTGGGAGGTGGGCAGTGAGGGTGCCAGGCAGTGTGTGCTGAGCTGGACACTCAGACTGTTGGCCTAGACAATGCCGAACGCTGAATGTACACATGGAGGGGTGGGGGTGCTCCTCATAAACTCAGCAAGCCGCAGTTGGAGGGGTGCCAAGCACTGATAGAGCGCCCACAGGAACACGAGAGATGCCTCCCCCGGGCCTTTAAATGGTGGGAATGTGGTTTGCAAAGAGGTGTGGACACCGAGTAGGTGCGCGCAGATAGGTGGAGGAATGGACCGTGATTCCTTTTTACCCGCTGGGTGAACAGCTGATTGGAACACGCGAGGGGAGGGGACAGAGAAGTACAAGCCCCAGAGCACACTGAATTGCTTACGAGGTGGAGAGGCTTAGCAACTCATGAAAGTGTGCCATTATTAATAATGTAGCGCGTGTGAAACGGAAAGCACTAGTGTAGTGGACACAAGTGCGCCATTATTAATGTAGTGCTTTCAAAAAGCGAGCGCAAAAGGAAAAGCACTAGTGTAGCGGGCACAAAAGGGCGCCATTATTAACAATGTAGCAAGCGTAAAAGTGAAAGCCTTTCGCTCGCGCCTGGAGCTGAATGCAGCGGAAAGCGCGTGCGAAAGTGAAAGCATTAGTGTAGGGGACACTAAAGTGCGCCATTATTAACAATGTAGCGCACGCGAAAGCCAAAGAAACAAGCCTCGCAGAGAAAGGAAAGGCACGTCTGCCATTGTTGCAGATAAATGCCGTAATAGGATACTACAAGCAGGTCACTCCCCTTAGCTCAAATGTTGGCAGCTTACACAAACCTTGAAGGCTAGTGTTTAGAGATATACAGGGTCTGTGCAAGGCAGCAGCAATTCACACTACAAACAGCAAACAGATAACAAGCGCGGCCCTGGCAAGCCTCGCATACCGGAAGGGGCCGCGAGAAGCGCTCTGTGGTGGGGGAGGGGGAGGAGCATTGAGGCACAAAAGCGAAAGCAGGCTGGCTGGCGAGTGGTGTGCGATGTGCGCGCACCATGACGAGAGAGGAAAGCCATATGGTGCCTCTGCTCATCATTGTGCGCGTAACCGCACGCCCGTCGCCAGTGGGCTGAAGCTCTTCACAAAAGCGGCACGATGCACGTGATTGTGCGCGTGCTCGCCATGCAATCCGCTTTTGGGAGCACTTTTGGGAGCCCCTTTATTACAGTCTCGCTGAGCGATCGCTTACGCGATAGCCAGCGAGACCTAAAAACGGCCACAGGGCGTGTTTACCCAGTGGGGAAGGGAGGGGACGGGACCTGGGGTGACGTGTGCAAACACGCCCTATGGCGCATTTTAAGTTGGGGAAATAATTCCCCTTCAATCCTGAGGGCCCCTGGGGGCTAATTAGCCAACCAGGTGCTTCCAGTAAGCGCCACTGAGCTGCGTTGCAGAGAGGTGGTCCAGGCCATGCCACTTTTTACACCTCTCTGCAACGCAGCTCTGTGGCGCTTACTGGAGGTACCTAGTGGTCTAGTTGGACCCTAGGGACCCTCAGGATTCAAGGAGACTTAATCTCCCAACTTAAAACGGCCACAGGGCATGTTTACACAGTGGGGAAGTGAGGGGACAGGGCCTGAGGTGACGTGTGCAAACACGCCCTGTGGCGCGTTTTAAGAGGTAGTTTTAATCCCCTGCCCTATTATATACTAGGGGCTTACAGAGGAGGTCATGCTGATCACAGGGGGACCCCAACGCATAGTGTTCCCTAGTGTATGTAGGTGTTTTCACTGTATTCTGAGTGTCTTTTAACATAGCACTGGCTCTAGGACTGGTTAGTCAGACTCAGTTACCACCAATATCCGTCTGAAAAGGTTGAGGGTACAGGATGATTTTGTGACAAGGCTTCTTTCTGCTCTTCTGTTTGTTCTTTCTGCACGTTAACCTTCTTCCTGCACTTTTCTTCGTCTTTGAGGACTTCTGTTGCTTCTTTCTGCATTTCTTTTTTTTATTTCTGTGCGTTTTTTCTTCTTTCTTCACATGTCCTATCTCTGTAGGCATAGTTAGAAATGAGCATTTAAAAAACCTTTGAAATTCACTGAAAAAACCATAGGTTTCAGGCACGTTATAGATAGGAATTAGCATTTAAACAACCTTAGAAATTCACTGAAAAAACCATAGGTTTCAGGGGCGTTATAGTTAGCTGGACTTTTCACTCGTACAAAACCATTGAAATTCCCCTGTTATAGTTAGTTCAGCTAACTATAACTCACGCGCACGCAATGCACTGCTGATGACGTCACATATTACATCACTCATGACATGGTCAGTGACATCACTCATGACATCACTGATAACATCTCAAATGACATCACTGATGACATCACTGATGACATCATCAAGTGAATGTGTGTTTTTCTGAAAATTACATATGTTTTATATATGTATATCTCAAGGTCGATGGAAGAATAAATGGGTATATAAGTGTCTAAATGGATGATTTATTTTTTGAAAAATTGATTGTATAACTGACTGATTAAGTGTATCTTAGTGAATACATGACTTAGTGAGTAATGTTTAAATATGTAAATATCTGTATCAGTCTCTCACTTTGTGTATAAGTGGCTGCATGGGTTGGTGAGTAGCTACATGAGTGTCTATATAGGTTATTAGTTGGTTTTTTGAGTATCAGTATGAGTGTCTGAGTGTCTGTATGGTTCGGTGGGGGGTATTACATAGTGCATAGGTGCATGAATGAGTGACTCACTGTTTGTATGTGTTGAAGACAGCATGTGTGCAGGACTGTATGGGTGGATGAGTGTGTGCATGGGTGTGTTAGTGAGTGAATGACTGTCTCAATAGTGTCTTTATGAGTAACTACATATGTTTTAAACTAGTATATGTGACTATTGCTGTATATAAGTGAGTATATGTGAGAGTGAGAGATTGGAAGATTTCCTGTATGAATAAGTATGTGTTTCTATAAGTGATTGTTTAAAAGACTAAGTATGTGTAAGTTTCTGTAGAAGTAAGTGTGGTGTTGTGTGTATAACTGTATATGCAAGTAAATGGTTGTTTGATTCTTTATTAGCATGAGTGACTATGTGTGTGGGTAACTCTATGTACGAGTGGAGTTGTGTAACAGGATGTACAGGTGTATGAGTACATATGATGAGTGAGTACATATATGAGTGACTGTATAGGACTGTTGGTGAATGAGTGGATGTGTATGTGGATCTTAGAATTACTGAATAGGTTGTTGTAACTGATATTGGTATGTCCATTGTTTTGAAAATTTTAGTTTCTATTTTTGAATGTGTGTATCAAAGGTTATATTAGGGGGAGAGGAGGTCTGCCACTCTATCACAAGAATGATGTCATCAGTGATGTCATTTGAGATGTCATCAGTGATGTCATCAGTGATGTCACTGACCATGTCATGAGTGATGTAATATGTGACATCATCAGCAGTGCATTGCGTGCGCGTGAGTTATAGTTAGCTGAACTAACTATAACGGGGGAATTTCGATGGTTTTGTACGAGTGAAAAGTCCAGCTAACTATAACGCCCCTGAAACCTATGGTTTTTTCAGTGAATATATATATATATATATATTCACTGAAAAAACCAAAGGTTTCAGGGGCGTTATAGTTAGGAATTGGCATTTAAAAAACCTTAGAAATTCACCAAAAAAAACATAGGTTTCAGGGGCGTTATAGTTAGCTGGACATTTTCCTCGTACAAAACCCTAGAAATTCCCCCGTTATAGTTAGTTCAGCTAACTATAACTCGCGCCCCCGCAATGCACTGCTGTAGACGTCACATATTACATCACTCATGACATGGTCAGTGACATCACTCATGACATCACTCATGACATCTCAAATGACATCACTGATGACATCACTGATGACGTCATCCAGTGAGTCTGTGTTTCTGTAAAGTTTTAATATGTTTAATATATATATTGAAAGGCCTGTTGAAGAATGAGTGGGTGTACAAGTGTGTGAATGGATGATTTTCTAGGTGCGTAACTGACTCTATAAGTGAGTCATTAAATGTATCTTACTGCAGACTAGTGACTAAACTGTGTGAATGTCTGTATGTGTCTGTGTGTTGGTGTATAAGTGGCTGCATGGTTTTGTGAATACCTATATGAATGTGTATATATGGGTTATTGATTGGTTGTCTCAGTATCTATATGGGTGCCTGAGTGTTTGTGTGGGTAGGGTGTGTGTGACTATGTGCAGAGATGTGTGAGTGGGTGATTCTAAGGTGCATGGTTTTAAGAGTGCAATTGTGATGGACTGTATGGTTGGGTGAGTGTATGTATGAGTGTGTTAGTGATTGAATGTATATCTCAGTTGTACATGTGTCAATAACGACATATGTGAAATGCAGTGTATATGTGTGTAAGAGTATATAACCATCTATATGTGAGAGTGTGTGATTGAGGGAGTGCCTGTATGGATGAGTGTGTGCTTGTATTAGTAATTGTATAAGAGTGTCAGAATTTGTTAGTAAGTGAACTTGAGTGTGTTTAACTGTATAGGTGAGTAAATTGGACTGTGATTAATTTTTTGCATGACTGACTAGGTGTGTCAGTACCTCAATGGATAATTGGCGGTGTGTGAGTGTCTATATAGGTGTATAAATGCATATGATAGTCCTGTACGGAGTGAATGTAAGTATGAGTGACTGTACAGGTGAGTGAGTGGAGATGTATGTAGACCTAAGAGTCAATGAGTGGGTATGTATTATTGGTATTGGAGTATCTATGGTTTTGAAAATGGCTGTCTGAAATTTTGAGTCGGTGTATCAAAGGTTATATTAGGATGTGAGAAGATGCACTAATTTATTATATGGATGACATCATCAGTGATGTCATCAGTGATGTCATTTGAGATGTCATCAGTGATGTCACTGACCATGTCATGAGTGATGTAATATGTGACGTCATCAGCAGTGCATTGCGGGGGCGCGAGTTATAGTTAGCTGAACTAACTATAACGGGGAAATTTCTAGGGTTTTGTACGAGGGAAATGTCCAGCTAACTATAACGCCCCTGAAACCTATGTTTTTTTTAGTGAATTTCCAAGGTTTTTTAAATGCCAATTCCTAACTATAACGCCCCTGAAACATTTGTTTTTTTCAGTGAATTTCAAAGGTTTTTTAAATGCCAATTCCTAACTTTAACGTGCATGAAACCTATGGTTTTTTCAGTGAATTTCAAAGGTTTTTTAAATGCTAATTCCTATCTATAACTTATCTCTGAAGATATCATGTTTAATGATTTTGATTGGATTTCTATATTTTTCAAATTCAGTGTGTCAATTTCATTAATTATCTTTTTTTAAAATACTTTTTTATCACCATTTTTTAAACTTATTTTTTCAATTAATTCTTTTAAAAATAAAAAAATGTTATTTGAACTTAATGGGTTTTACAAACATTTTTTTATATTTTTCAAAATATTTTTTTTTAACTATATGTTCAAAACTGTATTTTAAATATTTTTTTCAATGTTTTTGGATCCACGCACCCTATGCGCACCGTTCTCGATCCCTACGCGATAGCATCCACGCATGGTACGAATTGGGTACGTGTTTAGTGCGCAATCGCAATGCGACAGGTACGCGACTCCCAGCCTATACGCCACACGTTCGATGTACGTAACGCGACGTTTACGCACTTCCGCGATGCATCATCTGCGTCTATGACGCGGTCGGTGCGCGGATCCCGCGAAGTATTTCACATTTAAAAAAACATATGTATGTATTTCATGTGAATATTAATTGAAGACAAACTCTAAACTAGTCTTAAAACTAATATATTTTTACATCTAATCCTATCATTTTTTTTTATTCAATTTCACGGGTGCGCGCAGGGTGCGTGCTGCGTCAGCGCAGGGTGCGCGGATCCCATGTGACCTGCAAAAAAAGAGATTTGATTGGTTCATTACACTTCCTCTTCCAACTATTGAAAGACCCCACCCATTTCAATCATTCTTCTTTGACCTTCTTTAGAGCACCATCTCTTTGGAGAGAAGAAGATTTTTTAGACTAAGTTTACACTTAGCTCTAACTTTTTTCAACCAAAAATGGCTTCAGGGCAGCAGGCATCACCTGCATCACCTCATACTTCTGAGAATGAATTTTTGCCGGAGGCACCACCCAAAAATCGTTTTTCTTCAGTGGTGTGGACATTTTTTACTTTTCCATAGGGGCAGAATAAGACCAATGCCACCTTGGTCACGTGCAAGATTTGCAAAAGAGTCCTATCGAGAGGGGATCCTAACAAGAAATACTCTTGCGGCACGGCAAGTATAATGAAGCACATGAGGACCCTTCATCCAAACAATCTTGTATGAGAAGAGTGCCGACGGATGAGAAACACTCCTGCTCCTGCGCCATCCACCTCATCGCAGCCGAGCACATCAAGAGTGCATCCATCAGCCCAAACCTTGGACATCCGTCCTCAATTTCAATTTTTAAAAGTGCTCTGCAAAAGTGCAATAAGACTTTGTGCTATGGTGAGCAGTCGATCGATCTGATCTGCCGCCGGCAAGAAAGTCACATTTGCTATGTTTTTTTATTGTTCCCTGAAGTTCATTGTTTGGTTTCTCCTGTTTTTTTTTTGTTTTTTTTTGCAGAAAATCCAAATAAAATTAAAAATTGTTCAGAAAGCCCACAACGTGATGTGGAAATGTTCTACTTTTCTCGAGGGGCAAACAAAGACCAATACCACCTTTCTCATGCACAAGATTTTCAAAAGAGTTCTGTTACGAGGGGATCCTAACTAAAAATACTCATGCAGCACAGCAAGTATGATGAAACACCTAAGGACCCTTCATCCAAACAATCTTGCACGAGAAGAGTGCAAACAGATGAGAAACACTCCTGTTCTGTATCTGTGAAAAAAATCACAAATAAATGTATATTAATAACTTTCAAAATTATACTATTCCATTACTGTACAAACACATTTTATATAAATACTGACTAAGAAACTATGTCCCTGAACCACAAGTGTGACAATGGTTAATACACTACATGCATAGTGCATACTACTTTGAAGCAGTTCATGCCCAAAAGCCTACCTCACTAAAACTCTACATGCTAACTGACTAAATGATTACAGTACTATAAGGAGACACACTGGGTGAGTGACAGGGTGTTTGCTAGAAGAGTATGAATACTAACTAGGGAATTGAAGGTGTGAAACACAACTGTGTTGGTGATTAGAGGACTACATCCATACTGCATAGGCATTTAAAGCGGTCCATGTGCTAAGGCCTGGCTCACTGAATGACTACTTGGGTACTGACTGAATGATTAGAGTACAGCAAGGAGAGTGCCTAGGTGAATTTATAAGTGCTAGGCTTTTTGTACAGGGAATGGATTAGTACTTGGTACTGAATGGGTCACTAGAGGAGTGCAAAGGCAGTGACAAGATGTTTGCTGGACTGTATGGATACTGACTAGGAAATTGAAAGTGTGAAAGACAAGTGTCTAGGTGGTTAGAAGACTGCATGCATAGTGCATAGGGGTTTGAAGCAGTCCATGTGCTAAGGCCTGGCTCAGTGCATGAATACGTAGGCACTGACTGAATGATTAGAGTACTGCAAATATAGTATCTTGGTGAATTTATAAGTGTTTGAGTTTTCACACAGTGAATGGATTAGTACATGATGCTGAATGGGTCACTAGAAGACTGCAAAGGGAGTGACAGGGTGTTTCTTGGAAGTGTATGGATACTAACTAGGGAATTGAAGGTGTGAAAGACAATTGTGTAGGTGGTTAGAGGACTGCATGCATAGTGGATAGGGGTTTGAAGCAGTCCATATACTAAGGCCTGGATCACTGGATGAGTACTTGGGTACTGACTGAATGATTATAGTACTGCAAGGAGAGTGTCTGGATGAATTTATTAGGGTTTGGTGCAGTGAATGGATTAGTACATGATGCTTAATAAGGTCACTAGAGGAGTGCAAGTGGAAAGACAGGGTGTTTGCTGGAAGTGTGTGGATACTGACTGGGGAATTGAAGGTGTGAAAGACAAGTGTGTAGGTGGTTAGAGGACTGCATGCATAGTGGATAGGGGTTTGAAGAAGTCCATGTGCTAAGGCCTGACTGGAAAGAGAGTGTCTTGGTGAATTTATAAGTGTTTGGGTTTTGGCACAGTGAATGGATTAGTACATGGTGTTGAATGGGTCACTAGAGGACAGCAAAGGGGGTGACAGGGTGTTTCCTGGAAGTGTATGGATACTGACTAGGGAATTGAAGGTGTAAAAGACAAGTGTATAGTATGTTAGAACACTACATGCATACTGCATAGACATTTGAAGCAATCTATTTGGTACTTAGAAACTGACTAAATAATCAGACTATTTCTAGGACAGTGCTTAGGTAAAACTTTTTAAATTTTCAGTTCTGCCACAGTGAAGAGAATAGTACATGGTACTGCACCTTAGTGTCAAACCCTGACTCATTTTATCAATGCATAAGCAAAGACTAGCTTCTAATGCTACTAAAACTTGACAACATGACCGGTTTTAAAACAGTTATCTGTCAGCAAATACACAATGTTACCAAATACTTCTCTCACAGTGGTTCCCAAATGAAAACACAGACTCACTGTGTGATTCTAGACAAACAACACTATCCCTTGCACTATACCAAACACACATTTCTTCATCTAGAAGTAGTACTACATTTTAGTATAGAAACATAACATAACTCATTTCACAAATTCATAAACAATGACTGGTTTCTAATTCTACCAAAATATAAAAACAGCACAGTAATCTGTCTGCAAACACATGAAAATCACAAATGCTTATCAGAGAATGGTTTCTACATGCACACACACTGTCAATAGGATTGTAGAGAAAAGAAGTACTCCCTACACTTTAGCAGGAGAAATACATTAGTCTGATTAAAATCAAAATAGTCTACATACATCCCCTCACAATTAAATAACTCATCTTTCAAGTTCTTTTTTTAGATTAAGAAGTATATCAGTCACTCACCATATTTTCCTTTACAGAATCTCTGCACTGTGCACCTCCCAGCAAATACAAAGAATGGAAAAGCTTCCCTTTCATTTTCCACACATATACATGTAAACATCAAATCACAATCCTTCACACATAAACTCAAAAGCAAACACACATTTCTATTGGTTAAACATTTCAACCCTTTCCAACTGAAATACATTTCAACCCTTCCCCCAATCTGCCTTCTGCCTGTTACCATAGAAACAGGTCATGGAACACTGCACTAAGCACACAGGTCAGAAGTTCAGCACACAATGTTCCTACAAAAGAGAGGAAGTGTGCTTCACTTTTCAACATATCAGCTAATCATATATAATGTTCCTCACAATCTGTTTTTGTTAACCAATAAGAATCATACCTTTAAAAAACAGAAATATACACCCTACCTTTCAGTGTACAAAGTAGTCATACCACCAAAGATTTCTTGTCTTTTTTTAAAAAAAATCAGTGGATCCGCGCACCCAACGCGATAGGATGCGCGCACCTTGCGCGCATTTCGCCGTTTTTTTTTTTTTAAAAGGGGGCTCCAGGGGGTCCTTCTGAGACCCCCTAAGCACCTCTAGAGGGTCAGAGTATTTCCACTCTGCCCCCTTTATATGTGTTACACACTTATTCCCCTTGCTTCTTCAGCCTCGCATCTACCGAGACAGAAAATGGCTGCCAACAGTTCCTGGTTTCGAATGTACAGAGACACTCAACAGCCAATTAGCATTCAGCGCGCGATCGGGAGGGTGCGCGCTCGGTTCGGGGAGGGTGCGCATACGGTGTGTGTACGGTCCGCGGATCCTCCGTGGCCATAGATATTTATGTACTTTTAACTCTAATTTTCTCAGGAACTACTGAACGGATTCACACCATTTATGCAAAAGGCATGAGTCTGAACTGAGGACTACATCTTTGCCAAATTTGGTGTCATTCCGTTCAGCGGTTCGGGCTGTAGCTGCGACAACAGATCCTATGGGAAATTGCATGGGGAAAACACGTTTCGGGAGCCCCCTTTTTTCTCGGCCCCCGCTTGATGAATCACCACAAAACTTTCAGGGTAGGAGCGGAGCGGAGCTGGCCAAAAGTTTGGAAAATTTCGTCAACCGGCGCCACACTTATTGGGAATAGAATGTTGCGGATTTCCTATGGAAAATAGGTCCTAACTATAACTACCTACTGGCGATATTTTGTACAACTATATTTTTAACATCAATATTTTTTTTGATATTTTTATACTTACCTGTTTAAGTATAGGGAGTCAATATTGTCGCATCCTATATCTTTTCATCTATATTTTATACATCTAGATTTTTTACATCGATATTCTGTCAGTGAACCGCACGAAATGCATCCTGACATGTATTTTGGGATGCAAAGGTGCATTTTGTGGTAAGAAATTGAAGCCAAATGCCCACTCTGCGCCATCGTGGATTTTAATATGATTCCGCATAATCAAACTTCACGGATTACGCCCACTCTGAGTAGAAGGTGTCGAGACAAACTGGTCTTTCTGGGCAAACCTCTCTCTTGGATGAAGTATGTGAGTAGTAGAGAGCAGGAGGGTCTGGCCTCTCCATTGATACCCCTCTCTTGGATTGCGAGTATACATACTAGGGTGTACAGGGATACTAGCCTCTCCACTGGAAACTTTGCCTTGGATAACAGTTGTGCATAATTGGGTGTGTGGAGTGATTTGTCTCTCACCACTAAGACTGACTGGCCTCTCCGCTAACACCTCTCTCTTGCATGACAGAAGTGAGTGGTATGGTGTGCAGAGGTGCAGCACTATCTGTGACATCTCTCTCTTGGATGAAAGGTGCATATAGTAGTATGTGTGGAGCGATTAACCTCCGCACTGAGACCTCTTTCTTGAATGATGGGTGTGCATTGTAGGGTGTGAAGAGGGACTATTCTCTCCATTGAAGATGGATGTATGTAGTCGGATGTAGAGAGAGACTGGCCTCTCCACTGAGTTCTCTCTCTGAAATGACAGGTGTGTGTAGTAGGGTGTGGGGAGGGACTGAACTCTCCGCCGACATCTATCCCCAGAGCATCAGGTGTGCACAGTAGAGTGTGGAGAAGGAGTGGCCTCTCCACTGAGACCTCTTCCAAAGGTGATAACTGCATATGAACATTTGATAAAGGACTAGCCTCTAGATAAATCGCCTAAACCGTTCCAATTTTCACGATCCCATGAGCAAAATAAAAAAAATGTACGCTTTCTTCATCACAGTACTTATGCATTACGCACCTCCCTTCAATTACTAAGGGGACAGGATGTCTTTATCCTGCCTCTAATATAGCTTTATTTACTTCAGTCTCACAACCCCAGCACATTTTCCAATAAACAGTAATGGTAGCCATTTCATTACTTTGGGGGGCTATTACGATGGCGGGTGGACAAAGTCCGCCAGCCATCGTTTCAGCAAAAGGGACCGCCCGCTATGTGTGCGGCGGTCCCGCAAATCCAATTTGGATGCACCCACCACACTGGCGGGCGCATCCTGCATTTTTAACATTGCGGCGGGCGGTGCTTTCAGCAGCACCCGCCGCAATCTCAAAAAGGCATTTGTGCATTTGGATTCAGAAAGTGGCAGGCACCGCACAGTGCCTGCCACCTTGAGCATGCAAATGCAGGGGGTAGCATAGGTACCCGCCATGTGCACCCCCCACCCCCCTGACACCCAGGGGGCCCACAACGGGCCCCCACATGCCGACTCCGCATGCCTTTCAATGGTGGCAACGCCGCCATGGAAAGGCACTTCACCGCCTGCCTCTTGAAATAGATGGTGGTGTCTTGCAGACACCACCACCATATCATTCCCCTTTTCTGCCCAGTCTCCTCTTAGACGTCGGAAAACCGGCGGACGGTCTTCCCGTCTGCCGGGGTCCCCCTAGCATCCTAATATGGCGGGGGGAAATGGGAAGCAGGTGGTGAATAATGGTGGGCGGATTGCCACCGCCATTCAAGCGGTGGCAATCTGCCCGCCATTAAAATAGACCCCCTAAATCTCCAACCACCAACCAATCGCAGTGCTCACTGCAGAAGGACTTGCAGAATCCATTTACTCCTATAGGCGTAAGATGACTGACAGGAAAAAGAGGCCTCTCGACCAATCACATGGCTTCATTTTTTAATTTGTGCTACCATTGAACACTTGCAAGACTCTTGCAAACCCAACCATCCAGATATACAAACTCACTTACTTCTATTTCTGTCACATTTGAGGGCGATTGTGTTCTCTTACATGAATTACCACATCATCTTTTGTAGTGGCCCTCCAATTTTTTAAAAAAATATGTTTTTATTGTTTCCAAAACAAAACGATACAATCATCATCAGGATATATAGGCAAGCAGGTACTCACACAATGAGAATATGACATGGTTGCGAACAAGAGCAGGTGATATAGCCTTTACCAACATATATTGTGTTTCACTGTGTGATACAATAGCAGCATATGTCAACAAGGGGCATATGTATCAAATTCTCTATTTGCGATTCTCAAATAGCGATTTTTTGAGAATCGCTATTTGGGAATCGCAAACGAGATGTAAGATAAAATTCGGAAATTGTTAGCGATTCCTTGGCATTCCTTAATTGCGATTCGCAATTAAGGAATACCTTCCCATTCATTCCTATGGGCCTCCTGGGAAGACATTCTCAATTAGCGATTCGCAACTAGAGAATCGCAAATTGAGAATAATTTCAAGGGTGCAAGGGATGTCATAAAGACACCCTGATGCACCCCTGAAATGAGCATGTGTGCGCATGTGGCGCACATACATGCCCTAAGGGCATGTATGTGCGCCACATGGCACGTTGAAAAATGCCAAAAAGTCCATCTTTCAAAGAAATCGCAAATTACCACCAACTTGAAGTTGGTGGTAATTTGCGATTTCTTAAGGAGAATTCGCACAACTTGGGTGCTTGTTACATTGCATTTAAGGAATCGCAATTTGCAATTCCTTAAATGCAATCGCAAAATAGAGAATCGCAAATTTGCGATTCTCTAATTTGCGATGCCCTTTTGGGATGATACATCCCAAAAGGCCATTTCCCGTTCGCAAACGGGCCGATTCTGAGAATCGTCCCGTTTGCGAACGGGAAAAGGGCTTGATACATATGCCCCTAGGATCTTAGAAAACAAATATATTAGTAGCAACCAAATGGCATTGAGGATAATGTAAAAGACTCTCTTGCCGAACCCTTGCTATTACTAGACAAACTCCCTTTCCTCCCTCTCATCCCTCCCCGTTTCCTCGGAGTATCACGCATAATCAATAATTATCCCAACAGTAAGGTGCATCACGAGTGAGTACAATGAAGGTGTACTGCATCTATCAACAGTGAATTCACTCAGCGTCAGAGACAGATGTAATCAATAGTGGCCCTCCCATGGTATTCATTAGTATAATATTTGGTACATTTCCAATTCACATATATATCTGAAAGGAGAGATATAATATAAAAAGAAATGCTGTTATTTACATATAAAACTATGCAACTACTTCTATTTTTAAAATTTTTAGGCATTTCACAATGCTGTGCATCTTTTCCATTAGGGGTGTTCTAATGTGCAACAGGTGCTTTCTTTTCTTTTTGATGAAAAAAATGGTGTTAAATTCTTTTTAAATGTTTATTTGTTGTCATTTTGTTGAAGTTGAGTTTCTTAGGTTTATTTTTTCTTGGTACTGGTGTGAATTTATATTTTTTATAATTTATGTATACTTACTGAGTTATTTCTTTTTGCTTGTTTGTGAGCGGTGTCTTTTGTGTCTGGTTATCACTTTTTTAAGTCATAGGGCCTGATTACGAGTTTGGCAGTCTTGGAGAGGACCTCCACGCCAGCGCCCCTTTCCAAGACCGCCAAACCAGGCAGCTCTCCGCCTGCCAGATTACGAGTAGTACTCCTGGTGGGCAGTCTTGCTTTGGTGCCGTGATAGGGCTTATTAGTGAGCCTTAGTAAGGAACCCCGTTGGACCGCCAAAGTGCGCTACTGCATGACATGGACTGTGAAATCCAGGCCGTGCAGGAACAGAATGTGCCTAAAGACAGGGGAGCCCCCATGTGCCCCCTTGCATGCACCCCCAGGTCCTGAGGCAACAGAAGGTCCTGTAGGGCCCCCTTAGTTTCCTGCCTGCCACACTTTTCATGGCATGCTCACCGCCATGAAAACCATGGTAGTGAGGAAACTTGCAATATGCTTTATAGTGCCACAGCGGCATCTCCAGTATATTGGGGCCTCTGACTGCTATTCCACTGTCACGGGATCAGGGACCCTAGCGGCTGCAGTGGTACTTTGTTGGTCCTACCGCCAAAGTCATATTACGGCAGTAGGACTGCTGGTGTGATGGGAGCCACACCACCTCCGTGGATTTGGTGGTCCATCGGACCACCAAACTTGTAATTAGGCCCTTAGTTGGGTATTTGTTGAGATGTATATATTTCTTCTAAAAGAGTTTGGTTAGAGAATTCAGCAGAGTGTCCTCGTCTTGCATCGTTTTCATTTTTAAAGTAATTAGTTGATAAAATTAGTCTTCCATTCATATTGTTGATATCATTGTTTGTATGATTTTATAGGTTAAGGTTTATTGGATAGATTAGTTTTAATTGTCATTTTTTTTATCAGTCATGTCCTTCGATGGTAAAAGCTAGTTTAGGTATTATTTATAAAGTTTGATATATAGTTTGATATTTTTGAATATCTATCTATCTATCTATCTATCTATCTATCTATCTATCTATCTATCTATCTATCTATCTATCTATCTATCTATCTATCTATCTATCTATCTATCTATCTATCTATCTATCTATCTATCTATCTATCTATCTATCTATCTATCTATCTATCTATCTATCTATCTATCTATCTATCTATCTATCTATCTATCCATATCTATGTATCTATCTATCTATATATATATTATTGCAAGGCAGAAAGGCAGGCTGAATTTTTGAGGGCCAGCTGGCTGAGTGATGGTGTGTGCGCTTCCAATGCTAAGGGCACCTTTGATGAAAACATAACTACACGGCGGTCTGGCCGTGGGGAGCTGCACCATCGACCAGCTGGTAAGGAAGTTGTAACCAGCTGAGCGAGGCTGCCGTTTGAACTTTTCAGAATCGGATCAGCACATCACTCGATATGCAAATTGAACCTGCGTTCTGTGACACAGCCTACTATAGGAAAACATGAATGAAAATAATGCAAACTGAACATTTGAACTTACTTAAGGAACGTTATACTCGCATTGGGACTACGTGTCCCATCAGGCAATTAATAATGAGCATACGCCCACTGGGGGCAGATATCTCAAGGAATAAAACCGGAAATGTAAAGAATGCGAGCCTCAAATGAAGTTTGTTCAGCCCAAGAAGAAGAGGTCGTGGTACCTTGAAACGCGTTGGCAGCTAATGAAATTGCGGAGCGGAAAGGCAGGCTGCATTTTTGAAGGCCAGCTGGCTGAGTGATGGTGTGTGCGCTTCCAATGCTAAGGGCACCTTTGATGAAAACATAACTACACGGCGGTCCGGCCGTGGGGAACTGCACCGTCGACCAGCTGCTAAGGAAGTTGGAACCAGCTGAGCGAGGCTGCCGTTTGAGCTTTTCAGAATCGGATCAGCACATCACTCGATATGCGAATTGAACCTGCGTTCTGTGACACAGCCTACTATAGGAAAACATGAATGAAAATAATGCAAACTGAACATTTGAACTTACTTAAGGAACGTTATACTCGCATTGGGACTACTTGTCCCATCAGGCAATTAATAATGAGCATACGCCCACTGGGGGCAGATATCTCAATGAATAAAACCGGAAATGTAAAGAATGCGAGCCTCAAATGAAGTTTGTTCAGCCCAAGAAGAAGAGGTCGTGGTACCTTGAAACACGTTGGCAGCTAATGAAATTGCGGGCAGGCTGCATTTTTGAAGGCCAGCTGGCTGAGTGATGGTGTGTGCGCTTCCAATGCTAAGGGCACCTTTGATGAAAATATGCATATATATATTCAGTGAAAAAACCATAGGTTTCACACATGTTATAGTTAGCTGGACATTTTACTCGTAAAAAACCAATGAAATTGCCCCGTTATAGTTAGTTCAGCTAACTATAACTCGCGCGCCCGCAATGCACTGCTGATGACGTCACATATTACATCACTCATGACATGGTCAGTGACATCACTCATGACATCACTGATGACATCTCAAATGACATCACTGATGACATCACTGATGACATCATCCAGTGAATGTGTGTTTTTCTGAAAATTAAATATGTTTTATATATGTATATCTCAAGGTCGATGGAAGAATAAATGGGTATATTACTGTCTAAATGGATGATTTCTTTTTGAAAAATTGATTGTGTAACTGACTGATTAAGTGTATCATAGTGAATACATGGCTTAGTGAGTAATGTTTAAATATATAAATATCTGTATCAGTCTCTCACTTTGTGTATAAGTGGCTGCATGGGTTGGTGAGTAGCTACATGGGTGACTATATAGGTTATTAGTTGGTTTTTTGAGTATCAGTCTGAGTGTCTGCATGGTTCGGTGGGGGGTATTACGTAGTGCATAGGTGCATGAATGAGTGACTCACTGTTTGTATGTGTTGAACAGACCATGTGTGCAGGACTGCATGGGTGGATGAGTGTGTGTATGGGTGTGTTAGTGAGTGAATGACTGTCTCAATAGTGTCTTTATGAGTAACTACATATGTTTAAAACTAGTATATGTGACTATTGGTGTATATATGTGAGTATATGCAAGGGTGAGAGATTGGAAGAGTTCCTGTATGAATAAGTATGTGTTTCTATAAGTGATTGTTTAAAAGACTAAGTATGTGTAAGTTTCCGTAGAAGTAAGTATGGTGGTGTGTGTATAACTGTATATGCAAGTAAATGTATGTTTGATTCTTTATTAGCACGAGTGACTATGTGTGTGAGTAACTCTATGCATGAGTGGCATTGTGTAACAGGATGTATAGGTGTATGAGTACATATGATGAGTGAGTACATGTATGAGTGACTGTATTGGACTGTTGGTGAATGAGTGGATGTGTATGTGGATCTTAGAATTACTGAAGAGGTTGTTGTAACTGGTATTGGTATGTCCATTGTTTTGAAAATTTTAGTCTCTATTTTTGAATGTGTGTGTCAAAGGTTATATTAGGGTGAGAGGAGGTCTACCACTCTATCACAAGGATGATGTCATCAGTGATGTCATCAGTGATGTCATTTGAGATGTCATCAGTGATGTCATGAGTGATGTCACTGACCATGTCATGAGTGATGTAATATGTGACGTCATCAGCAGTGCATTGCGGGCGCGCGAGTTATAGTTAGCTGAACTAACTATAACGGGGCAATTTCATTGGTTTTTTACGAGTAAAATGTGCAGCTAACTATAACATGTGTGAAACCTATGGTTTTTTCACTGAATTTCTAAGGTTTTTTAAATGCTAATTCCTAACTATAACGTGTGTGAAACCTATGGTTTTTTCACTGAATTTCTAAGGTTTTTTAAATGCTAATTCCTAACTATAACGTGTGTGAAACCCATGGTTTTTTCAGTGAATTTGCAAGGTTTTTTAAATGCTAATTTTTTTTTTTTTTTATTTTTCTAACATATTTTTAATTTAATTATCTTACCTTTTATAAAGACTATGATTAAATTTTTAAAATTCTTTAATATGTTTTTTTAAATATATTTTTTAAAATAAACATGTAAAATTTATTTGCAGTATTTTTTTTTATAAAAAAATATTTTTTTAGTACGCGTACCGTAAGCTCACGGTAAGCGTACGGTTTACGCAACGTCCGTAATCTATCTACGCTGCTTGCGTATAGTTACGCAATTTGCGTAGCCGCGCGTACTGCGCGTGGGACGCGTGCGCGCTTACGCCACACGCTGACGTTACGCGGAAGTGTCGGGTAGTGACTGTTATGCGCATGCGCGCAAGCGCGTGTCTTTTTTACGCGCATGCGTACTTTTTGCCGTAAGCGTACCGTAAGCGTACCGTAAGCGTACGGTAGGTCATGTGATCATGAAACACAACTTTTGATTGGTTGAAACTACTTTCAGTTCTAGAACTCTCCTACACCACACCCATTCCCCTCATTTCTGCTTGTGATCCTTTGGGAGAAGGAGCTGGTTTGTCTTTGGGATACGATGGCAGAACAGCAGAGCTCTTCTGAGAGTGAGGCTAGCACTAGCAGCACTGTCTTGAGGCAGAGATCGAGGAAACAAAAGCCCTCTTATGTATGGGATTATTTTACTTTTCCTGAAGGCCAGCAAAAGGTAAATGCACCCTTAGTGACTTGTAAGCTGTGTAAGCGTGTACTTTCTAGAGGTAATCCTAACAGGAAGTATTCCTTTGGGAATCACACCATGAAGAGACACCTCCAGGATGTACACAGAAGGACACATGGTCATCTTTTTGGAGGTAACTCTTCAGAAAGACGAGCCAGTACATCCACAGTAGCTCAGCCTGGACCATCATCTGCAGGGCTGACTCCTTCTTCTGCAGGTCAGGTGAGCCCTTCATCTGTGGGGGGAGAATCTCCTTTTGCTGGCCCTCTGGAAATGAACCCTCGATTTCGGAAGGTTGATATTCATTGCACATTTTGTAAAGATCTAATTTGCCATAGGGAGACCAGTGTTTCCCTAGTGAACAACAAAATAGATCAGCACATTTGTCGCTTTGAATAATTTTCCCATGCTTCCTTTCCTCTGTCCCTGCATGAACACAACGGTTCTTTTAAGAGCCAACCTTATCTTTCATCTTTTTTTTACATATGTTTTTAAAAACTTTTTTTTATTTTTTTTTACCGTACGCGTACGGTGCGCGTACTTTTTTTTTTTTTTTTTTTTAAAAAACACTAAAAATCATTTATCACATTACATTGTCCTTGAGAGACTACAATTATTATTATTGACTTACCATACTCACTGAAAAAATATTTATTCATTTGTTTTTTTAAAAAATAGTTTTAAAAATGTTTGTAGTGTTCGAAAATTTTCTATATCTATCTGGAAAAAAAGAAAAAAGTATTAATATTTTTAAAACATTTTATAATACAGTACACATATTTACATTTTTTTCCCAAAAATATTTTTGCCTTATTTTTGCTGTTTTCAGAATATATTGCATTTCACTATAAATTGTGAAAGCAATTGCATTCATCATTTTACAGCGGGCAAAAAAAAATAACAATCACAAAGATTGTAATAAAAAAGCCCAGAATCTCTTTTTACTTAAACTTAACATTATAGAAATGCATAATATTCTAAAAAAATATCATCTAATACCAATACTTATTTCTTTAAAATACCGTCTGATATGTTTGTTTCAGAAGTATAATCACAATATGATATCTCAAATAACTCCAAAATACATCTGATTCCATTTCCTTTAGACCAAATAGTAATTTTAATTTTTTTTTGGGAATAAATGACCAACGGTAATCCAATAAAATTCTAAAGTTTAATTTGTCGAGATCTCACCGATTCTCTGTAACATTTTGGGTCACGAAAATTTTTTGAATAATTTATTAAGTCCACAATAGAAATGGTTACTTTTCCACATGGCCAAATAGTAATTTTTTAAAACATTTTTAAAAAAATTTCCAATGGCAGTCCAATAACATTCCAAAATTTAAAATGTGCAGAAGTTACCGATAATCTCTAAATTATTGGTTTTTCAAAGTTTCATTAAAAATTAAAAAAGTCCACATTACAATTGGTTATCTTTCCATTAGGCCAAATGATAATTTAAAAAATCTTTTTTTTACAAAATTGCAATGGTAATCCATTAAAATGGTAAAATTGTTTTGTCCAGATCTTGCCAAGTCTCTCTAAAATTTAGGTTTCAGGAAGATTAAATAGGAATTTGCTAAATCAAAAGGCAAACGTTGCTTAAAAACCAATTGGGAATCATTACACAGTGTCCAGCCTTTTTCACATTTAAGATAAACTGTTTAATTTCCAGAAGTGACAGTAGGTCCTTCATGGAAAATTATTGCAACAGTTACAAAAGTTTTTCCTGAAATTGATAATTGCTGTCCTGTAAACTTCTTTATTAAAGTATCCAATTTTGAACCATCAGCTCTACATCGTTGCATCATTAAAATTACATACTGTCCGTATTCCTTTAAAATTAATGTTGAAAACATGTCAGAATTACACTCACTACATTTCATGCTATGATTAGCATCTTTAACTAATTTTGCAAAAGTGACTGTTTTACTCTCTGGCAATGTCAAATAAATAAACCTTTCATTATCAACAATAGAGCCACATATATTATAACAATTATCACAACTATGTTCCCATTTATAAGAGAGACCAAAAAAAATGTCAATGGGAACTCCTTCTTCTTCCACTACCTGAAGAAAATACATCAAAAATTCATGTGCATCTTGCTGTTCATTTTGAGAAAACTGTGTTCGTCCTGAACATACATCTAAAAGTTTTCTAATGTCAGTAGCACTTTCTATTTGAGTTTTATCTTTACTCAGCTTTTGAAAAAGGAGACTCAGCTCTGAACAGAATCTTTTTCCCTGATTTACTATTATCTGCTCTTGCAAACTTTCCAGATAAAATGCAACATTCAGCACTACATTTGCATAGCAGTTGACACCAGAGCTATTTTCAAAATGACATCCTGCAACCTGTTCTTCATTTTCCTTTTTCTTTTTGCTTGCAATTACATCACTCCTCTTTTTTTTCCTCTTCTCTACATCTTCACTACAGATATTCTCATTTTTTCTTTTACGAGAAACTACACGTTTCTCCAACACAGGAAACTGACCTAAATGAGGAGCATAGCTTCTTCTTAATCTATTATACTCTTTTACACAGTTTGTATCAGCACTAACTTTTGACTCATCAAAGTCTATCATGAATAAACCTGATAATGTTTTGACTCGTGACAAAGCAACATATGCCATACCTTCTTTGAACACAGTTGAACCAATGTTCACAAATGCACAATCTACAGTCAATCCTTGAGACTTGTGAATAGTTACAGCATATGCTAGAGAAAACGGAAACTGCTTCCTACGTACATATAAGTCTTTCACAAGCATAAAACGAACTGTACAACGACAAATATCTTTAACTTCATCTATCTGATCAAATTTTATTTTTAAACATTCAACTCCTTCTTTTTTCTGGTAATTAATAAAACCCACAACTCTTCCCATCGCTCCATTAACTAAACCTTTCTCAACATCCAAATTTCTCCTTAAAAACACTCTACAGTTCATGCAAACATATAGATTTTTTTCTAATCCAGCTGTTTTGGAGATGTTCTTCTCTAGTGAGTCCAATTTATTTTTCAGTTTGCCTGTTACTGTGACAGTAATTCTTCCATCCTCAATTTTGTCCACTGCTTCCAATTTCCTGATCTCTTCCTTTTCCAATTTCAAAAGCTCCTCATTGAATATTGAGCATTCACGTAGAGTTGGCATTAAGCAGATGACACTTTTGTTTTCTGCAATGTTCTTGTATATCTTCTCTGCAACTATTTCTTCCTTTGGAAATAAATTATGTAGCAGCCGACTCTGTAATGCTTTTTTGCCAACTTCTGTCAGTAGTCCAATCCTGATATCTTTCAGAATACTTCCATATTCTTCATCGTTTGCTTGCCTCATATTAGTAGTAAGTTCCTTGTACTCAAAGAAGGACCAAATATTTGTATTTCCGATGCTTCCCAATGACTTCTTCGTGTCTTCATGTGTCACAGTATTAAACACTGGTTGTCCTTTAACTGGAGTAAGTTGCAAAAGATCTCCAAAAACTATGACGTGTTTTCCACCAAATAACATGTCATAGTCTGTCTTCAAAATTTGCTGCATTCTTAAATGCACAAAGGCAAGCATTAGGTTTGATACCATGCTCACCTCATCAATAATGAGAACTTGCATCTTCTTCAATACTCTTGAAACTTCCAAGGATGCTTCTCCAGTTAGCTTGTTGAATTGTATTTTGTTCTCATGCTCCACTGGTAACATTAGCAAACGATGTAAGGTGATTCCTTTTATGTTATATGCTGCTAACCCAGTTGGAGCAGTAACCACACAAGACAAAGTAGAATCCGTTTTTAGCTGTAGGTAGCTTCTGATGACTTTTATTAGGAAACTTTTTCCAGTTCCAGCTTGTCCGCTTACATACATCCTGATTGGATGAAATGATGTGCATGAGCACTCTTTTTTTACATGTAGAAATCCGTGATCAATTTTGTTTTTGATCTCTTCATAAATTTGTTGCTGCTCTTGATTCAGTTGTCTTTCCAAATTTTCTAAGTCTATAAATTCTTCTTGAGCTTGATTCATAGCCGTTTCCACTTCATTCATGGCTATTGATGCTTCATTTTCAATGATTGGTTGTCCTAGGGGATCTTGACTGTGTGTTCCTGAACTTTGGCTGTCCTGAGAACTGTCTCTAGCTATTTCTGCTGCAATTGTAGTTTCCTGTTCAATTTCTTCATTTAACATTTGCAGATAAGTTGTGAATGTATTGCATTGTATGCTGTCTTTGCAAGCATTAAATGAATCTTCATAGCTTTGAAATTCTCCCAGTAGTTCATCCTCTGTACGCCATGGTTTAAACAACTGTAAAAGAGCCAAGTAGTAAAATTCTTTCTTGTCAGTAGTGTCGCAACTCAGCTTCCGGTGATTTATCAAACTTCCTTTTGTTTGCTTCACCAAACATCCTTCTTCACCAACGACTTTATATTTTCCATTATTGATGTCTTCTGCGGCTTTCCTTGAATAAATGTAGTTCTGCAGCACTTCATAGAGACACATGTTCTCCAGATGTTGACTTCTCTTGGGATAATATGTGTCCAACATGTTTGTTTTCAATATATCTGTACTTTCTGGGTCATTCTCGACCAAATATTCAATTTCTCCTACAGATTTCAGTACCCGATTTCTCATTGCTGCAAGGCCTAAACTTGCCCAAATTATTCTTCTTGACTTCGAGTAGAGACTTGCAGAAGATAACCTATCTGAACATTCGTAGGATCCAATTTCTCGATGCGATAACATCTTCAAACTGAAACTGTACAGCTTCTTACTGACAGTCTTCTCGTGAGAAATCTCTTCCCACATTTCCTTCAATTCTGTTTTTTCTGATTTCGTAATGTAAGACGTTACATATCGTGCAACAGCAATGGAATTGTCAGCTACATACTGTATATCCATGTTAGCGTTCCACATGGATAAAATGACTGGGTTGTAGTCATTTATATTTTTTGATTCTTCTTTTCTTTTAAGGTTGTAGGTATTCTTAGGTGATTTTCTTGTGATAGTATGTCTCACAGCTGACATAAAACTGTTTACTCTTCCATTTGAAAGAACAGGTCTAGGAAATCCAAATCGACATTTAGTGTAGTATTTTTCTTTGCTCTTGTATTTCCGTCGACAGTATTTTCCACACCGATGACTTTGGAAACGTAAAACTTGCTCCTTTAACTTGTTCTCTTCTGTGCTTTTTGGTATAGCACATGTTGCATATTCTTGAATGTAAGATAACACTGCTTCATCAGCATCTGTTCCAAACTTTGGGGCATCCTTGATCCACAACAGCATATGAATATGAGGAGCACCTCTTGCCTGGTACTCTTTTCTCCAAAAGAAATCCACTACTTCTCCAAGGGGTGGATTTTTTTTATTGCAGATGAAGGACATCATAGCCTCAAATCTATGATTGAAATATCTGCAAACATTAACCGGATCCAATGAGCACAGTTCTCCTGCTGTCTTGTATTCGATGTTTTTAATGTTTGAATTGGCCTCTCGTAGAAAATCCAGTAAATCATCCCAAGCGTACTCGGCACAGCTTAGGGTAAGGAACCATGTTGGTGTTCCTAAATTCCGTAACATGCATTTTAGTTCACCATGGCGTCGGTACCAATATTCATTTGTCCCACGCTGACAAGCCATCAGATTGATCAGTTGTGTTTCCAAATGATCATCTCGGTGCTGCACTTTCTCCATAAAATCCTTAGCAGACACATTTTGTAAATGTACTCCACTTTTTAAAATGTGATTTACTGCATAAGACAGTGCAGACAAGTCGCTTTCAAATAAAAGATGGAACAAATAAGGAATACTTTGTCGAAATCTGGGATCTTCAGCATATAGTCTTGTAGTCCGATACTCTGAAGCTGGAATCTGTTCTGGACGTTCATCGTATCGTCCTCCTTTTCCTTTAGGAAACAGCTGAGGAAAACATCGAGCTTCCAAGCTCTCCTCCCATACACTCACAGGAGTTCCTTTTGCTTTCTTCATCTGAAAGAGATCAATATTGTCTCCCATAACTTCTTTCGAATGAAGAGGATGTATGCTAAAATGTTCATAAATTTCTTCTTCCTTTGACTTGTCCACTTTTTCAATTTGTCCAGTTGGTGTTTCTGTGTCTTCTTGAAAATCTTCTTCTTCTTCTTCTTCTTCTATATAAATTGATTCATACCATTTGTTATTTTTTTTCAAATACAAATTTGCTCTTTGTACTTTCCGCACATCTACCAGCTCCTGCCAAATCTTCTTATTCTTTGTAGGTACACCATTAACCAGAATAATTAATGGTTCAGTTTCCAAAGTATCCGCATCAATAGTTTCCATATTTTTTTTCAAATCCAAGGGCAAATACACCACTCTACCTTTTAAACCTCTCAGTAAATCTGAAGGAGGTAATTTACCAGTTTTGGGCTCCATACGTACTATGGTCTGGAACGGATGAACACATTGAATGAGTATAGACTCATATGTATTTAATTCAGAAAGTTCAGCAGGAATAGCATCCAATTCTAAATTATTATGTACAGCTCTGGTCGGCATTCTATTTTCCTCTAACTTGTGGTAACAGTATTTACAAATACGCTGATCTTCACCCAATTCAAAACAATTTTCTAGAAATATATATGTGGCAAAATCCTTCCACTTATAATTATCTTCATTTTCACTCTTTCTGTAGAGATCAACATTCCTAGTTTGTTTTCTATAATGAGTTCTGCGGCAACAAATACAAGTAACATTTGGTCTTTCATTAGAGACTATTGCAAATTTTGTTATGTGATCATTAAATGTCTTACTTACAGAAGGTTCTACATTCTCTTCCACTTCTTCCTCATTTACTGTGTCCTTCTCTGCACTGTTTTGTTCAGGACCAAAGTAACAAAACTGAATTTCATCAACAACCTTCTCTACATCTGATACCGTTCCTCGGAACAGAGCCCTATTCAATTCATTTAACTTTATTGCTGGACTTTTGGCAAAATACAACCGTCTCACAAACTTTCTCATTCCAGTATGATGAACAGCCAGCATCCTAAAATGATGGAAAACACTATTGCACACTTTTCTAGATAGACAAGCCAGAGAATGACCCTGCAAACCAGTATTCTCTCTCACTCTGCATGGATCCAGACTTTGAAGCACCTTAATCTTCTGTTTTACACTTTTTTTACTATATTCTCTTAGAAACTCTCGAAATTTGTCAATAGATTCCTGACGCACAGTGCAAATACTACTACAATTCCAAGTGTACACTGGGGCTTTAGGACGTCTCCCCATTGCCTCATCTGCCATCACTTGTACCTCATCTCTTGGAACCATTATCTCCTTCTCCATTATGCAACCATTTGTTACTTCGTATGAACGACCTCTGGTGTCAACTGCATGCAGCAAACTATTACTTTGAAAATAGCTCTCTTCATTAAAAAAAGGTTCACTACTTGAACTATGCATCCACTTTCCTAAAAACACTTTACAAAAGTTTGTTCTGTTCACTACTCTTTTCCTTTTGCTATGTGATTTCAGTACATTAACCATTTTGTCTAATGTACGCATCCTATTCAAAATTAATATGAATAGTTTCCTTTTTAATTCTAATGCCTTTGCTGCAATGGCTTCAATTTCTTTTTTTCTCTTGTAATATTTTGCCTTTTGCTTATATTTCTTCACATCCTTTATCAAATTGGACATAACTCTTCTCTGAAACATTTTTCTACGTATCTCTTTAAACGCTGTTTTTCTGTTTATGTAAATCTTTTCAGTTGCAGAAGGTATATTTGCATTAACTAAATTCTCAATTTTTTCCTGTTCTCTTCCTTTTGTAACATTCTTTCCAGTACAGACATTTTGTACATTTTTCTTTGTTTTGAATATATTTTTAAGAAATTGTTTTTTCTGCTTACCAGAAGATTTTTTCTTTTTCCCAACATGAGCATCTTCTACTAACTTTGGTCCTCCAGTTGTCTTCAAATATAGTTTTTTTTTTAGCGTTTTTTGAACTCTGGATTTTGTAGGCATCTTAAATTTTGTTCACTGCTCTTCAGCAATACCTGAAAAAAACTAAAAAAAAAATCCTTTATTGTATTTAAATATATTACTACATTTCTTTTCACAATAGTCACAAAACGAAATTTCTTTGCCAATTTGAATGCACACAAACTGCTCTTTTTTTTGGGCAAGTGAAAATCACTTTTACAAACTGTCACATTATGAAACCACTTTTCAGATTTTTTAAAAAGCCCATGTCCAGAGTGCTACACTCCAGCAAGGGCAACCAGCCTTAGTGATGCTGAATGTATTTGCATTACAGACTGAAACCTGAAAACCCCACTCGCTTGTAAATACTGTGCATGACTATACATGGCAAGCACATGGGTGTGTGCTAAGACTCTGCTTCTTCCCCCAAAAATTTGCTCCCCCTTTCCATCTAATGCAACTGTGAAATCACCAGAGCAAGACGCAATAAATCTCTGCCTATAATTCCTCTCTACGTTACAACAAACAAATGATGGACGGAATGCTGACAATGCATACATTCTCCCCCAGTCAAGAGATCTGGGTTAAATCCATCGTTCTTTTGCCCACTACACCACCCCAGTTCAGACATGGCCATATGCAAATCAGTCTTGACCCTGTGCCTCATGGGAACAGTCCAGCCCGAACTGCCAATCCATGTCTTCCCTGGACCGGAATCAAGCATCCTAGGACCGGTTTCTGGCTATCAGCCGTCATCAGCCAGGATAGCTTGACTCCAGTGGCGTAGTGAGCACGGGTCCCACGTCTGGGAATACCCATCCCACTTAGGGCGAAAAGCGTTACAACAAACAAATGATGGACGGAATGCTGACAATGCATACATTCTCCCCCAGTCAAGAGATCTGGGTTAAATCCATCGTTCTTTTGCCCACTACACCACCCCAGTTCAGACATGGCCATATGCAAATCAGTCTTGACCCTGTGCCTCATGGGAACAGTCCAGCCCGAACTGCCAATCCATGTCTTCCCTGGACCGGAATCAAGCATCCTAGGACCGGTTTCTGGCTATCAGCCGTCATCAGCCAGGATAGCTTGACTCCAGTGGCGTAGTGAGCACGGGTCCCACGTCTGGGAATACCCATCCCACTTAGGGCGAAAAGCGTTACAACAAACAAATGATGGACGGAATGCTGACAATGCATACATTCTCCCCCAGTCAAGAGATCTGGGTTAAATCCATCGTTCTTTTGCCCACTACACCACCCCAGTTCAGACATGGCCATATGCAAATCAGTCTTGACCCTGTGCCTCATGGGAACAGTCCAGCCCGAACTGCCAATCCATGTCTTCCCTGGACCGGAATCAAGCATCCTAGGACCGGTTTCTGGCTATCAGCCGTCATCAGCCAGGATAGCTTGACTCCAGTGGCGTAGTGAGCACGGGTCCCACGTCTGGGAATACCCATCCCACTTAGGGCGAAAAGCGTTACAACAAACAAATGATGGACGGAATGCTGACAATGCATACATTCTCCCCCAGTCAAGAGATCTGGGTTAAATCCATCGTTCTTTTGCCCACTACACCACCCCAGTTCAGACATGGCCATATGCAAATCAGTCTTGACCCTGTGCCTCATGGGAACAGTCCAGCCCGAACTGCCAATCCATGTCTTCCCTGGACCGGAATCAAGCATCCTAGGACCGGTTTCTGGCTATCAGCCGTCATCAGCCAGGATAGCTTGACTCCAGTGGCGTAGTGAGCACGGGTCCCACGTCTGGGAATACCCATCCCACTTAGGGCGAAAAGCGTTACAACAAACAAATGATGGACGGAATGCTGACAATGCATACATTCTCCCCCAGTCAAGAGATCTGGGCAGTTCGGGCTGGACTGTTCCCATGGGGCACAGGGTCAAGACTGATTTGCATATGGCTGGGTTCAAACTGGAATGGCATGGTGAGCAAAAAAACGATGGATTTAGGCCCAGATCTCTGTACTGGGGTGAATGTATGACATTGTTCTGCATTCTGTCCATCAATTGTTGTTTTTGCATTTGTCACCCCGAGTGGGAAGGGTATGCTCAGACGTGAGTCCCTTGCTCTCCATGCCACTGGAATCAAGCTATCCTGGCTGACGAGGGCTGAAAGCCCGAAACCGGTCCTAGGATGCTTGTTTCCAGTCCAGGGAGGACCTGGCTTGGCAGTTCGGGCTGGACTGTTCCCATGGGGCACAGGGTCAAGACTGATTTGCATATGGCTGGGTTCAAACTGGAATGGCATGGTGAGCAAAAAAACGATGGATTTAGGCCCAGATCTCTGTACTGGGGTGAATGTATGACATTGTTCTGCATTCTGTCCATCAATTGTTGTTTTTGCATTTGTCACCCCGAGTGGGAAGGGTATGCTCAGACGTGAGTCCCTTGCTCTCCATGCCACTGGAATCAAGCTATCCTGGCTGACGAGGGCTGAAAGCCCGAAACCGGTCCTAGGATGCTTGTTTCCAGTCCAGGGAGGACCTGGCTTGGCAGTTCGGGCTGGACTGTTCCCATGGGGCACAGGGTCAAGACTGATTTGCATATGGCTGGGTTCAAACTGGAATGGCATGGTGAGCAAAAAAACGATGGATTTAGGCCCAGATCTCTGTACTGGGGTGAATGTATGACATTGTTCTGCATTCTGTCCATCAATTGTTGTTTTTGCATTTGTCACCCCGAGTGGGAAGGGTATGCTCAGACGTGAGTCCCTTGCTCTCCATACCACTGGAATCAAGCTATCCTGGCTGACGAGGGCTGAAAGCCCGAAACCGGTCCTAGGATGCTTGTTTCCAGTCCAGGGAGGACCTGGCTTGGCAGTTCGGGCTGGACTGTTCCCATGGGGCACAGGGTCAAGACTGATTTGCATATGGCTGGGTTCAAACTGGAATGGCATGGTGAGCAAAAAAACGATGGATTTAGGCCCAGATCTCTGTACTGGGGTGAATGTATGACATTGTTCTGCATTCTGTCCATCAATTGTTGTTTTTGCATTTGTCACCCCGAGTGGGAAGGGTATGCTCAGACGTGAGTCCCTTGCTCTCCATGCCACTGGAATCAAGCTATCCTGGCTGACGAGGGCTGAAAGCCCGAAACCGGTCCTAGGATGCTTGTTTCCAGTCCAGGGAGGACCTGGCTTGGCAGTTCGGGCTGGACTGTTCCCATGGGGCACAGGGTCAAGACTGATTTGCATATGGCTGGGTTCAAACTGGAATGGCATGGTGAGCAAAAAAACGATGGATTTAGGCCCAGATCTCTGTACTGGGGTGAATGTATGACATTGTTCTGCATTCTGTCCATCAATTGTTGTTTTTGCATTTGTCACCCCGAGTGGGAAGGGTATGCTCAGACGTGAGTCCCTTGCTCTCCATGCCACTGGAATCAAGCTATCCTGGCTGACGAGGGCTGAAAGCCCGAAACCGGTCCTAGGATGCTTGTTTCCAGTCCAGGGAGGACCTGGCTTGGCAGTTCGGGCTGGACTGTTCCCATGGGGCACAGGGTCAAGACTGATTTGCATATGGCTGGGTTCAAACTGGAATGGCATGGTGAGCAAAAAAACGATGGATTTAGGCCCAGATCTCTGTACTGGGGTGAATGTATGACATTGTTCTGCATTCTGTCCATCAATTGTTGTTTTTGCATTTGTCACCCCGAGTGGGAAGGGTATGCTCAGACGTGAGTCCCTTGCTCTCCATGCCACTGGAATCAAGCTATCCTGGCTGACGAGGGCTGAAAGCCCGAAACCGGTCCTAGGATGCTTGTTTCCAGTCCAGGGAGGACCTGGCTTGGCAGTTCGGGCTGGACTGTTCCCATGGGGCACAGGGTCAAGACTGATTTGCATATGGCTGGGTTCAAACTGGAATGGCATGGTGAGCAAAAAAACGATGGATTTAGGCCCAGATCTCTGTACTGGGGTGAATGTATGACATTGTTCTGCATTCTGTCCATCAATTGTTGTTTTTGCATTTGTCACCCCGAGTGGGAAGGGTATGCTCAGACGTGAGTCCCTTGCTCTCCATGCCACTGGAATCAAGCTATCCTGGCTGACGAGGGCTGAAAGCCCGAAACCGGTCCTAGGATGCTTGTTTCCAGTCCAGGGAGGACCTGGCTTGGCAGTTCGGGCTGGACTGTTCCCATGGGGCACAGGGTCAAGACTGATTTGCATATGGCTGGGTTCAAACTGGAATGGCATGGTGAGCAAAAAAACGATGGATTTAGGCCCAGATCTCTGTACTGGGGTGAATGTATGACATTGTTCTGCATTCTGTCCATCAATTGTTGTTTTTGCATAATTCCTCTCTGCACACAGAGTCATGTTTTCACATTAGTCCCAAAACGAAATTTCTTTGCCAATTTGAAAGCACACTTACTGCTCTTTTTTTTTTCGGGGCAAGTGAAAATCACTTTTTACAAGTGAAAATCACTTTTACAGACTGACACATTATGAAACCACTTTTTTTGATTTATTTAAATGCACATGTCCAAACTGTTTTTTCAGACCACCACCATGTGTATTCTCGGTGACTGCCTACACTCCAGCAAGGGCAACCAGCCTTAGTGATGCTGAATGTATTTGCATTACAGACTGAAACCTGAAAACCCCACTCGCTTGTAAATACTGTGCATGACTATACATGGCAAGCACATGGGTGTGTGCTAAGACTCTGCTTCTTCCCCCAAAAATTCGCTCCCCCTTTCCATCTAATGCAACTGTGAAATCACCAGAGCAATACACAATAAATCTCTGCCTATAATTCCTCTCTGCACACAGAGTCATGTTTTCACATTAGTCCCAAAACGAAATTTCTTTGCCAATTTGAAAGCACACTTACTGCTCTTTTTTTTTTCGGGGCAAGTGAAAATCACTTTTTACAAGTGAAAATCACTTTTACAGACTGACACATTATGAAACCACTTTTTTTGATTTATTTAAATGCACATGTCCAAACTGTTTTTTCAGACCACCACCATGTGTATTCTCGGTGACTGCCTACACTCCAGCAAGGGCAACCAGCCTTAGTGATGCTGAATGTATTTGCATTACAGACTGAAACCTGAAAACCCCACTCGCTTGTAAATACTGTGCATGACTATACATGGCAAGCACATGGGTGTGTGCTAAGACTCTGCTTCTTCCCCCAAAAATTCGCTCCCCCTTTCCATCTAATGCAACTGTGAAATCACCAGAGCAATACGCAATAAATCTCTGCCTATAATTCCTCTCTGCACACAGAGTCATGTTTTCACATTAGTCCCAAAACGAAATTTCTTTGCCAATTTGAAAGCACACTTACTGCTCTTTTTTTTTTCGGCGCAAGTGAAACTCACTTTTTACAAGTGAAAATCACTTTTACAGACTGACACATTATGAAACCACTTTTTTTGATTTATTTAAATGCACATGTCCAAACTGTTTTTTCAGACCACCACCATGTGTATTCTCGGTGACTGCCTACACTCCAGCAAGGGCAACCAGCCTTAGTGATGCTGAATGTATTTGCATTACAGACTGAAACCTGAAAACCCCACTCGCTTGTAAATACTGTGCATGACTATACATGGCAAGCACATGGGTGTGTGCTAAGACTCTGCTTCTTCCCCCAAAAATTCGCTCCCCCTTTCCATCTAATGCAACTGTGAAATCACCAGAGCAAGACGCAATAAATCTCTGCCTATAATTCCTCTCTGCACACAGAGTCATGTTTTCACATTAGTCCCAAAACGAAATTTCTTTGCCAATTTGAAAGTACACTTACTGCTCTTTTTTTTTCGGGGCAAGTGAAACTCACTTTTTACAAGTGAAAATCACTTTTACAGACTGACACATTATGAAACCACTTTTTTTGATTTATTTAAATGCACATGTCCAAACTGTTTTTTCAGACCACCACCATGTGTATTCTCGGTGACTGCCTACACTCCAGCAAGGGCAACCAGCCTTAGTGATGCTGAATGTATTTGCATTACAGACTGAAACCTGAAAACCCCACTCGCTTGTAAATACTGTGCATGACTATACATGGCAAGCACATGGGTGTGTGCTAAGACTCTGCTTCTTCCCCCAAAAATTCGCTCCCCCTTTCCATCTAATGCAACTGTGAAATCACCAGAGCAAGACGCAATAAATCTCTGCCTATAATTCCTCTCTGCACACAGAGTCATGTTTTCACATTAGTCCCAAAACGAAATTTCTTTGCCAATTTGAAAGCACACTTACTGCTCTTTTTTTTTTCGGCGCAAGTGTAAATCACTTTTTACAAGTGAAAATCACTTTTACAGACTGACACATTATGAAACCACTTTTTTTGATTTTTTTAAATGCACATGTCCAAACTGTTTTTTCAGACCACCACCATGTGTATTCTCGGTGACTGCCTACACTCCAGCAAGGGCAACCAGCCTTAGTGATGCTGAATGTATTTGCATTACAGACTGAAACCTGAAAACCCCACTCGCTTGTAAATACTGTGCATGACTATACATGGCAAGCACATGGGTGTGAGCTAAGACTCTACTTCTTCCCCCAAAAATTCGCTCCCCCTTTCCATCTAATGCAACTGTGAAATCACCAGAGCAATACGCTTTAAATCTCTGCCTATAATTCCTCTCTGCACACAGAGTCATGTTTTCACATTAGTCCCAAAACTAAATTTCTTTGCCAATTTGAAAGCACACTTACTGCTCTTTTTTTTTTCGGGGCAAGTGAAAATCACTTTTTACAAGTGAAAATCACTTTTACAGACTGACACATTATGAAACCACTTTTTTTCATTTTTTTAAATGCACATGTCCAAACTGTTTTTTCAGACCACCACCATGTGTATTCTCGGTGACTGCCTACACTCCAGCAAGGGCAACCAGCCTTAGTGATGCTGAATGTATTTGCATTACAGACTGAAACCTGAAAACCCCACTCACTTGTAAATACTGTGCATGACTATACATGGCAAGCACATGGGTGTGTGCTAAGACTCTGCTTCTTCCCCCAAAAATTCGCTCCCCCTTTCCATCTAATGTAACTGTGAAATCACCAGAGCAATACGCAATAAATCTCTGCCTATAATTCCTCTCTGCACACAGAGTCATGTTTTCACATTAGTCCCAAAACGAAATTTCTTTGCCAATTTGAAAGCACACTTACTGCTCTTTTTTTTTTCGGGGCAAGTGAAAATCACTTTTACAGACTGACACATTATGAAACCACCATGTGTAACTACAACAAAAACAATTTCCATTTCTATTATTCATTTCTTAAGTTACCACATACATCCCCTCTCAAACTGTAAACTCACCTTTAAAATTAGTTAGTTGTGAAAGAAATGTGACACTCAAACAGCAGATTATCAGAGCCAGGATCTCTGTTGTGTTCACCTCTCTCCTCTCTGCAGAACCAGATAATGGCAAACTTTCCCTCTATTTTTCCACACATATACTTGTAAGTTTCAAATCTCAGTGCTTCCCCCTTTTTTTCAAATGTAATCACACATTTCTATTGGTTGAAAACCAACCCTTTTCCAAAAGTACCCTTCCCCCAACTTGACATCTGCCTAGTACCCTTCCCCCAACTTGACTTCTGCCTGCTACCATAGCAACAGCTCATGGAACACTGCTGAGTTGAGTTAGGTCAGAAGTTCGCCAAACAATGTTTCAATTCCACAGAGCAAGAGTGCTTGACTTTTCAAACCTAACAGCAAATCCATAGTACTGTTCTTTGGTTACACATTTTTTTTTACCAATACAAAACATGCTTCTATTAATTTACACATACAGCCTAGTTTTTATTCTAGAATGGTATGAAACAGCCAATCAGTTCTTTTTGTTTTGAAAAAAATATGTATGCCTCCATTTCCAAACTGTCTTTCTTTTCATATTGCCATTCTACTGAAAGACACCTCCTGAGTGCATCCAGTTCTCCTTTGAAGATGTTCACAGTGTGGATTGTAGGGCACAGCTATGTCTTCTGGAGTGAAAAGTTTGCAGAGAAAACAGGTATGGTGAGAGACCTTGCTTTGCCAAATGTAGACATTAAATGGATTGGTCAGAGAGGGTTAAAGTGGCACCAATTGATGCCATTGGTGAAATCCTTCATTCAAATCCAACACCCTGACCTCATAATAGTGCACTGTGGTGGCAATGACCTAGGCACTTTGACTGGGGTAGGTCTGGAAATGCTTATGAAGGACACCTTTGCACAACTGTTTACACTTTTCCCTAAAACTGCCTTTGTGTTTTCCAACATATGCCAAAGGCAAAAATGGAACTGGTCCAATCATTTCTGTCCACAGATTGACAAAGCAAGAAAGCACGTCAACAAATCTGTTTCTGCTTTCCTCCGTGACTATGGTATGGGTGCCATTTACCACAACAACTTGCGTTATGACATGCAAGACATTTATAGAGGAGATGGTGTGCACTTCAATGATGAAGGGAACAGAGTCTTCCTCTTGAACCTTAGACTATGCATCGGTACTTACTTGTAGGTACCACTTAAAAAATGACTTCATAAACACAACAGCTCTTTTTAGAGCTCCCTAATATCTAAACTCTTAAATCTGCTTTTCATTTATTTTTTTTTATTTTTTTTTACCGTACGCTTACCGTAAGCTTACCGTACGCGTACCCCGTGATTTTTTTTAAAATCAATAAATGTTTTTTTCTACTTTTCTGTCCTTCTTTGACCCCCTTACAAATGTTAGGGGGTCTGTAACTCTCCTCATTGCCCCCTTTCCTTGTTTTCACTCTTTTTTTTCAGAGTGAAATACACAAAATGGCGGCCGCCGCTTCCTGGTTTCGACCGATTCGAATGTTTACTAAGATCTAAGAGCCAATCAGAATCGCGCTCGCGCACGCCACCGTACGCTTACCGTAAGCGTACGGTAAGCGTACCGTAAGCGGGCTCAGATATATATATTGATTTAAAGGCTATTTTCTCAGAATCTACTGAACAGATTTACACCAAACCTACAAAAGGCACTTCCTTGACCTAGGGACTACCTCTCTTCCAAATTTTGAGTAATTCTGTTCAGCCGTTCGGGCTGTAGCTCGTTCTAAAGGTCCTATGGAAAAATGCATGGGAAAAACGCGTTTTGGGACCCCCCTTTTATCTCAGCCCCCGCTTGACGGATCCCCCCGAGACTTTCAGGTTAGGAGCGGAGCGTAGCGCCCCACCTATTTTGAGAAATTCGCGAGGATTCGTCAACCGGCGCCAAAGTTATTCAAAATAGAATGTTGAGGTTTTCCTATGGAAACGTGGTCCTAACTATAACTACCTACTGGCGACCGCCAGTAGGTAATATATATATATATATATATATCTCCTCCAAAGCATTGTCCATGCATACAGAGACGCACTCCTCCAGCCAGTGAATAACAAAACTTTTATTTCAAAAGGACAGGCATTTCAACTCCAATGATTATATATATATATATATCAGTCAGAACATATAGCTCAGACATTTAAAGTCTGTGACATTAGAAAAAAATCCTTGTAGCTATTATTCTAATTATGCACAGAGGGAGGTTATATTTTAACCAGTCCCTCAATACACTTTTTTCTTAAGCACTCTTTTACGCACTTGCACTTTAAATAATTTTTTAACACCGGTTCTCTTACTAGTTTTTAAATCATTGTTCAATATTTATTGGATACACGGGTACATTTAATTTTCACTTAGGTCCCATGTAGAACAACTTACGCTAACAAATGGAAAACATGTAGGTCTCAGGCATTTAAGCCAGTATTCAACCTTTAAAGTGACTCTACAGATAAGAAGCATTGAATGATCTTACCAATAACTGACATGATAATTAGGTGATTTTATAATAGGCATTTAGCGATAAAATTGTAAAACCTGATGTCTGTCTTTTAAATTACACATTGTTGTAACGTTGCAGTGTTTTCTATGTTTACTGTACCATGTGACCTTGCAATTTCACTTTAAAAATGGATTCCTTCCGTGTAAGCGCTGTCATGTGATCAAGGCAGAGGAGCTGCCGAAACGCGTCATGGTGGAATGTGTGCTTGCAAAATAAACTAATCAAGCTCCCATCTGGGTCCTTTCTCGCTTTGTTCCAGCGGTGTGGCATGGAGGCGTAGAGCGAGCAGTCGCTGATATATATATATATATATATATATATATATATATATTCAGTCAAAAAGGGTGCCCCTTATGGAAGAGCCACAGCAGGTAGAGTATATTCCAATTGCTTTATTCAAGGGGGCTGCATGCAGGTTTTGACACAGACGTCATCGTAGGTTAACTGCCAGACGCGTTTCGAGTCTTCCAAACTCTTAATCATTGGCAACCACATGTAGAGCAGGACCGGCAATGTGCAACTCAATTTAACTTCACTTAGACCGCCCCAGTGGGCGTGGCCACTTCTCTGGCCTTCTGGTTTTCGTAGTGCACACCATTATTACTCAAGTGAGTCCGTCCTGAAAAACATTAAATCAAAGTTCACTTAAAACCCCAGTGGGATGATGTACAGTCTTGTTAAAAACATGCTGCATTCTTAATCCTCCGTGATAGGACTACCTCCCTTTGCGGTGATGTCGAATGGCCTCACCTCGGGAACGCTGCGCTTGCAGCGGGGCTTCTTCCGCGACCAGAGCCGGCCGCTAAAATTCAGTCAAAAAGGGTGCCCCTTATGGAAGAGCCACAGCAGGTAGAGTATATTCCAATTGCTTTATTCAAGGGGGCTGCATGCAGGTTTTGACACAGACGTCATCGTAGGTTAACTGCCAGACGCGTTTCGAGTCTTCCAAACTCTTAATCATTGGCAACCACATGTAGAGCAGGACCGGCAATGTGCAACTCAATTTAACTTCACTTAGACCGCCCCAGTGGGCGTGGCCACTTCTCTGGCCTTCTGGTTTTCGTAGTGCACACCATTATTACTCAAGTGAGTCCGTCCTGAAAAACATTAAATCAAAGTTCACTTAAAACCCCAGTGGGATGATGTACAGTCTTGTTAAAAACATGCTGCATTCTTAATCCTCCGTGATAGGACTACCTCCCTTTGCGGTGATGTCGAATGGCCTCACCTCGGGAACGCTGCGCTTGCAGCGGGGCTTCTTCCGCGACCAGAGCCGGCCGCTAAAATTCAGTCAAAAAGGGTGCCCCTTATGGAAGAGCCACAGCAGGTAGAGTATATTCCAATTGCTTTATTCAAGGGGGCTGCATGCAGGTTTTGACACAGACGTCATCGTAGGTTAACTGCCAGACGCGTTTCGAGTCTTCCAAACTCTTAATCATTGGCAACCACATGTAGAGCAGGACCGGCAATGTGCAACTCAATTTAACTTCACTTAGACCGCCCCAGTGGGCGTGGCCACTTCTCTGGCCTTCTGGTTTTCGTAGTGCACACCATTATTACTCAAGTGAGTCCGTCCTGAAAAACATTAAATCAAAGTTCACTTAAAACCCCAGTGGGATGATGTACAGTCTTGTTAAAAACATGCTGCATTCTTAATCCTCCGTGATAGGACTACCTCCCTTTGCGGTGATGTCGAATGGCCTCACCTCGGAAACGCTGCGCTTGCAGCGGGGCTTCTTCCGCGACCAGAGCCGGCCGCTAAAATTCAGTCAAAAAGGGTGCCCCTTATGGAAGAGCCACAGCAGGTAGAGTAAGTGCCACTTAGCTGCGTTGCAGAGAGGTGGTCCAGGCCGTGCCACTTTTTACACCTCTCTGCAACTCAGCTCTGTGGCGCTTACTGGAGGTACCTAGTGGGCTAGTTGGACCCTTGGGACCCTCAGGATTCAAATGAACTTAATCTCCCAACTAAAATGGCCACAGGGCGTGTTTACAGTGGGGAAGGGAGGGGACGGGGCCTGAGGTGAGTTGTGCAAACACACCCTGTGGCGCATTTTAAGAGGTAGTTTTAATCCCCTGCCCTATTATATACTAAGGGCTTACAGAGGAGGTCATGCTAATCACAGGGGGACCCCAACGCATAATGTTCCCTAGTGTATGTAGGTGTTTTCACTGTATTCTAAGTGTCTTTTAACATAGCACTGGCTCTAGGACTGGCTAGTCAGACTCAGTTACCACCAGTATCCGTCTGAAAAAGTTGAGGGTACAGGATGATTTTGCAACAAGGCTTCTTTCTGCTCTTCTTTTTGTTCTTTCTGCACGTTATCCTTCTTCCTGCACTTATCTTCGTATTTGAGGACTTCTGTTGCTTCTTTCTGCACTTCTTTTGTTTCTTTCTGTGCATTTTTTCTTCTTTCTTCACATGTCCTATCTCTGTAGGCATAGTTAGAAATTAGCATTTAAAAAACCTTTGAAATTCACAGAAAAAAACATAGGTTTCAGGCACGTTATAGTTAGGAATTAGCATTTAAAAAACCTCAGAAATTCACTGAAAAAACCATAGGTTTCAGGGGTGTTATAGTTAGCTGGACTTTTCACTTGTACAAAACCATTGAAATTCCCCCGTTATAGTTAGTTCAGCTAACTATAACTCGCGCGCCCGCAATGCACTGCTGATGACGTCACATATTACATCACTCATGACATGGTCAGTGACATCACTCATGACATCACTGATGACATCTCAAATGACATCACTGATGACATCACTGATGACATCATCTAGTGAATGTGTGTTATTCGGAAAATTAAATATGTTTTATATATGTATATCTCAAGGTCGATGGAAGAATAAATGGGTATATAAGTGTCTAAATGGATGATTTGTTTTTGAAAAATTGATTGTGTAACTGACTGATTAAGTGTATCATAGTGAATACATGGCTTAGTGAGTAATGTTTAAATATGTAAATATCTGTATCAGTCTCTCATTTTGTGTATAAGTGGCTGCATGGGTTGGTGAGTAGCTACATGGGTGTCTATATAGGTTATTAGTTGGTTTTTTGAGTATCAGTCTGAGTGTCTGCATGGTTCGGTGGGGGTATTACGTAGTGCATAGGTGCATGAATGAGTGATTCACTGTTTGTATGTGTTGAACACAGTATGTGTGCAGGACTGTATGGGTGGATGAGTGTGTGTATGGGTGTGTTAGTGAGTGAATGACTGTCTCAATAGTGTCTTTATGAGTAACTACATATGTTTTAAACTAGTATATGTGACTATTGGTGTATATATGTGAGTATATGTGAGAGTGAGAGATTGAAAGAGTTCCTGTATGAATAAGTATGTGTTTCTATAAGTGATTGTTTAAAAGACTAAGTATGTGTAAGTTTCCGTAGAAGTAAGTGTGGTGGTGTGTGTATAACTGTATATGCAAGTAAATGTATGTTTGATTCTTTATTAGCATGAGTGACTATGTGTGTGAGTAACTCTATGGATGAGTGGCATTGTGTAACAGGATGTATAGGTGTATGAGTACATATGATGAGTGAGTACATGTATGAGTGACTGTATTGGACTGTTGGTGAATGAGTGGATGTGTATGTGGATCTTAGAATTACTGAAGAGGTTGTTGTAACTGGTATTGGTATGTCCATTGTTTTGAAAATTTTAGTCTCTATTTTTGAATGTGTGTATCAAAGGTTATATTAGGGTGAGAGGAGGTCTGCCACTCTATCACAAGGATGATGTCATCAGTGATGTCATCAGTGATGTCATTTGAGATGTCATCAGTGATGTCATGAGTGATGTCACTGACCATGTCATGAGTGATGTAATATGTGACGTCATCAGCAGTGCATTGCGGGCGCGCGAGTTATAGTTAGCTGAACTAACTATAACGGGGGAATTTCAATGGTTTTGTACAAGTGAAAAGTCCAGCTAACTATAACACCCCTGAAACCTATGGTTTTTTCAGTGAATTTCTGAGGTTTTTTAAATGCTAATTCCTAACTATAACGTGCCTGAAACCTATGGTTTTTTCTGTTAATTTCAAAGGTTTTTTAAATGCTAATTTCTAACTATGCCTACAGAGATAGGACATGTGAAGAAAGAAGAAAAAATGCACAGAAAGAAACAAAAGAAGTGCAGAAAGAAGCAACAGAAGTCCTCAAATACGAAGATAAGTGCAGGAAGAAGGATAACGTGCAGAAAGAACAAAAAGAAGAGCAGAAAGAAGCCTTGTTGCAAAATCATCCTTTACCCTCAACTTTTTCAGACGGATACTGGTGGTAACTGAGTCTGACTAACCAGTCCTAGAGCCAGTGCTATGTTAAAAGACACTTAGAATACAGTGAAAACACATACACTAGGGAACATTATGCGTTGGGGTCCCCCTGTGATTAGCCTTACCTCCTCTATAAGCCCCTAGTATATAATAGGGCATGGGGATTAAAACTACCTCTTAAAACAGGCCACAGGGCGTTTTTGCACACGTTAACTCAGGCCCCGTCCCCTCCTTTCACCATTGTGTAAACACACCCTGTGTCCGTTTTTAGTTGGGAGATTAAGTTCATTTGAGTCCTGAGGGTCCCTAGGGTCCAACTAGCCCACTAGGTACCTCCAGTAAGTGCCACAGAGCTGCGTTGCAGAGAGGTGTAAAAAGTGGCACGGCCTGGACCACCTCTCTGCAATGCAGCTCAGTAGCGCTTACTGGAAGCACTTGGTGGGCTAGTTAGCCCCCAGGGGCCCTCAGTATTGAAGGGAAATTATATCCCCAATTTAAAACGTGCCATGGTGCGTGTTTGCACACGTCACCTCAGGCCCCGTCCCCTCCCTTCACCACTGTGTAAACGCGCCCTGTGGCTGTTCTAAGTTGAGAGATTAAGTCCCCTTGAATCCTAAGGGTCCCTAGGGTCACACTAGACCACTAGGTACCTCCAGTAAGCGCCACAGAGCTGCGTTGCAGAGAGGTGTAAAAAGGGGCTTGGCCTCAGAACACCTGTCTGCAGCGCAGCTCCCTGGCGCATACTGGAGATGCCTGTTGGGGGCGCGTTTGCAGAGTGCTGCATGGAGGGGGCATGGCCTCCGGCACGATGCCAGTCTTTTATTTATTTTATTTTTTTAAGAAGGGGGGCTGTGTGGTTCCCCTTCTTATTCTAATTTATTGGCCCTGATGACCCCATCCCCCAGGGCCTGTCTCCTAATTATATTTTTTTGACCCCAATCCCCAGGGCCGGCCACTGTTTTTTATTATTTTTAAAAAATATATATTTATAGACACACCTAGGACATGCTGGACAAACCGTACGTACCTATCACCATGACGATTTGCGTGATATTCATTAAAAGGCGACTATGCATGCAATTAATCCACGTGGAATGTATTTACACCACTAGTGAAGCTCTGACATGTCTGATGCTCTACCGTGCCTAATGCCGGTAGACACCCTTGTCGTTTATTTATACAAACATGGGTAGCTATTGACGGGCACATTTAATACACATGCATACCAAGCCATTCAAAGGGGATTCGACAAAAATTCGACCAAAACTATGCAAGAAACCCCCCTCACAGTTAATAAAACACACATCCACTGCCGGATGTGTAATACTTTTTATTTTACTCTCTGGAAAGGGGACGAACATCACTTGCGAGTCACAGCGCGCTCCTGACAGAGCCCAATGCTGTGTTACACCCACCATTGCCTGCCGAGTGCCACACACCTCTGTATTGTATTCCACTAGCTAGTGCATATGCTATGACACTCTCTAGCCCATGTGCACTGTAACACCACCCCGTGAAAATGTCATGCCACACTTGTCTTCGCACGGGTTATATTGCCCCATCTAACGTGCCTTCCTCGATGCCTATGTTATAACGCACAGTGCTATGCCATACATATTACAATTTGGGATCCATATCTTTGTCACAGTGCATATGCAACGTTACACTCCCCAGCACATATTTTATATTACAACTTTAGAGACTAGTTAGGTTACACAACACTGCCCTGTGCATATTACACTCCAAGGCGCATATCGCATAGCACGCGCTAGTGCCTGTGCTATCTCGCGCTCTCCAATGAATCTGTCATTGCGCACAATGTATTGCATATTATATTTCACGCCTGGTTCATCTTATATCACACTTTTTGGTGCATAGTTTATACCATACACTATATCTAGTTTTCATTTTCAATCGTGCTCTCAGGACTATGTTCTATATAACACTGTGTTCACCTACCCTTTTCACGGGCATTACATTTTGCGATAGGGGGTGGAGGGTCAGGGGGTGTTTTTGCCAAGTGAGCCCGGAGTCACAGTCACTAACGTCTTCTTCTTCCTGAATAAAAGTGAGATTATGCTGCATACTTGTTCATATTTTAAGTAGTTTGCACAGACAAAATGTTTTAAAAACAATAAAGTTTCTAATACCCGCCTTCTCTGAACAGTTAGCTTGCTGCCCCATCCCCCTCCTCCCTATCCTCTGTTGTGTGAATCCATGGACTAGCCTCCTCCCTCCTGCCATGCATGGTCTGATGTGCTGCCACTGCCCTCAATTTAGTATGATGTACCAGTCCACTCCTCCTGCCCTCCATTGCCCAATTCTATGCCCCATCATTGACCTCCTGCTTAAACTCTGTGCTTAGCTTGCTGCCCCTATTCTCCTTCCCCCTGCCCTCCGATGTCTTTGTGCATGCCCCTGCTCCATCCTTTTTGCCCACCATGTCCCATGGACCTGCCACTCCTATCTACTCTGAGTGTTCTGTTGAGCTGCCACTCCCCTTCCACCTGCCTAGCATTGTCAGATGACTGTAACCTGTCCCTGCCACCTCCACCCTGCCTGTCCACATGCCATGCCTCTATCCTCTTCCTCCTGTCCTACATGGTCCATTGTACTGCCACACCCTTCTGCCCTCCCTGGTCTGTTGTGCTGCAACTGCTCCTCCTGCCTGCCCCGTGTGGTCTGTTGTGAGGCCCCTTCCCCTGAACTTTCTTGTCTGTGCACAGGTCCTGACCCTCCCTTCTATCCTCCATCGTCCTTTGTGCATGCCCCTGCACCCTCCTTCTTGCCCATCATAGCCATTGTGCTGCCACTGAACCCTCCCACTTGCCATGCATGGTCTTCTGTGCTGCCATGGCCCCTCCCACCTTCCCTGTGTGGTCAGTTAGCTGCCCCTGACCCCCTCCCACCTTCCCTCCATGGTCTGTGTGTATGCCATCACAGTCTCACTGTTGCTCTTCATGTTGTGTCTTGCTTCTAGTGCCCATCCTGCCTGACCTCCATGGCTATCTTGCTGCTCCTGCCCTGCCCCCTTTCCCCCCAGCCCTCTGTTTACATGTGCAGACCCCTACTCCCTCCCTCCTGGCTTGTCTGTTCCATTGTAATGCCCCTGATCCGTCCCTCCTGCCCTTTATGGTCTGTTATGCTGCAGCCTTCTCTCCTGTCTGTCCATTATGGTCAGCTAGCTACCATTGCCTCTTGCCCCTCTGTTCTCTGTTGTCCATGTGCATGGTCCTGTCCCCTCCCTCTTGCTTTCTATGGATTGTTGTGCTGCACTCCCGTCCTGCATGCCCTGTGTGGTGTATTGTGCTGCTGCAAACCCTGATGCCTGCCCTGCAGGGTCAGTTTGGTGCACCTCTCCATGTCTCTCCTGTCCTCTGTTATCCAAGTCCATGTCCCTATCCCATTTCCTTCCATGATCCAATGTACCATACTTGCGAACATTTTGAACTTGGTAAGAGGGAGATTTTGAAAAAAAACTGGGGTATTGATTTTCCCCTTTGAGTTACATTGAAAAAGAGGATATTGTAGACAGGAGACAGATCAAATAAAGCCCATTTGAGCTTAAAAACATTGGACGTTTCCTGGCTGAATCGGGTCTGTTGGCATGTATGGTTGTACTACCATTGCCTCTTCCTTCTGCCCACAATGGTCTATTACATTGCCACAGCCTTGAAGGAGGGTAGATTTTGTATCACAGGGGGCCCCTGGCCCGTTCTGTCCACACCTGAAGTATGAGACCCTTGTCCTTGCCTTGCCAGCCGCATTTGTAGGCCGTATTAAATTGACCAGCGGGTCCTGTGTTGCTATATAATTATCCTGAGACATCCTTACCACTCAGCCAGCATAAAACCCCTGTGTAGGCCCTTCTGTTCAATATGTAGGCCTCTTTGTTAAATTGACCATAGCTCTGCAATTTTAGTGTATAGCAGTCTGAAGGCAGGTCTGCGAGGCCTTCTTCTCCAAACTAGTAGCCCCCACCCTACCCGAGTGCTCCGTGCTCGGTATCAAAGTTCAACATCCCCCTGAAGCTGTCGACATACAGTAGGCTGCATCCTGGACTGGTACTTGCTTCCTGGGCAGGTTTCCCGCTTTTAAGGAAGTGGCAACCGCAGAGCGTCAAGTTAGGAGAACTGAGGAGATTTTATACATGAATATATTGAATTCCTGTACAATACCCATTATTTTCTGCTTGCTCTATGGAACTTACGATAAGCGATTGGCCTGAGAGACTGACCTTTTCACCCAGTCCATTGTCAGCATTAAGTGGGTAAATGACGAAATGTCTGGTAAAATCTGCAGACGAAGCTTTTGGGTAGCATACGTAGGTAGATGTAGCGTGCAAAGGAGCCCACAAAATGATATAAAAAGGGAGCACCCACAGATATCGACGGACAACCTCGCCGTCTGTATGTAGGTTAACAGGCTGTGCAGGTTTTCCCCAAGAACTGGGAGCTCTTGTCTTCCTTTGCTTAAAATGTCTTGCTCTGCTTTGCTTGAAGTATCTTATTCTATTTTACCTATATGAAATGTCATGTTATGTTTAACCATTGTTCTCTTTACTTTTGCATTTAAAAGATGTTGTATTGTAATTGCAGGAATGCTTGCTCTAAGAGTAAATGTGAGTGTCCCTAGGTAACATTTTCCTTGGTGTAACTTGTTTCTCATGATGCATTTATAGATGTGTTTTCTCTCTCTCTCTGTCAGTCCATTAATTGAGATACAGAGAATATCATGACAGCTGTATGATTATCTGGATTCTGTATTTTGTACTTTATGTCTCTATTCTGCGGTTTCTTTGAAGTTGCATCTTCTCATTAAACTGCCATCGTATTCTGCCTCCAATTGCATGTCTCATATGTCTGTTTTCTTCATTTTTGGAGCAAGCGTTCCTAGGCACCCCGGCTCAAATTAATGTGGCCCTTTTGTCCCTGACTCACTCTCCTGCTCAGTTCTGTGGTGGCTCCCGGGGCTCTGGGGACCGCCCCTAGCTTCCTTGACCCGTAATAGATCTTCCCTCCAACAGCCTCTCTTGCAAGTCCTGTATTGTTGGTTTGTTGCCCCTGCCCCCCTTTCCACTGCCCTCCATAGTCTGTTGTGCTTCCACGGCCCTTCCTGCCTGCTCAGTGTGGTTAAATTGTTGCCTTTGCACCCTCCTACCTGCCTTCAATTTTCAGAGTCCGTGCCCCTGGCCTCTGCCTCTCAACAGTATCCTAATGAACAACTAGATTGCTAACATTCTATATTTATTACAAAAGTGTGGAACGCCTGACATCATCTTGATGTAATCAAAACTGTAATACCTAGAGCATTCCTTTAGAAATTACATATATGAGAGGGTCTTATTGGCATCAAAATTATGGTTAGTGCTCTAAAAGACTAAAATAAGGACATATTTTCTGAGTTTTCAAATAGCGACAAAGCACTTTTAAATTATTTGTTATCTTTATGTTTTTTTATCTAGTTGACAACATGATTAAATGTTGCACTTAGGGGAGAGGATGTGGTGTTACTTCCAGAACTGCAGACTTTGCAACTGGGGAACCAGGTTGAAGTTTCTGCTTCAGCTCGACATTCTGTGATTCTGGTCAAATCACTTAGTCTCCCCATGTCTACAACCAAAATGAATTTGTTCTTGTGTGATGTAACCAATGCTCATGTAAAGCACTCCAATACCTGACAAGTCTGCACTATATAACACTGCAAAAACACAAAATAATAAGTGTTTTGCACACTTCTGTCATTGGGCTATATTTGGGCTATATCTGGGTGATTTTGGGCTACATTTGGGCTCTTTTGTCTCCGGTGGCCATCTTGGGAGATTTATTTGTTATGAAGTTTCCTAATTTCCTCATGTACTGCAGCCTCCTCAGTCGGAAATGCTTTCAGTTTTTTACTTTGATTCCATCATGAAGGTATTCAGATATGTCACACATTTGCCATGAATTCTGAATGTTAGCACTCTAGTTGCTCATTAGATCACTGTAGTAAAACTACTGTTCACCATGGAAGTCTGCTCCTGGTATTAAAAGTGCATGTTTCAGTCTGCATGTCAGAATTTTTTAATGAAATAGAAGAGGATTTGAGAAGTCACTCAAAATGTGCCCTCATTTTCTTTCTTCAGCATTAATCATAATTTCTATGGCATAATGAACCCCCTCATTGTGTTCCTTTTTAAATTAAATGTTTTAAGTGTTACCAGTTTATTCCAATCAAGATGGCTTCAGGTGTGCCATACTTTTGTCATAATGAAGACAGTAAGTGCTCTAGTTGTTTTTAAGAACATTCTTGGACATTCTGTCATTGGGCTATACTTGGGCTACATCTGGGTGATATTTGGGCTACATTTGGGCTCTTTTGTCTCTGGTGGCCATCTTGGGAGACTTATTTGTTATGAAGTTTCCTAATTTCCTCATTTACTGCAGTCTCCTCAGTAGGAAATACTTTCAGTTTTTTACTTTGATTCCATCAAGAAGGCATTCAAATGTGTCACACATTTGCCATAAAATCAGAATGTTAGCACTCTTTTTGCTCATTAGATCACTGTAGTAAAGCTACTGCTCACCAGGGAAAACTGCTGCTGGTATTGAAAGTGCATGTTTCAGTCTGCATGTCAGGATTTGAGAAGTCACTCAAAATGTGCCCTAATTTTTCTTTCTGCAGCACTAATCATACTTTTTATGGAAAAATGAACCCCCTCATTTTGTTCCTTTTTAAATTAAATCTTTTAAGAGTTACCACTTTAATCCAAGCAAGATGGCTTCTGGTGTGCCATACATTTATCATAAGTAGGACGGTTAGCGCTCTAGTAGTTCTTTGGAACACTCTGGAAAGCTGCAGTAGAACACAAAGGAATCAACTGACAGTCTCTGCCCTTGTTGGATGTACATGTTTTACTGAGAATGTCAGACTTCATTCTCACATGACTGAGAAAGATAATGTGAATTTACAGAAAATAAGCTCTCAGTTTAGCTTATAGATCACCTTCCAAACCTCTGTGGTAAAAGCATGAGAAAATATTTTTCTCTCAATCATGATATCCCAGCAGAAGGCTTTTTCACATGGTGAAATCACCTTAGAACATACCACAATTCCTAAAATGAGTATGGTACCATCAACAAATGATTTATAATGTAACTAAAGTCTTAAAATCTTCTATTAACTGCAATGCTTTTTAATGAGGTGCTATCATGTATATTGGTCCCAAGATGGCTGCCAACACTTCTTGGATGAAGTGCTGACAGCCAATCAGATCTCAGGATGAGATGTGTGGTTAGGCTCCGCCCACATATATATATTGATTTAAATGCTATTTTCTCAGGAATTACTGAACAGATTTACACCAGACCTACAAAAGGCACTTCCTTGACCTGAGGACTACCTCTCTGCCAAATTTCAAGTAACTCTGTTCAGCCGTTCGGGCTGTAGCTGTGTCTAAAGGTCCTATGAAAAAATGCATGGGAAAAACGCGTTTTGGGACCCCCCTTTTTTCTCAGCCCCCGCTTGACGAATCCCCCCGAGACTTTTAGAGTAGGAGCGGAGCGTAGCGCCCCACCTATTTTGAAAATTTCGCGAGGATTCATCGACCGGCGCCAAAGTTATTCCAAATAGAATGTTGCGGATTTCCTATGGAAACAGGGTCCTAACTATAACTATCTACTGGCGACCGCCAGTAGATAATATATATATATATATATATATATATATATATATATATTCAAAACACAAGGTTTTCCCACTGAAGATGCCTCACATGAAGGGTGCAGACTCTAACACCATCGGCGGCAGCAGAAACAGCATCCTCGCTACCCTTGTTAAAAATGAATTGCCAAACGCGTTTCGAGCGATTGACGCTCTTGATCACTGGCTTCACTCTGGCTTCAAGCACAGAAACACACAGCAATTGGGAACAGCTGGTTTATTAGATACACAAGTCCCGCCCCAGTGGGCGTTGACACGCAGGGCCTGATGGTTCTAGTAGTCCCATAATCTGCTACCACAGAACTTGTAGTCCCCTGTAAACCCCAGTGGGTGTCGCCGGCTCCGTGTTCACAATGACTGCCAAAGTGCAATGTTGAAAAATAACTATCCCAAGTGGGTGCAAGTTAGTGCGGGAATCACTGTCTGATGCCAATATTTACCAACAGCAAAGGTCCCCTTCATTCTGTGACAGGCTCGTGGTTCCGAGCACTGAAGACCCGCCTTTGCGGCGGTGGGGCATCTCCGCGGCTGGACTGGCCGCTAAAATTCAAAACACAAGGTTGTCCCACTGAAGATGCCTCACATGAAGGGTGCAGACTCTAACACCATCGGCGGCAGCAGAAACAGCATCCTCGCTACCCTTGTTAAAAATGAATTGCCAAACGCGTTTCGAGCGATTTGACGCTCTTGATCACTGGCTTCACTCTGGCTTCAAGCACGGAAACACACAGCAATTGGGAACAGCTGGTTTATTAGATACACAAGTCCCGCCCCAGTGGGCATTGACACGCAGGGCCTGATGGTTCTAGTAGTCCCATAATCTGCTAACACAGAACTTGTAGTCCCCTGTAAACCCCAGTGGGTGTCGCCGGCTCCGTGTTCACAATGACTGCCAAAGTGCAATGTTGAAAAATAACTATCCCAAGTGGGTGCAAGTTAGTGCGGGAATCACTGTCTGATGCCAATATTTACAAACAGCAAAGGTCCCCTTCATTCTGTGACAGGCTCGTGGTTCCGAGCACTGAAGACCCGCCTTTCCGGCGGTGGGGCATCTCCGCGGCTGGACTGGCCGCTAAAATTCAAAACACAAGGTTGTCCCACTGAAGATGCCTCACATGAAGGGTGCAGACTCTAACACCATCGGCGGCAGCAGAAACAGCATCCTCGCTACCCTTGTTAAAAATGAATTGCCAAACGTTTTTCGAGCGATTTGACGCTCTTGATCACTGGCTTCACTCTGGCTTCAAGCACGGAAACACACAGCAATTGGGAACAGCTGGTTTATTAGATACACAAGTCCCGCCCCAGTGGGCGTTGACACGCAGGGCCTGATGGTTCTAGTAGTCCCATAATCTGCTACCACAGAACTTGTAGTCCCCTGTAAACCCCAGTGGGTGTCGCCGGCTCCGTGTTCACAATGACTGCCAAAGTGCAATGTTGAAAAATAACTATCCCAAGTGGGTGCAAGTTAGTGCGGGAATCACTGTCTGATGCCAATATTTACCAACAGCAAAGGTCCCCTTCATTCTGTGACAGGCTCGTGGTTCCGAGCACTGAAGACCTGCCTTTCCGGCGGTGGGGCATCTCCGCGGCTGGACTGGCCGCTAAAATTCAAAACACAAGGTTTTCCCACTGAAGATGCCTCACAGGAAGGGTGCAGACTCTAACACCATCGGCGGCAGCAGAAACAGCATCCTCGCTACCCTTGTTAAAAATGAATTGCCAAACGCGTTTCGAGCGATTTGACGCTCTTGATCACTGGCTTCACTCTGGCTTCAAGCACGGAAACACACAGCAATTGGGAACAGCTGGTTTATTAGATACACAAGTCCCGCCCCAGTGGGCGTTGACACGCAGGGCCTGATGGTTCTAGTAGTCCCATAATCTGCTACCACAGAACTTGTAGTCCCCTGTAAACCCCAGTGGGTGTCGCCGGCTCCGTGTTCACAATGACTGCCAAAGTGCAATGTTGAAAAATAACTATCCCAAGTGGGTGCAAGTTAGTGCGGGAATCACTGTCTGATGCCAATATTTACCAACAGCAAAGATCCCCTTCATTCTGTGACAGGCTCGTGGTTCCGAGCACTGAAGACCCGCCTTTCCTGCGGTGGGGCATCTCCGCGGCTGGACTGGCCGCTAAAATTCAAAACACAAGGTTGTCCCACTGAAGATGCCTCACATGAAGGGTGCAGACTCTAACACCATCGGCGGCAGCAGAAACAGCATCCTCGCTACCCTTGTTAAAAATGAATTGCCAAACGCGTTTCGAGCGATTTGACGCTCTTGATCACTGGCTTCACTCTGGCTTCAAGCACGGAAACACACAGCAATTGGGAACAGCTGGTTTATTAGATACACAAGTCCCGCCCCAGTGGGCGTTGACACGCAGGGCCTGATGGTTCTAGTAGTCCCATAATCTTCTACCACAGAACTTGTAGTCCCCTGTAAACCCCAGTGGGTGTCGCCGGCTCCGTGTTCACAATGACTGCCAAAGTGCAATGTTGAAAAATAACTATCCCAAGTGGGTGCAAGTTAGTGCGGGAATCACTGTCTGATGCCAATATTTACCAACAGCAAAGGTCCCCTTCATTCTGTGACAGGCTCGTGGTTCCGAGCACTGAAGACCCGCCTTTCCGGCGGTGGGGCATCTCCGCGGCTGGACTGGCCGCTAAAATTCAAAACACAAGGTTGTCCCACTGAAGATGCCTCACATGAAGGGTGCAGACTCTAACACCATCGGCGGCAGCAGAAACAGCATCCTCGCTACCCTTGTTAAAAATGAATTGCCAAATGCGTTTCGAGCGATTTGACGCTCTTGATCACTGGCTTCACTCTGGCTTCAAGCACGGAAACACACAGCAATTGGGAACAGCTGGTTTATTAGATACACAAGTCCCGCCCCAGTGGGCGTTGACACGCAGGGCCTGATGGTTCTAGTAGTCCCATAATCTGCTACCACAGAACTTGTAGTCCCCTGTAAACCCCAGTGGGTGTCGCCGGCTCCGTGTTCACAATGACTGCCAAAGTGCAATGTTGAAAAATAACTATCCCAAGTGGGTGCAAGTTAGTGCGGGAATCACTGTCTGATGCCAATATTTACCAACAGCAAAGGTCCCCTTCATTCTGTGACAGGCTCATGGTTCCGAGCACTGAAGACCCGCCTTTCCGGCGGTGGGGCATCTCCGCGGCTGGACTGGCCGCTAAAATTCAAAACACAAGGTTGTCCCACTGAAGATGCCTCAGTGAAGCCAGTGATCAAGAGCGTCAAATCGCTCGAAACGCGTTTGGCATTTCATTTTTAACAAGGGTAGCGAGGATGCTGTTTCTGCTGCCGCCGATGGTGTTAGAGTCTGCACCCTTCATGTGAGGCATCTTCAGTGGGACAACCTTGTGTTTTGAATTTTTACTGCCAGTCCAGCCGCGGAGATGCCCCACCGCCGGAAAGGCGGGTCTTCATTGCTCGGAACCACGAGCCTGTCACAGAATGAAGGGGACCTTTGCTGTTGGTAAATATTGGCATCAGACAGTGATTCCCGCACTAACTTGCACCCACTTGGGATAGTTATTTTTCAACATTGCACTTTGGCAGTCATTGTGAACACGGAGCCGGCGACACCCACTGGGGTTTACACGGGACTACAAGTTCTGTGGTAGCAGATTATGGGACTACTAGAACCATCAGGCCCTGCGTGTCAACGCCCACTGGGGCGGGACTTGTGTATCTAATAAACCAGCTGTTCCCAATTGCTGTGTGTTTCCGTGCTTGAAGCCAGAGTGAAGCCAGTGATCAAGAGTGTCAAATCGCACGAAACGCGTTTGGCATTTCATTTTTAACAAGGGTAGCGAGGATGCTGTTTCTGCTGCCGCCGATGGTGTTAGAGTCTGCACCCTTCATGTGAGACATCTTCAGTGGGACAACCTTGTGTTTTGAATTTTAGCGGCCAGTCCAGCCGCGGAGATGCCCCACCGCCGGAAAGGCGGGTCTTCAGTGCTCGGAACCACGAGCCTGTCACAGAATGAAGGGGACCTTTGCTGTTGGTAAATAATGGCATCAGACAGTGATTCCCGCACTAACTTGCACCCACTTGGGATAGTTATTTTTCAACATTGCACTTTGGCAGTCATTGTGAACACGGAGCCGGCGACACCCATTGGGGTTTACAGGGGACTACAAGTTCTGTGGTAGCAGATTATGGGACTACTAGAACCATCAGGCCCTGCGTGTCAACGCCCACTGGGGCGGGACTTGTGTATCTAATAAACCAGCTGTTCCCAATTGCTGTGTGTTTCCGTGCTTGAAGCCAGAGTGAAGCCAGTGATCAAGAGCGTCAAATCGCTCGAAACGCGTTCGGCATTTCATTTTTAACAAGGGTAGCGAGGATGCTGTTTCTGCTGCCGCCGATGGTGTTAGAGTCTGCACCCTTCATGTGAGGCATCTTCAGTGGGACAACCTTGTGTTTTGAATTTTAGCGGCCAGTCCAGCCGCGGAGATGCCCCACCGCCGGAAAGGCGGGTCTTCAGTGCTCGGAACCACGAGCCTGTCACAGAATGAAGGGGACCTTTGCTGTTGGTAAATATTGGCATCAGACAGTGATTCCCGCACTAACTTGCACCCACTTGGGATAGTTATTTTTCAACATTGCACTTTGGCAGTCATTGTGAACACGGAGCCGGCGACACCCACTGGGGTTTACAGGGGACTACAAGTTCTGTGGTAGCAGATTATGGGACTACTAGAACCATCAGGCCCTGCGTGTCAACGCCCACTGGGGCGGGACTTGTGTATCTAATAAACCAGCTGTTCCCAATTGCTGTGTGTTTCCGTGCTTGAAGCCAGAGTGAAGCCAGTGATCAAGAGCGTCAAATCGCTCGAAACGCGTTTGGCATTTCATTTTTAACAAGGGTAGCGAGGATGCTGTTTCTGCTGCCGCCGATGGTGTTAGAGTCTGCACCCTTCATGTGAGGCATCTTCAGTGGGACAACCTTGTGTTTTGAATATATATATATATATATATATATATATATATATATATAATTCATTTATTTTTGTAAATGGCAGCATGCTCTCTTTCATGTTCTCCTTACGCCCTTTGGCTTCTCAGTCAGCTTTTTCACAGGTGAAAACAGTTTGCAAGAAAAATAACTATGTGCTCTTTTATCCACCATGCTGTCACATGACTCAATACTTTTAAAGTCCTGATAGTACCAGTATGCACCATTAATATTGTCAAACATTCTTTCAAAAGTTGCAGCGCACAATTCAATAAAGCATAATTGCATCCATTGCACTGCACTTGTTTCACAATGTCCACTTTTTTAGTGCACTCACGATTAGTGGCTTTTAATGCAGCAGGCTAATAATATATATATATATCAACTTCCATTGTATAGCACTCCTTAACCTCCTTTACGGCGAAAAAGAATGCATGAACTCCTCTTGCTTGTGCGATTATTTCTTTATTTCTCTTGTGTTAAAGCCAGGACACGTTTCTATATATAGATATAGATGTAGATAGATAGATGGCTAGATAGATAGATAGATAGATAGATAGATAGATAGATAGATAGATAGATAGATAGATAGATAGATAGATAGATAGATAGATAGATAGATAGATAGATAGATAGATAGATAGATAGATAGATAGATAGATAGATAGATAGATAGATAGATAGATAGATAGATAGATAGATAGATAGATAGATAGATAGACAGACAGACAGACAGATAGACAGACAGATAGACAGACAGGCTACTTCTGAGCAGCTGCTGAATCACAGCCATCGACTTCAAACTGCTGATCAGACTCAACTTGCTGGTTCACTCCACTGAAAAGATCCTTACTTTAAGAATAGTTTCTAAATCCAAATATTGAGGACTTCACCGGGACCTACACCAAGCAGCAATCCAATGCCCCCAAGGCCTTCTTGGGCCTGACCTTCAGACTTTGCCTGTTTGCAGTATTCCTGCCTTTGACGTTGAGACTCTCAAACTTCCCACCATGGCTGAGGCTCCCACCGAGGACCTGCTACCATTGATAAGTCCCACTTCAGATCCAGTTGGCATTCAAGCGCGTCTACAACCTTGTCAACAAGAATTTTCTCCAAGAAAAGTACTAAGTCAGAAGGTAAACTTTACAGTGAGCCAAACCTGGTCCCAGTTTCTGACCCAAGGTCTATTGCTGTTGGTCCTAACTTTTGACTTTGACCTGCTCTAGGGCAAACAGATGTCCGTCGTCGGCACTTTGTCCTTTATGCACTTGATACACCTAAAATTTTGAAAAATCATATTGCCTGTTGCCTACATCTGATTTTTGTCATTTTGGAATCTATTTGTTCTGTAAAATGGTTTCTATGTTGATAAAGCAGAGAAGGATTATTATTGTATTGTGTTTTGTTTTACTTTTTAACTGTTTTGGTACTGATAAATGCTTTACACAGTCTTCTTAAGTTAAGCAAATCTACTCTGTGCTACAGCTTTTAAAGCTACATCTTTAAATGATTATGTATTACATATTATTTATTAATTTTATTGTATATGTTTGCTCGATATTTTTTTTAACTATTTATTACTTGTATTTATGTACTCGTCAATTTTTAAGCTACATTTTTAGATTGTTAGGTTTCATTTTTTATATATATGTATTATTGAAAGTACATTTTTAAATGTGTATTTGCTTGCCAATCATTCTTTTTTTTCCCTGTGCATTTGCGGCTTCTGTTTTATGTTCAATATTGAAAATAATTTTAAAAAATCAAAAAAAAATACCAAGGGCTGATCTCAGGTTTAAATTGATGAGACCTTATTGGACCTAGTAAAGAAGGGCTACTAGTGGCTTCAACTAATAGTCTACTTACTCATACAAAGCCTTTGAGTGAATAGCTAATCTTAGGGTAGTGGGAAATGCTTACTGACCACCCACGTAAATTATGTCCACATACTTGGAGCCCATGTGACCCACTTCCTGTATATTTGTTTTTGAGCAGTTGGGATTTTTGTGAGCATTATTAGCAAAACATTTGGAATATTGGATCCCTATCACTTCAGCTTGGGTGCTTTGTGAACATTATTTGCACACCTGAGATTAGCATTGAAAGTCTATTGCAAGATAAAGGATGAATACCGTCCAGCGATGCCAGTCGCATGACCCACTTCTTCCTCCTCAGCTCCTCCATTTTCAAAGGTTGACTGGATGAAATGACGTTTTATTTCCACATCAGCACCTTGGAAGGTGTACATGAGGATAGGCAGGAGTCACAGTAATGCTTATGGAGAGAGGACCTTTCCAGACTACTCTCTGAGGAGGTACACCGTACCTCAATCTGATTACCTAGACCATTTAGAATATAGAGAATTCACAGACACTGATAGGCACAGGGGCTTTACCTGATTTCCAGACCTTGAATATATCCACTGGTGGTTAAACATCTTTACGGCCTGGACCTGTGTAGAACCTTCTAGTGCTGGTACCTCCAGAATATCGAAGTCAGTGCTGCCCACTTGTTTCTCGATAGAAACATGTGGATAGAATACTAAGGTTAGGCTTCCCGCTAGTGCTGTAGGCTTTGCTATGTGGAAGCGCTGAGAGAGCATAGAGTCCGGTGCTTGGACACCAACTCCACCCCATACTAAATGCATTGGAGGGCTTTCCTGAGAAAGATGTTTGCCTATTTGCTAAAAGTAGACCTATTTCGTATATAATGGCATTCATTACTTATGGATATTTCCTGTCAACAGATAAATGTATTTCATTTATTTGTGTGTGCGCTGATTAGTAGCTTTGTGGCATTGATATTCTTACATTTGGGAACAATGGTCTGTATTTATTTGAAATTAATTGAGTACAACAATATTGATGTACATAATTTAATGAGCCTTTGTAAATACCCACAAGGATCTGACTTCAAGGTGTGTTGAAGACTTTGCAAGGACAACCCTTTTCAACTCTTATCACACTGTGACTCTCTATTATTCTTCCTTTTGCACCCAAATGAAGAATTAGTCATACAGAAAATAAAATGAGGTATGTATACTTATTTCTCAATTTGCATTTCTCCAATCCTCTAAACTATTATTCTGCGTTTTATTTTGGCAAATCCATCATTTTGTCACCTGGATGACCTTGCATCCCAACAGTTTCGTCTATTGACCCCATTGACTTTAGATTTAAACTAATTGATTTAATTATTTAGAAGTTTACATCCTCATTCCCAAAGGCTCCAAGACAATATATAATCCTATTTACGGCACACAAGTGTAGTGATGCGTTTTAAAAGGAAATCAACAAATCTGTGGTATATTTTATCAAAAACGATTACTTTTAGAATTCCTTATAAGAAATCATTTGACTGAAAGATGACGATCATTTATTTGTCTTAACTCCAATACAATAAACTTTAAAGTATGTTTATTATCAATTGATTTTGCAGATTATTTCCGATTCTTGGTTGAATCTAACAAACCTGAATTTCAAGCAGTATAATGTCCTCGGGTCAGATCAATGTATCTAATTTATTTTGCGTTATTTAATTGTACACAATAAACCATATTTTGACATTGTAAAGTACAGTTCTGGTCTCCCTCCAGCCACATCTCATAATTTGCCCATCTAGACACAACACACTTTAGAGTCTTAAGAAATTCACTTTAATTTGCCTTTTGAAATTAGCAGCTCTACATGCTACTCTCTGGCTGTGTGAATTAAACTGGTGTGTGTGTAAGTGTTGAAATCTAAGCCATTAATCATTGTCAGAAAGGAAACAAACATAGTTAATCATTCTGCATTATTTGTGCATCAGAACAAACTTGCAACAAATTGGCCAAAATGCTTCATTACACCCCTTTCTTCATGCTGCTAAGATTGTCAAGAATGGGCTTGAATAACGAAAGACAACTGCACTGAAGGATTGCTGCGCACTCCTGCATGTCTTGGAGGACTCCAGTCCCTAGGCACGATGTTTAGGTACGCTCTTACAACAGAATCATTTGCCATCCACTAATTCCACTGGTGTGACAGGTTAAATAGATGAATGTCTTCACAATGGCCTTGTCTTAGTCAGGCAGTACGTCAACAATGCCCAATTGAAATGTGATTAATGCATGAAATGGGTACAGAAGGATGTAGGAATTTGCCAAAGGAAGCACAGATTCTGCTGCTCATGGGCAGGCGTGTGGGTGCAGTGGGAGATGCTAGACTACCGAATATCATGCCCCAGTTGTCTTTAGTGTAAGGAGTGGCCAGGAGTATGTAAATGCAATATACCATACAAACTGTGCAGTTGACATTCACATAATTTTTCATTTACTTCTGCTCGAGTTCCCATGCGTTTTTGCTTTTCTGGACAGTATGAATGACACCTTTGGACCTCCCGAAGTAAAGATCAGTATTTTCAAGTTCCTCTCTTGGATATGCTCTGAGGGGGGCGACCCTCCTCTGTCTCTCAATACTTCGCCCTACGTTGCTAGCCACTTTTAACCTGCTTGAGAGAGCTCTGACTGAGGTAGCTAATGTGCAGGTTTATAGGTGCTCATGTGAACCCTAGGTGCGAGCATCCTAGTTGTATCTATTTGTAAAATTAAGTGCCTGATTACGAGTGCGGTGGTCATACCGCCATACCACCACCGCAGCGGTCCGAAGAAGACCGTCACACCAGCAGTGTCGCACCTGCCGTATTATAGTGTGAGCGATGGCCCGCAGCGGTGTTTCTGACAGCAGTGTGTATTTTTTCATATTTGTCGATGCTGGTGTGTATATTTTGATTACAGTTTACACATATGCATGGCACATGTAAAAAAATCCCTACTACCAGTAGTTTTCCATTGCTGGAGTCTAGACCATATGTGCCCAGTCCAATGAATTGATAAATATACAAAACTGACTTGCCTGGATTTCGGTGCCAAAAGGGTAATTTTCATCAGAGTCAATATGCTGCTTTGAAAGAGGGACCTGGAGAAAGGGATTAGTGTGGGAGACTGAAGGGAAGAAAAGGAAATGGATGAGTATGCACCCCAATTCCAATTCCTTCAATTGCATCGACTTGAAGCAGCTCGTCCCACCGCCTCGGCCGGCTCATCGGAACTTCTCTGTAAGGACCTATCACAGCTGCTTTCTCTCAACCAACATCAAGGCAGTCAGGAAATGGCTGTCGGTGTTGGTGGTGCTCCGGCGTTCTTTCAAACTGCAATCAGTCAACATTGTAATCTGTCGCAGAATCTAGGGGCTCATTACGATGGCGTAACGATCGCCACCGCTGTGCCGGCAGTGTGGACCATTACGCCATCATAACAAGAAATACGCCCGCGATATTATGATGGCGGGGGGGTATTGCTTTTCCGCTGGTCGGCAATCCTTCTGATTGCCGGCCGGGCAGTGCTGGGCCAGTAATATGGTGGCAGTGCCCAGCAGGCACCACCATTCATATTACGATGTGGGTGGTTTAACAAGCCCTTCCATGGCGGCGATGCCACCATGGAAGAGCTGGCGTGGATTGGCTTTGGTGGCCCGTTGTGGGCCCCCAGGGGTTGCACTTGGGGAGTACCCATGGCACCCCTCTGCAGTTCCCTGCACCAAGTGGCAGGCACCGCGTGGTGCCTGCCACGTGGTGCAGGGAAATGCCAGGCATGCAATTGTGACATTGCGGCGGGTGTTGCTGTAAGCAGCACCCACCACAATGTTAAAATGCAGAATGCGACCGCCAGGGTGGCGGTCGCATCCTAATTCGAGATGCGGAACCGCCACATGTCTGGCAGCCGGTCCCAACACCACAAGGATGGCGGGCGGACTCAGGTCCGCCCATCATCATAATAGGTCCCCTAGTCTTGTGGCCATTGGTGCTAGGGGTATTTTCTGCACACACATTTGAATCTCAATATAATTTTATCAAACATGAAAGTACAGGGTGTTGAGACAGAATATCGAGTTGGAAATGTCGACTCACAGAAATATTGAGTGCAAGCATTTACTCCATCTACATCTACTGCCATTGACTGGTCACTCAAGTCTGGTAAGCTGGTGGCTGGTGGCTGAAAGGATGGGGAAAAGAGAGGAGTTTGGACCTGCCAACAGATAGCCTATTCCAGCTGTAGCAACAGAAAGACCAAAGGTGTCTAATACCCCAATTTCGTAGGGAAAAAAGAACAGTTGTTCCACTTACTGAAGCCATACCATGTGGCCTGTTCTCTTCAATCAACCAGTGCTCTTAACAAAACACTTCAAATTGATCTGGATTCAGAGAACGTCCTTTACGAACAGCAACCAGGCCTGTTTGCTGAACAATATATAAGTGTGCAGTGGCTGAGAATGATCAAGAGCATGCTGTAAAGTTCATAGTAGTACCATCAGCAACACAAGAAGAGTTTGATTTGACTGATTAATAAATCAGTTCAGACACTCACTTACCTCAAGCTCAGAAGTGTCAGATTGTAAAATGCTTTGGACAGAGCGCAGAATTAGGAGAAAGCGGAGATGTACTAACCAAACATTTTCAGACATACATATTAAAAAAGCTATGCTTCAAAGTCAAAATCTAAATCTGTGGAGTAATTGAGTAAAGTTCAGACATGCAATGGGAAGGTCCTAAGGCTCTGACGGACTTACGTTTGTATAGTGCTAAAAATGATTGCATTTGTAATCTGGTTATCTATGGTAGTGTTTCTTATCCAAATGATATGCCTGCCAGAATTTAAAGTATTTCATCCAGTCACAGGATAGTTAGCTATGCAACATGGACTTCACAGGTTTACTAGAAACATATTTGCTGTTGATTTAAAAGTCAACTTACTGCAAAATGTTGAGTACTGGTAGGAATTGGACTATGGGATCTTAGAACCAGCTGAGACTGTACGAGGACCAACTTCTTTTCTACTCAACCAAGATGATATCCTTTCATCATAACCTTTGGCCAGTTACTAGAGCTGGGACGCTTTAAAAAATGCCTAATGCAGATCCATATCTGAACACAGAAGACCGCCATACGCTAACATGTAAGACAAAGGTATAGAAGGTGGAGCAAGCTAGATGGATCAGTTACTAGAGGGATCGCCATTGGCGTTTTGGTATAAAAGTATGCAAGCTGGCACAACACTTTGTATAGATATCCTAAACAAAATTATGCTGTATATCAGCTGGTCACAACATAGGCATTGGAATTAGAATATTTGGATATGTGATGTAATATGATTGGAGTGTATTCAGGGCTCCTTCTTTTGCACGTTACTTTGCTGAGCTACTAACAATCAATCCTATAATTCTTACTCATATTATTACTAAGAGAATAGCTCATAATAAACTGTTATAAAATACTGTTGTAAAATACTAATTGATGTATTGATACTACTTTTGTGGTACATTCACCTGCAGATAAGAGATTCTTTAACAGGTCTCTCTCACTAGTTTCATATACAAGCATATCCCAGAGGAAGGGGTGGGAGACACCTGTTGGCATTCATTTTCTCGGACAAATGCAGATTCCTTGTGGGGCTCAAAAAATGTACCAGATGTGACTACAATAGGTTTAAGGAACATGGCGAAGCCTATCAGGTAAAATCAAGTGCAGGTCTGCATGCGGGCTGTGGGCACAAGTACAGCCCAGCCCTCACCTGGCCCCCTTTTGTAGCATGTAATGCTCCCCCAGTCAGGCCACAGACTTGTCAGACCCCAGAAACCCTACAACTCTTGCCCTGCCTCCATCTTTCATCATATATTGGCCAACGCTTTCAGCAGATTTAAAAAATGACCCAGTAATTGAAGGTCCATGTGGTTATTCCACATTTAACTGACAAAATCTCATACACGCAGCATGCAGTAGAGGAATTACCAATCAGAATTGGTAATTAAATACCTGGTAACATTGCTACCTCTACTGTGTGCAACCTGTATGCAGGTCAACAGAGTGTCGCAATGTATTAGCTCCCTTCAGTCATTGCTATGTCTAAAGTGTCAATCAACAGCTCAGGAAGACAAAAGAGGTACGGTGTTCCTGGGTGGCAAGTTGGCCACCTGGTGAGTACTCAGAGTGGAAGGGAGGTGGGAAATACCTCCTTTCGGAACTAGGACCCTCACACACCCAGCAAGCTAGGTGTCATGCTTCATCATATGGGTCTGCTCCTCGTCGAGCCGGCGCTGCAATGCTCAACGGGCACCCATAAAGGGGCTCTTTATCGGAGATCTTTTGTTCCTTGCCGAATAGGTGCCGTGGGTGTGAGGGGCCTGGTAAGATGTAGATGTGGTGTGTGAGTTAAAACAGGTAAGGGAATCCTCTATAATTATTTTTGTTCTGGAGAGGTCACAACCTGATTAAAAAGTAAAAAGAAGAAGGAGGGCAACTATTTTGTTTTAATCTGACAAAAATTACGCTCTACCCCTTAGTGGTCAACATGTTTCTCGTCTAAAAAATGTCTCTAATAGATCAGTTGGCAATTCCTCAGGACCTAGTGACTAAATGAAAACTATCTACAGTGGGTGGTGTGGTTCTACATACCACTATTTCTCTCTGTAGGATGTTCCCCCGGAGAAAAGCAGCCAACCTCTTAAGGATTCAAGTGCGGCTTCATCAGACCGCAGCAGAGTATATGGACACTCAACGTAGTGTCACTGCTCCCACTCAGAGGAGTCCAGCTCACCTACCCGCTCCGCTGCATCAGGAAGGAATCAACAGCTCAGCCCACAGGACAAGCATTTGTTGAGTGGAGGGCCATGCTGGCTGCTTAAGTCTGATTCTACATTGGAAAGATGGAGATGCAAGGAAGCTTTTTTCAGTTTTACAGTGGTACATTCCTGTGGAAAGGAGCAGTGCTTTGGGCTCCCAAAAGGATCACCATAGACTGACCCATGACTGCAACTGTATCCATTCCCTAAGCATCGACAGCAACCATTGACAAGACCCTTCAGGCAAAAGTGGCGTCCAATGGGACATGAACGACTGCCTGTGCCAGTGCGACAGCCTCTGATGAAGCCACTCTCTGAGCATTAGCTCTGGCCATTTATACACTTTCCTAGGCTGTGACGGGGTCTTCGGCCGCTGCTTGCATGATGGCAAGTACCTGTAAAACGACCACCAATCCTGACTAAAAAGTATAGTGAAATGTGCTTCTAAAAGGACAGTGCATATTAAATGCCTCCACATCTACAAGTGAAATTAAGGAGCTTAGTTATGAGAGGGTTGTGTTGTGTTTGCAACACACAACGTGGTACATTCATGACACAAACCTCTAAGTCAGATTTTGATTGGTTCTGAGTGGCTTAAAAAATCTGGAGTAACGCAACACAGCACTAATCAGAGGGTTACATTACTCTAGCCTGGGAAGGCTTTCCATGGGCATTGCCTGGGTGTTCTCATATAACTTGCATGGTTTTTGAAGCATCACATGATTTAAAAAAAATTGTAAACCTTGGGATGCACCAAAAAGGTACACCTTCCTAGGAGAGGCGTAATGAGGGGAACTATCTCTATATCTCCTCGTTTCTTCCTCTTTCTGTGTGCTGCATTCTGCACACACAGAAAAAGGACTATGCCTCTCAGGATAGCTTTTGCACAGGAACGTGCCCCTCACTGCACAAAAACAATCCTGCATGCAACACCGGCACTCTTGCACCATGGTGCAAGCAAGCCTGCCTTGGAGCTAGGCAGCTAAAAAGGAGCCTGCGCAAGAGAAGGGAAAGAAATGTAAAGTATTGGCTTAAATACAGTGCATTTCTGTCCTTTCTCTGTCATGCAGTGCAGCACAGGAAGGTGACTAGCTGAGCTGTACGGCGTCACTTTCCCATAAATGAGCCTCTACGTCCTTATTGTAGCCTGCAGCAGAAAACTTTGATTCATACAGTGCTAGTAAGATTGCCAGTTTGACATGCAGGCCTGCGAATGTATTGTGAAAGAGTAGCATTACCTTTATCTCAAGAAGCAATACCACTAATTTAAAATCTAATGTAATGTGAGAAAAATGTTCTGTAAATAAATGTTATGAAATCTCTACTATAGGATGCAATAATAAATACACTTACTTTTGGCGTGCGGTCTAGCAGCATTTATTTGTCTGCACAGTGTGACCTATCAAACACTAAGGGCCTGATTTAGATCTCGGCATATGGGTTACTCCTTCACAACGTTGACGGATATCCCATCCGCCAAAATATAAACCCATAGACTATAATGGGATTTATATTTCGGTGGAGAGGACATCCGTAACTCGTCGACAGAGATCTAAGTCAGGCCCAAAGCCAATGGTGAGGGTGGCATGGTTGCATTATTCAAACACTCTCCAATTACTGATGCCCTCTTTAGTTTAGGTGCTACCAGGAAAAGCTTCAGAGGTTTCTCTGTGAACACTATAATCCAAACAAGTTGGAGACTTTCTGTAAGGAGTATGTTCAGACACATGTGGGTCAACATCTAGCTCCTCTTTGATAGAATTTAAATGATGTGTAATTATATCAAATATTTAACAAGAAGAACCCACATGTTGCAGCAATCTATACACTTGATCAGATCATGAAATGCAATACCAATAAATAAATTCTCTTCTGAGACTCAACGTGGCTAGGGGCGATTCCGTGCTGGAACCACTTGCCAAAAATGCCTAAACATTTTTGATAACTCTCATACCAGGTATCCAAGTGTGTATCAAATATCCACTCATGTTGTTACCTTCTAGAAAGAGAGAAATTCATTAAATGCTAAGGTTGGCTACATTAGTTGATAATTGGTTCTACACCAGCATTCCTGAATAAGCTAGAAATCTTTCGTCAGTTAAAATACAGACTCAACCATAGACGCACAAGAATCATTTTAAAGATTCCCGAAAATGATTATCAAAATCTTTTTTCATTTTTCAAGATACTCTTTATACACAGACAGAAGGAACTTCAGTGGGCTGTTGTATTGTCCTAGAGACAATTTATTTCTGTCGTAATAAATACATAAATAAAGTGTCACACTATTTTTGGGGAATGGCGTAGAAATGCTGCCTGCCCGGTCAATATAAATATAATCAGTGTTTCTGTATAATCCTGCTGCCATAGGCACAGAATCACCCTTTACTCTGGACTAAGACCCTTGAAAGCATTAATAGCCTTATTTAAGGTTTGGCCAATGAGGTTCTGCCATATTTAGAAACCTCCACCTGTCTGGTGAAGATCTTTGTGCCTTCAGAAGAGACTCTTCAACAGCGGTTCCTCTGAACTGCTGAGTGGCTGTCATGTTTCATTCAGCTGCACAGCAATTTGTTTTCAAAAACATACTCATGAAGTAGGAGTATATTTCTGGAAAAAAAAACTTCAATTGAATTTATGTTGGGGGCATGGCTTAGCGCGCAACCAAGATGGACACGCATTTCTGAGCTCTGTCAGATCTCCAGTGCAGACTCTCTTTTAAACATGCTGTTAGGGTGATTTTCGTTCACCACGTAACAGCAATAGGAGGCAGAACAGCTTGGGACTCTTGGGGACGGCTCACAGGTGTTTCCGTCTGCTCCTTCTGCAACATTCTTCAATACGACTCTCTCCTCATGCCGGGACTCTAACATGGCAGCTGATATGGAGGTTTTGCCGATACACGGACCGAGCACATTAAATTACTTGGTCTGAATATTTGGTTGACAAAAGTATTCCCCTTGCTGAATGAGGTATTGTGATGATGAATTTTATACCTCTTCATGCTATTCACTGGAATTTTGAGGAGACACTATTCTAATGTGCTAGCCCTGATACAAAATGGCAGTCGCTGACAGAATTGCAAAAGTTATGGTACTTAATTAGCAGCCTAATACACAGTTGGTTGTGCTTCGGTAGGGGTGAATTATCTCATGTGCAACAGTTCGTCTGCAATTTCAAGCTTTTGTTCACGACGGTTTTCTCTTCATGCCGGGACACCAAATTGATGGCTGACACAGAGGTTTTGCCTTAACTCGGACCAAGCACATGAAATTACTTGGTCTGCATATTTGGTCCCCAAGCGCATTCCCCTTGCAGAATGAGGTATTGTGACGTTTTTTTTATACCTCTCTGTGTCATGTTATGATCTTTTGAGGAGACGCTATTCTAATACCATAAACTTGATACAAAATGGCGGCCGCTGACAGACATTTTTTCAGAAGCTATTGTGCCTTATTAGCGGCCTAATACACAGTTGGCTGTGGTTCGGTGGGGGTGTGTTATCTTATGTGCAACAGTTCATCTGCAATTTGATGCTTTTGGAGCCAATCCTGGGTATTGCTGGTTGAGTAGATACTACTCAGAATCGTACTTTCATTCACTCTGTGTGGTTGGGTCCTGTGCCGGGTTCCAATGGCAGAAGGCATGGGTATCACTCCCAAGGACAGAGACTCGAAAGGGAATCTGAAGAGGTCTAAGCAAAATTCTCCCACCCCGGATATACCAACAAAAGGTAATATGGACTCTGCTTCGACCTTAGATACTATATTAATCAAACTTAATTCAGTCCATGACATAGCACAGAGTACAAAAACAAACACTGATTTGCTTCAAATGGCGGCAATTCAGAATGACCTCAAAAATCTTTCATTACGTGTCTCCAATGCTGAAACACGAATAAGTACTGTTGAGGACTTCACGAACAAGCAAGCTAAACACGTTCAAAGTATGGAGCATTCATTAAGGAGAGACCTGACTGCAGTAGCGGCTCATGGAGGGAGTACTGTGGGGTGGTGAGTCGGGGTGGGGGAGGAGCAGGGTGGGGTAGTAAACTACGGAATAGGGCAGAACGGAGGTAAGTAAACAAATAAATAAATAAAACGAATTTCGTGGGGCGCGCTGCATCGCATTTGGCAATACAGCACGCGCAATGACATTTGTTTTATTTATTTATTTGTTTACTTACCTCTTTTTGTCCATATGCCATAGTTTACTACTCCCCCCACCCTGCTCCTCCCCTAGCCTGCCCCACTGCCCCACAGCACTCCCTCCACGAGCCGCTACTGCCTGACTGAGCAGGAAGACAGAGATCGCAGAAGTAACCTTTGTGTTTGGATTACCGGAAGACTGTGAGAAATCTGCGCCCTCAGTCTTGGATTTTCTGCTTACTTGGATCTCTACTATTCTGGACATTTCATTTCACAAGGATTTTAAAATAGAACATGCTCATAGAGTTCCCACTTTTAAGCCTAAAACAATATCTTCGCCAAGGCCGGTGATCTTTAAACCTCGGCGCCATCAACACCCTGAGCAGATTCCGTCCCAAATGAGAAAAGCTTACAATGGGAAGGTCACAGAATATCAATATCACAAGACTTTGCCAGAGACACCGGCATTCGTCAGAAAGTTTTCTTGAACCTACGCAGAAGACTCATGGATATGAATATTCCATTTTCCTTTGCAGGTCCTTCACAATTCAGAATAACTTTCAGAGGCCGTCCACAGATCTTTTATGAGCCTTCAGAGCTTTCCATTTTTTTGGATAATCATTCTGAATCACATATGGACGCCGAGTCTCTTCCTGGCAGTTCTCATCCTTAATGATCTTCATTTTATGATAAGTTGGATCCATGTTTTCTGTGCCTTGCCACAAAGTGTATGGTTAATACTGCTCTTCTGTGTCCCTTTTTGTAATGGTAACTATGCTCTGTAAAGGCTGTTAGCTCTATATTGGTTATTCTCTTTTAATTGGTTTCTCTTTTACAGGTTTTACGGTTTATCATATGTTTATGAATGTTTTTTGAAGTGTACATCCAATGTGTTGGTACTATTTTGGTGCTATTTTGTTAACTATTGGCTGTCAATGCGTCTCTATCTCCCTTCTTCTCACTTGCTTTTTTATTATATTTTTACATCTCTGACTTTTTCCAACCTCGTTCCTGCTTTCTACTCAGTTGCTTCTTCTTTCTGTGGGCATTTCTCTTAGTCCATTTTGATGAAGTCTTTTTCGGTATATAACTCTAGATAGTATGGAGCTTATTTATGAGCCCTTACGTCACTTTTGCGCCGCTGGTGCGTCACCTTTTGTGATGCACCAGTGGCGTAAAAAGTGTGCCTTGTTGCACCATATTTACAAAGAGACGCATCTACCTAGATGCGTCACTTTGTAAACCCCTACATCACATTATACCTGCGCCAGGTATAATGTGTTCGGGGGGGGGGGTCCCACGTAAGTAAGCCTCGTAGAAGTGACGCAGTGAAATATACGAGATTTCACTGCGACACTTCTATGACACAAATGCGTCAATATCTTAAGCCTGCCTCATGGCAGGCGTAAGACTGACGCAGGCCCTTTCACATGGGGCTTGCCCCATGTGAAAGGACACATTGCTGGAGTTGCATCACTTTTCTGACACACTCGAGCAATGCGTCACTTTTGCACCTACAGATACGTCAGAAATACTGACGTGTCTGTATTTCCTTGCGACATGATGCGTCATACTGTAAATATGACGCATCCATCATGTTGCAAGGAGGGCGCACTGAGAAGTGATGCATCGCTGCTTTCACGCAGCGATGCGTCACTTCTCATAAATGAGACCCTATAATGTTAGATAGTTAGGGGCCTATTATCATGGCGGGTGGATCGCCACCGCCTGACCAGCGGTGGCGATCCACCCACCAAAACTCACCGCCGGACAGCCTTTTACCCCCTGCCACATTAGCATGGCGTGGTACTGCGGAGGACGGAAAGACCGTCCACCGCTTTTCCGCCTGCAGGCAAGTGGCACAATTGCCTGCTGGGTGGAAAAGGCCCATAATATGGTGGCGAGACCTTGCAGGCACCGCCATCCATATTATGAATGGTGCGTTAGAATGCCTTTCCATGGCAGAGATTCCGCCATGGAAAGGCATGTGGTCTTTGGCTTAGGGGGCCTGTTGCGGGCCCACGGGTGTTGGGGGGGTGCACTTGGGGGTACCCATGGTACCCCCCTACATCGGCATGCACAAGGTGGCAGGCACCGCGCAGTGCCTGTCACGTTGTGCATGCTGGTGCACAACATGCCTTTTTAACATTGTGCAGCACCGCCCACCACAATGTTAAATATGCAGGATGCGACCGCCAGGGTGGCGGTCGCATCCTAATAGGCACAGCGGGACCACCCCACCTCTGGCGGTCGGTCCCGTTTACCGTTACGGTGGCGGGTGGACTTTGTCCGCCCGCCATCGTAATGGACCCCTTGGTCTTTTCTTGGCTTTTCTTTCTCACTGTTTTTATGATAAAATAAGTAACTCTTCTTCTACTTTCCACAGTCTTTCTCTTTCTTGCCTCTCTTTCTATGATTCTATGCTGGTGATTAATTTTTATGAGTGCTAATTACTCATCTGTGTTTTTGTCCACTATTGTTTTCTCTTATACACATCTGCATTTTTTATGTAAAATTTTTTATATATGAATTTACTTATTATTTTTCTTTTATTCTGATATTATTTTTCTTTTTTTTCTGAGTCTTTTTGCTTCATTATATATGTAATCGAGACATGTACTACATCTTCTGTAGAATCTGCTATCCACTTGTTAATTTTCCATATACTCTAGTATAGATTCCTAGATACTATCAATTTTGTTGTGTTTGATATGGCTTGACATTTATAATGTCTTATATTGCTATTTATATTACTCCAAATTACCATCTACTATACCATTTATTAGTATCTGTTATGCCTTAGTCTGATACTTATATTATCTAATATTGCTATTCCTAATGCCTTAATTTGTAATTTAGCTGACATTAGTGTCTCGTTTTTATTCAGGTTATGATAATATGTTGGTCATTCATCAAATATGATATATCTTTTGGATCTTGTATTATTTATTCTTATCTGCTATTAACTTTTTAACTTTCCATATACTCTAGTATTTATTCCTAGATGCTATCAATTTTGTAATGTTTGGTATATCAGTGGTTCAAGATTTATAATGTTTTATATTGCCCCAAATGGTTATTTATTACACCAGTTGTTAATATTTATGATGCCTTGGACTGTATTTATATTACCTGATATTGCTATTTATAATGCCTTTATTTAATAGTTATCTGATATTGTTGTCTCACTTGTCTATTCAGCATATGATAAAATGTTGTTCACTGATCAAAAATTATATATTTTGTTAGATCCTGAATTCTTATTGATAGCTTATTGATGGTACAGTAGTGATTAATATTTTTACATGTGTTCCGTCACTTAATGATATATTTATTGTTGAAAGGTCTGCATTGTGTTTGTTAGCATCTGTGGTTGCTTCAATATTTTTTTTACATTTTTTTTGCCTTCCTTTTACCCCTATATCTGATGAACTACTGATTTACCGCCTTTTTTTTGTTTATCAACGTCTTTAACTATGTTGTTTTCTGTGCCTTTATGAATGGCTTAAATGTTGTTGCTCTGAAAGTTCGTGGGTTGAACCATCCTGTTAAGATGGCCAAGATCCTTGATTATTTTAAAAGTTTGTCTGGTGATATAGTTGTACTTTACGAGACTAAGATAGCCTTTAAGGAAGCTTTGCTTTTGCGGAAAGAGTGGGTTCTTGATGTCACTTGCTCTAAGCCTCTGGTAAAAAGAATGGGGATGTGACTTTGATTTCCAAAAATTCAGGTCTGTCTATTGTTACTGCTCTCTGTGACTCTAATGGTAGATGGGTACTCTCTTGCTTGTCCAATGTTTCAGATGATTTATATGTCATGAATATATATGCACCTAATATTGATGATCCTCTTTTTTGGAGTTCCATAAATAAAAAGCTCTCTGACATTCCTCAAAATGCTAGAACTATTGTTGGTGGTGATTTCTATCTGCCCTTGGATCCTATTTTAGATAGACTGTCTGCTTTCAAATTTCGTCCTCCTAGGTCGCATAAGTATTTGCTCAGTATGTGTTCTCATCAGCTTATTGACACATGGAGAGTGCATAATCCTACGGGTAGCGATTTCACATTTTTCCCCTCTCCACATTCTAGTTTTTCTCGTATCAATTATCTTCTAGTTGATGCTGCTCTTTTAAAGCATACCATTAATGTTATGATTCATCCAATCCTTGTCTCTGATCACGCAGCGGTTTAATTGACCATTCTTAATTTTACTGATACGAGAGGCCATTGTACTTGGCGTCTTAATACAGAGATTTTAGATGATGAGGATCAAGTTAAAGACCTCAATGGGGAGTTTGTTAACTTCTTCAAAGATAATGTGTCTTTGGTGAATTCCCCAATAGTTTTATGGGATGCATCTAAAAGTACTATTCGGGGTCATATTATCAAAAAAATGTCAAAAAGAAATAGGGATATTAGAAAGTCACTGCAATCTTTAGGGGATAGGATCAAACGTAAAAAGGTGCTATATAGAAGTTCTAATGATAAGTCTCTCCTACAAGATATCAAGAATCTGAAATACCGAACGAAACCTGGTGCCTCCATTGCAAAGGCTCCGAAGGGATGTGGATGTCTGGAAGAAGTTGCCCCTGTCCCTGCTTGGGAGAGCGGCGCTGTTCAAAATTATGGCATTGCCTAGATTCTTATATGCCCTTCAAAACTACCCAGACATGGTACCGCAAGCCTTCTTTAAGGAGGTCGAGTCCTTGCAGAGAGACTTACTATGGGATGGTAGACCTCGAATAGCTCTAGGCAAGCTCACGTTGGGGTGGTATGATGGAGGTATAGCCCTGCCAGACATCAGGAAGTACTATTGGGCAGCGCAACTGGCTGCAATTAACCAATGCCAGTACGGAAGTGGAGATGACCCTGCATACGGAATGGATAGGTGGTTGGTGCCGGGTGGTGACTTCACAAGATCATTGTACTCCAGACCTCCTAGGTACATGCTCACAGGACCCACTAAACACGCAGTCCAGATATGGCATGTGGCCAACAAAGCTCTGGGATGGGCCAATAAACTCACATTAGCCACCCCCCTCTGGGATACGGAATGGCTGGGGACTCTGGGGCGAACTAAAGGGTATGAAAAATGGGACCTCATCGGTATTTCGCATATTAGGGACCTGTGGGGGCGGGATGGAGTGGTGACGTTTGCTACACTGCAACAGACATACGAAATGGCGACGTCGGAACACTTCCGTTATACACAGATTCGGCATGCTCTACAGGCCACCATCCGGTCAGGCACGGAGCTACCTGAAGCATCCCCGCTCGAGGACAGACTGCTTGATGGACATCTACCAGACAAATGTATATCTCTCACGTACAAAAAACTCATCCACCACACCCCTGATCCCCTTGCGACACTTAGGGAGAAATGGGTAAGGGATGGTCTAGAAGTAGACGATGAGGAATGGCAGGAGGCACTCTCCTCACCCAAGGAAGTGGCTATATCGGCAACATTAAAACTAATACAGCTAAAGATTTTACATAGAGTCTACCGCTCAGGGTCCCAACTGATCCACATGGGGAGTAGTGTGGACGGGATATGCAGGAGGGGATGTGGAATGCAGGGCAAATTCCTACACGTGCTCTGGGAATGCCCAGTAGTTCAAGTCTTTTGGCGGAATATCCTGAAAGTTATGAGTACGGTGTGGGGGGTACCCTTGCTGCCTGAGGCCAAGAGTTGCCTTCTGAACGTTTGGGAGCCCACAGATTTAAACGTGAAAGGGAGGTTATGGGTCACACTTGGGCAGACGGTTGCCAAGCGCAACATAGCACAGTTGTGGGGGGCCACTGCATCACCTACGTTAAAGAAATGGAAGGAAGATATGGACTGGTGTATGGTTCGCGAGAAAACTGTATACGTTGCACGGGGTGCCCCAAAAAATGGTTAGCAATTTGGACGAAATGGAATGTGTACAGGGGGGGTTATGTGAACCACCGAATGTCTCGTCCCCAGAGGATCACTGTACAGTGTGAATTGCAATGTATGTAATGTCACTAAACCCGCTATGTCGAAAATTATGTACTGACACGTGTGGAAAATGATGCAATTGTAGTATATGATGTACAGAGCTGTATAACATGACCAAGGTTCCTCTACGTTAAATAAACAGAGTTTGAAAAAAAAAGAATCTGAAATACTCTTTCAACTCAATAGTTACTAAAAGAGCTTATATTGATGTGCATGCTCATAAATCTCGACATTTGTTGTTATGAAATAGAGCTGGTAATTTGTTGGCTGCCACCTTAAAATATCAGAACACTAATGTCAAAGCTGTCCAGATTTCTTATATTAAGAGTGGTTCTCGGAAATTCCATACTCAAGACATACTTTAAGTTTTTCGGGATTTTTATGAAAAGTTATACACTCCCAAAGATCAATGCAACATATCTGAGTGTCAGCAGTTTCTGAAATCGATTCCTACAAATACTATTTCACATTCTGATATGATTGATTTGGGGAAAACCGATTGACTCTGAAGAGATAGTTCAAGCTACTAAGGCTACTCGGTCGGGGAAAGCTCTGGGGCCTGAAGGGTTCCCTATAACTCGATACACACAAATGGGGCCGCTCCTATTAGAATGACCTAGAGAAAAACTGAGTAGTGTTATGTGACTGTGAGTGTGGACATCTCACTAAAAGTTACGGACTGGCCTCACACACCACCTGGTGTCAGGCTTCATCATCGGCCAGGTCTCGCCCTCTAAAAACTTGGTTTGATAGAGGGCGGGCATACACCTGACGACAGGGATGCACTTCTAACTAAGTGGGGCCCAAAGTGAATAAGTGAGATTAAAAAGCCATTATAGTAACCTCGTTTTCTATTTAATGGTTTAGGAGACTATATGGTTTATAAAAACAAGTGTACGGCGCAATTGGGAAAATTATTATCCCCTCGCCGTGTAATCATTGGTCTGAAAATGGGTCGACAAGTTTCTGCCTTATGTCAACAGAGGTACTCGGCATTCATCAGGACCTTAGTGTTTAACCAAATAACGGGCTCCACTCTTACCAATATTATGGTTAAAGGGAATCAGCGTTGGAGAGACCGTGGTCACTCTCTGCTGTATATATGGGTCAGAAAAGTACCCTACAGCCTTAACCCCATATTTTCCATGGGAGTGGGAGTAAAGGAGAACCCCTGCTACAACTCTTCATAAAACTTTTTCATCCTCAATAATAAAATATCTTAAGGAGGTTTTTGATAATTTTGTCCTTTCTGGTACGGTTTCTGGTTCAAAATAAAAAATAAAAAAATTGATAGAATGCAGAACAATGTCATACATTCATCCCAGTACAGAGATCTGGGCCTAAATCCATCTCTGTTTTGCTCACCATGCCATTCCAGTTTGGACCCAGCCATATGCAAATCAGTCTTGACCCTGCGCCCAATGGGAACAGTCGAGGTCGAACTGCCACGCCAGGTCCTCCCTGAACTGGAAACAAGCATCCTAGGACCGGTTTCGGGCTTTCAGCCCTCATCAGCCAGGATAGCTTGACTCCAGTGGTATGGAGAGCATGAGACCAACGTCTGGGAATACCCCTCCCACTCGGGGTAACAAATGCAAAAAAAAAAACCAATTGATGGACAGAATGCAGAAAAATGTCATGCATTTACTCCGGTACAGAGATCTGGGCCTAAATCCATTGTTGTGTTGCTCACCATGCCATTCCAGTGTGGACCCAGCCATATGCAAATCAGTCTTGACCCTGCACCCAATGGGAACAGTCCAGCCCGAACTGCCAGGCCAGGTCCTCCCTGGACTGGAAACAAGCATTCTAGGACCAGTTTCGGGCTTTCAGCCCTCATCAGCCAGCATAGCTTGACTCCAGTGGCATGGAGAGCACGGGACCCACGTCGGGGCATTCCCGTCCGACTCGGGCTGACAAATGCAAAACAAAAAACAATTGATAGACAGAATGCAGAACAATGTCATACATTTACCCCGGGACAGAGATCTGGGCCTAAATCCATCGTTTTGTTGCTCACCATGCCATTCCAGTGTGGACCCAGCCATATGCAAATCAGTTTTGACCCTGCACCCAATGTAAACTGTCCAGCCCAAACTGCCAGGCCAAATCCTCCCTGGACTGGAAACAAGCATCCTAGGACTGGTTTCAGGCTTTTAGCCCTCATCAGCCAGGATAGCTTTTCTCCAGTGGCATGGAGAGCACGGGACCCACGTCTGGGCATACCCGTGCCACTCGGGGTGACAAATGCTCAAAAAAAAAATTGATGGACAGAATGCAGAACAATGTCACACCTTCACCCCAGTACAGAGATCTGGGCCTAAATCCATCGTGTTGTTGCTCACTATGCCATTTCAGTGTGGACCCAGCCATATGCAAATCAGTGTTGACCCTGCGCCCAATGGGAACAGTGCTGCCCCAACTGCCAGGCCAGGTCCTCCCTGGACTGGAAATAAACATCCTAGGATCGGTTTCGGGCTATCAGCCCTCATCAGGCTAGATAACTTGACTCCAGTGGCATGGAGAGCATGGGACCAACGTCTGGGAATACCCGTCCCACTCGGGGTAACAAATGCAAAAAAAAAACAATTGATGGACAGAATGCAGAACAATGTCATACATTCACCCCAGTACAGAGGTCTGGGCCTAAATCCATCGTTTTGTTGCTCACCATGCCATTCCAGTGTGGACCCAGTCATATGCAAATCAGTTTTGACCCTGCGCCAAAGGGAACAGTCCAGCCTGAACTGCCAGGCCAGGTCCTCCCTGGACTGGAATCAAGCATCCTAGGACCGGTTTTGGCTTTCAGCCCTCATCAGCCAGGATAGCTTTTCTCCAGTGGCACGGAGAGCACGGGACCCATGTCTGGGCATACCCGTCCCACTGGAGGTGACAAATGCACACAAAAAAACTATTGATGGACAGAATGCAGAACAGTATCATACATTCACCCCGGTACAGAGATCTGGGCCTAAATCCATTGTTTTGTTGCTCACCATGCCATTCCAGTGTGGACACAGCCATATGCAATGATGCAATGATATTGATTCTGATACGGTTTCTTCTTGGGCTATTAGAGGTCTTACATTGGTTGAAGACCTTTATGACTCTAATCACAACACTCTTCCCTTTTCTTTTTTGGCTTGAGAATATAACCTTAATAGTATGGATTTTTATTCTTTTTTCAAATTGAAGGTTGCTCTTTCCAAAATATCTCTTTCTACAGAATTGGTTCCTTTCTCACTTCTTTCTATGTGATATCGCTCAGGACATACTGCTTTGAGAATATATACGTTTCTATCTGCTCCACTTCCTTCACAGTCTACAATTAAAATAAAATAAAAGGGATCTTATCATGCGCAAACATAGCCCAATGGGCGTCAAGGCGCCTAATTCCAAATCCAGCTCATAGCAAAGCTCCTGCAACTCAACCTGTGTAAGCTCTAGAGAAGCACCAGGTTTTTAGGGCCTTTTTAAACAGAGCTAAAGAAGGCAAAGTCTTCAGCTCTATCGACAGGCTGTTCCAAAGTTGTGGAGCAACAACTGAGAAAGCCCTGGCTCCCCATCTGGCGAGCTTAAATCGAGGGACAACAATTAAACAAGATACATGGTCTCATCATTTTGATAATGATATTTTTAACTCATTTCACAAGAAACCTGGCAGTTGATTGGGAAATTTTCCCTACGTAATAAAATTGCTCCTTCTCTTATTCAATCTAAATTTTTTACATTTAATCTCCTGCATTGGATCCCTGTTCTTCTACATAAATTGAAGCTCAGAGATAATGATCTTTGTTGGAATTGTAATTTGATTTCTGGCACCCACCAACATATGTTTTTAGACTGTACGTTACTGCAATCCTTTTGGGATTTAGTAAGGAAACATTATCTTTAATCTTTAATATTTCGTTGGAGCTCTCTCTACCTCTGGTCCTATTGGGACCATGGGCTACAACAACTCCTTTACCACTTGATACTAAGGATATTCAGTAATTGGATCTACTTATATCTATTGCTGTTAAAATTATATTAGCAGAATGGAAACCTTTTAATCTTTTGTCTTTTCATACTTGGTGGGCATGGGTATCATTTCTTCGTGGGGCTCATACTTTTGTTGAAGAGAAGCATTACACTCCTTCCATTTCTAGTAGTGTTTGGAGGTCACTGGATAAATATATGAATTTGTCTTCTCAGGGATTGGTAGCTCAGTATCCCTTTGATTCTACTATTTAAATTGTTTCCCTCATTGAAGCAGTTGTCCCCATCTCTTCTTTCTTCTTTCTTATTTTTCCTCTTTCCTTTACTGCCTCTCTATATTTTCTTCTTCTCCTTAATTCTCTTTTATTATGTACTTTCATGTTATTTGAGAAATACGACTTCTGGTATAAAAGTGGTACAAAATGTTGATCTTTCATATTCCTTCTACCCGGGATTTGCAATATTTTTCAAGTCAATTTCTAGCAGATAGTATATGCAGTTTATTGATTCTGCTTTCTTGTGAGTTCATTATTCTCTGCTATGAGCTTTATTTTCGATTCTATATTTATTCGATTTTAACTTATTGTATATCTCATAATACTATGTTGTATTGCATTATATTATACATGTATTAACTCTTTTTAAATAACATTAAAGATATTGGAACAAAAAAAGGCTCATTCACTGACTGGTGACATGCATTAGGGAGTGACATGCAGAAATGTAGCTATCATATTTGAGTGTTTACACTCAGTAATACAATGGAATTTCTGTTTGTGATACAAAAAGGTACTGTGATGTGCCTTCCCATTAGGACACAGGTTAAACCATCTCTTCATGTAATGGAGATTCTGTGACCCTCAACAACCTTCAATGGTCTATTGAATTTTAGGTATGCAATGTAAGAATGGTGTTCTCCCAAGCACCAATCTGGATTTTGGATGTCCCTAGGCCTTGCTGATTCAGTATGCTGTGGATATTTGTAGAAAGATATCCTAGATATTTGAGCCAGATTGTCTCCTTGTCTCCAGTCTTCTTTTCTGTGCTACATGTGATACTTAGTGAAGCTACTTAAGTACAGCTTTCGTGAGCCTACAGTCATATGAGGAGTTTCAATTAGGAAATGTCAAAAGTGTTAAATGAGGATTTCCATGCCACCTTCTTCCTACTACTGCACATGTTGGTGCAACATAGATGTATTATTTGGCCATCATTTCATCATGATGTGGTATTAGGTATATGACCTATTGATGATTGCAGGGTCTTGTGTGGAATCTATAGGAATGAATTTGTCATTGCCATCCTATTTGATGACATCAGGATACTAAGGTGTGCTATACAACTTTATCAGGCATCTTACTAGATACATGAGATTGGATTTGAGACAACTTCATTCATAAATTTGGAAGTCTCTGTGTTTATGACTTCACCATGAGTATCTGTTTACAGGTCCTGTAGCATGCATGCATGTGCTCATGCTAATGTTGAAGCCACTATAGTGCACCTTGTGGCTGATGTGTTCTGTACTCGTCACTAATGTTCTGTGATCAAAGCTGTTGTTCAAGTGTGTCCTGGCACATGCAATAAACCTATGTTCAATCTAATTTCAGCATCATCCCATGCAAGCGTGGGAGACAGGGCCAACATTGTTGGGGAAGCAGCTGGTCACAGTGGTTCCGGTCGTGAGAGTACAGACACGTAGTGACCCAGTGACCAAGAGGGTGTGGGGAGTGCCACAGCAGTCAGAAGCTCGACTTCTTCATCTACAGAGTCATCCTCCAGTGGACACATTCTAGTAGAGGCGGAACACACAGGACCTGTATACACAACATCCTTTTCCGCCAACCCCCAGTTCCATCTCCACCCTCCCTTTTTTTCCCCACCCAGTTGGCTGGGCCCGCTTCCCTAAGAGCCTCTCCTTTGCTCCAGGCACATCAGCCCCTGCACCTGTTACCCCTAGTGCCCTGAGTGAGGAGGCTTTTGACCGCCTTAGAAACATCTCTGTGGATCAGATGGCACTACTGAATGCCATCCAGGTGCAAGGAAGCCAATTGCAACAGATGGTGGCCTGCCTGAAAGGAATCCACAGTGCTATGTGTCTCCTACTGAGAGCTTTTCAGACTCTGGCCTCCTCCCTCACAGCAGCTTTCCACCCATCCCAAACTTTCCACTTCACCACTCGCCTCTTCCCCATCAAAATTCCCTATACCCATGTCTATCCAACACACACTCACACACGCGCACGCACACATGTCAACATCCCAAAGCGGCAACTGGAAACAGAAACACAAAAAAACACAAAAGCACACATCTGCTCACATGACAATCACCCCCTTCACCACTCCCTCACCAACACAACCAGACACCACTCCTGCACACACAGACCCATCCATAACGCCTAGCATTACAAGAGACACCACACCCACAGACTTATCCTCAACACCCAGCATTACAACAGACACAACACTCGGACCCACAGACCCATCTACAACACCCAACATACCCAGCATGTACAAATCACGCCACCCAAAAAACGTAAACTCACCCATACTACAGACATCCACAAAACATAAACAAGCAACACCAGACAGACACATGCACCAATACACCGTGCCACACCTGACACTTCCACACCCTCTACCTCCCAACCCCTACTCCCTCTCGAACATCCTGACCATTTACCCTTTGAAAGTGAGTTATTTGTTCTTGCCCTTACCCCTGTCAAACCCGCCCCCTCCTCCCAAAGCAAAAAGGACCTCATGAACACCCCATCCTATCACTTTCACATCCCAATCCACCACTGAGAAACCTGATCCACTTACCACTAAATCCAGCCATACCCCTAAGAAGACCAAAACCCCTCCCAAAACCAAAGACACCCCTCCCAAGACCGACCCCACCTCAACCCAAATAACATCTTCGAGGTGCCTGCATGCCTTATGGATGTTCGTTTGCAAGGAGGTTTCCTGGCGGTGTCATGAAGGGCAAGTTTAATGGCACAGCAGTGTGCTGGACTGCACAATATGAAAATGGACTGGCCATTGGCCTTTGGTTTAGTATATGTTAATGTGTTTGCAAAATTAAACATTCGGTTTGTTTATAACACAAGAGTCCTGCCATTAATTATCTAACTATTTGATGTTATTGGATACTTTGGGATGCCTGACTACAGTTGTGTTTGTTTCACCCTGATTGATGATCCATCTGAAGTGCTTAGTATGATTTGACCTTGGAACCAGAGCTGGAGTCACGTAGGACAAGGGGAAATGTTCAATTGATGGATATGTGGGATGAATCCATTGGGTCTGGCATTGCATTGGGTAGAATTTCATATGGCAAGTATTTCAACTTGGATTGGCCAATGTAAAAATCATTTAGCTTGCACTTCTCCCTATGATGTAAGTTGGATATATGTTTGATGTATGCAAGTTAGATATTTGTTTAACCACATATGGAGGGTTTTAAATTGGCATACCTCTAAATGTCTGACAAATGCTGTCACTGCTGTGTCTGCTTTCTTGGCGTGCACTTACACATTTCCAACATATGGATGGCACTTGGTTATGCTATTGGTTGTCCCTGATATACTTCAATGCACAGGTCCTTTGCACTTTGAGGTTTTGAGGTATGTGCAAAGTGGACTGTGGCCCAAGGGGCCGGCGTTTCAGGGGTCGGCTTGGTAAAGGCATACCTATTCTGCAGAGTCTTTACATTATGCCCTTTGAATGTTTGTCACACTGATTATTTGGAATATCATTTACCTTACATTACCTTTTAATGTGGGTTATGTGTGTGAGTCCATTACAGAGATTTAGCAGAGAAGGTGTGGTTCAGTTTCATGGCACATCCATATAAATGTATCTTTGATATCACAACAGGACGAAGCATGTGGGCAATGTAAGGGTGTCACAGTGATCAATAGGTGGGATATTGAGGAGGGGGTGCTGGTGTGTGACACAATTGAATGCACACATCTCTACACCTGATTATGAGATGAAAACACTTGTTGATTTTGGTAGCATGTGCCTGTGCAGTGTCAGTGACCTGGCCAAAGAGGGCATAATAGAGCTTTAATTGAATCATACATCGTGAACAATTCTGAACAGGGGCTCACAAAATATGTTTGGACCAGGCACCCCAAACCCCTTGCCTGGTCCATGGTAAGGCATCTATTTGCTGAGGAACTCTAAGGAAACAGGTAAGAGTGTAGCTTACCATCGGTTGTGTCCACAATGGTGTCGGTTCTGGATGTCATCAAGCAAGAGTAGCAGCTGCAGTATGTGTACAACCGGCTCCATGGCAGCATAGGACATGTAAAACTGAATACAGGTGAGTTTCAGCCTTATATCCCTCCCTTCCACCAGCTCAAATGTGGTGGTTGTACAGTCATGTCATTAGGAAGGCATATCATAATTAGGCCGGTGGTAACACTGGCGGACAATCCTCCGACAGATGCATTGGCCTATCCCACCTCCGCCACAGTCGAGATTTCCTGGTGGCGGGACCATGATGGTCTTTCATCTATGAAACGGCATGCATAGTAATAGGGCGGTCGGACCGCCAACAGCTCTGCGGTGATTTCGACGCCGTTTCCATGGAGGTCCCAAGACCGCCAAACTCGTAATCTGGCCCTTAATTACGGATGTACAACAACAACCCATTCCAACTCAACAAGTACATACCTATTACTAAAGATCATGGAGGATTGTTGTTTTTAGGTCAAAAACATTTTGGAGCTGAAGTGCCTTATCTGTCAACTAACGAGAATACGAGGATGATGAATTGTGCTGGCCAATTAGAATCTAAAGGTGAAGATTGAGAAAGTTAAAAGGGCACTTGGAAATTCACCAGGGTAAATTTAGATGACAGTTTAAAAAATCTAAGGGTCATATTTACAAGCTGGCGATAAAAAATTATCGCCGGTTTTGCGGCCGTTTTCGGCCGAAAAGCAGCGATAATTTTATCGCCTAATTAGCAAGGCCACGCTAACGCGTGAAACCTTGCATTAGCGTCGGGATTCCAAACGCCCAGCTTTGCATCTCTAATGAGATGCAAAGTGGGCGTTCCTGACCTAACATGACAGGAGAAATGTCGCTAAGCGACATTTCTCCTATCATCAAGCCCCACACTATGAAGCATAGCGGCAGGAAAAGTAGCGATAACCCCTGTTATCGCTACTTTCCTTACGCCTGCTTCAGGACTGACTTAGCCATGATATCCTATGGCAGGTGGATATCATGGCTAAGTTTGTGAGTCCCTATCAGCAAGCTAACGCCACACTACGTGAGATTATCACTGGGTTTCCAGCGATAATCTCACTTTAGGCAGTTTGCTCTAGAATTTTTATCACTGAGGAGATAAGCGTTGCTAATAGCACGCTATCTCAGCGATAAAAATTCACTTTACCCGGCGATAATTATCCTAGCGCTAAGTGCGCTTAGCTATAATTATCGCCGGTTGTTGCTGACTTGCCCCATGGTATGCACTTTGTTACAAGTAATAGACAAAGCACACCTCTTCAGACGTTCCTAAGTTTACAGATTTTCTCGAAACACATTTTGTACCTTTTAAAAGTTCAGCTTGCAAAACCGCGCCGCCCATCTATTCTTCACATTGCTGTGTTTACCCAGTCAGGGGAATAGCTCTTTCTATTTCTAGACACCTGACGCGAGTCCACCTTGTTCAGTAATACATCTTTTAAAGAGAAACGTCAATACGCAGATGAAGGAGGCGGCGAACCTAACAAATGAGCTCTTTAAAATGTTCCAGTGAAAGCCGGGGCTGATGGGTCATGAAATGATGCATCCATCACACCCCGACCAGACTGGAGCTTGGCAGCTTCTTCAGTGAGAAGGTTCGTGAGACGATAGTTACCTGCTCCGAACCATCCTGTGTCCCTCACAGCCCCGGAGCTGGAGGCTCGAGCCCGCGCCGTTCCATCGCTAGAGTCTGAGATGCAGGCACCCGTCTGTCAACGGAGCCAGGCCTCGCAGCCTGGACCAAATGCTTCCGGTCAACATTCATTTCAAAAGTCCGAGAACTCTTTTACCAATGCGAATTATATAGCAAAGTACCAATCGACTTAGACATGGATATAATAAAATGCCTTCTGAAGACACAATCTACAGACCTTAAAGATATGACTAATCGCAAAGCTACAACGCCCTGGAAAAATCTTAGAGAAAAAAAGAGCCCACAGGACGACTGGGAATCATTCTAACAACGTGCACGTTGGCTGTTTCTTTAACTTCAGGCATCGATCCAGACTTACTCAAAAACAGCCTCCATGTGTGAATGATAGCTGTCTTGCAACTTCCAGCTTACATAGCTTTAGACCCACAGCACCTTTCAAGTGCCTGCATGAACAGATGGAAACAGCGGCCAATGCTACAATCGCAGTCCAAACAAAACATAAAAAAGTTAAATGTGGACTGACATCAGGTTTCTACATATTTATGCTATTTTTGTGTTGACTTGCATTAGTTAGTCCAGGCTTTCAAGATATTCCGTTGCAGGTTTGTGCTCACTTCATCACCTGCCTGGCGGACCCAAATCAGGGCTACCCGAATGTCACATTCTGACATATCTATTGAATAAAGGTTTGATTCCTGTTTCTCAATGACGTTAAAGGATTCTTGTGGCTACTAGGGGAGGGGATGGCAGGTGCTGCACATCTTACCTCTTTATGTATCCCCAATTATTTGGGGTACTTCCAAGTTAAGTAAAAGAAAAACGAGTTCAGGTTCAATATTGAGATGTACTGTGCCTTCAGCTATCACACACTGCTAAACCAACCCACGCACTGCTCAACATGCTCAGGAGGCCTTTGCTGTGCTTGAGTCTGACGGTCATGTAGACTCAAGGAGGCAACTGGTTCTATCTAGAGTGAGCTATTGCACTTCATGGACATATTGTTCTAAAAGCACACATCCTTAAGCTGCAGATGAAATGGAACCAAGGTGATGGAAGAAATATTTGGATTTTTCCGAGCGATTGGCAATCACTCTGGGATGCATTCCAGACCATCTACTTTTTTCCCCACTGTGCCATTCTAGACAGAGACCCACCTCATACAAATCAGTCTTAATCATGCTCCAAAAGGAACAATCCAGCCCAGACTGCCATGTCAGGCCCTGTTCAGATGGTAACAAGAGCAACCCCAGACTGGTTCTGACCTACTTAGGTCTAATCAGTGAGGTGTAGCTTGAGTTCTACAGCACAGTTAGCACTGGGCCCATGCCTGGGCATACCCGTTGCACTTATGGAGTCTACTGCAAAAACAACACGGTCAAGGAAGGAATGCATGAAACAAGTTTATCTCAGGCACTAGCAATCGCTCTAGGCCACATTCCAGGCGATCATTTTTCCTTTACTGTGCATTTCTAGAGAGCGATGCATCTTTTGCAAATCAGTCTTTATTCTGCTCCATTAAGAAGAGGTCAGGTCGAACTGCTATGCCACATCCCCTCCAGATGGGAAAACAAGAAACCTTAGACCAGTTTTGACTGGCTTTGGTCTCATCAGTGATGTATAGCTTGAGTCCTATGGCACAGTGAACACAGGACTCATGTCTGGTGTGCCCAGGCATGGGTCTTGTGTTCACTTTGCACTGGAACACAGCTACACCCGACTGACAAGCCCTAATAAAAGAAAACACAGTTTTGGGTGTTTACGTTCTGGTACATGGGTGTCTTGGTCTGCCAGTTTGGGCTGGACTGTTCCTATTGGAGCAGAGTCAAGACTGATTTGCATATGGCTGAGTCTGAACTGAGGTGTCATGGTGAACAAAAGAACAATGGGTTGAAATGCTACCCCAGGCATTGACTATGTTTAGACTTATTGCAAATATTCCTCCCATCACATATTGTGTGTTTGATGTACTGCCTTAAGTGGCAAGGGTATGTATGGCCTGAAGGGGGTCATTTGCTCACTGTGCCACTTCATCCAAGCTACACCTGACTGACAGGCCCAATCAGGGCAAAAGTGGTCTGGGGCTGCTTGTGTTCTGGTTCACAGAGTACTTGGCCAGGCAGTTTGGGCTGAACTGCTCCTATTGGACATTCAAGCCTGATTTGCATGTGGCCGGGTCTAAACTGAGGTGGCATGGTGGCAAAAGAACAATGTGTAGGAATACTACCACAGGCGATTGCAGTGGTTAGTCTTATTGCAGGCATTCATTGCATCAACTTTTGTGTGTGTGAGATAATAGACTCTGGCACAAAAGGTGGCCTAAGTATCAAAATCGCAAACATATAATGTCCAAAATGAAATCATTTCAAGGGAACCCACAAAAGATGCAATTCAAATACTGTCCACTAGGCAGATAGGTTACTGGAGCCAGCTACACATCTACCTGGAAAAAACAGCCCGACCTTACCTAACCTGCCAAAATCAAAGATATAGACTATCTGTGATGATCTGCCAAATCAAGATCAAGATGAGAAATACAGGTGAAAATAATATTACTAACTGGGTATCATAAGAGCATTAAATGTAATAAGACACGGCATGAAGAATAAAAGAGCAGGGGAATAGTTGGTGAATATATTGACAAGATAAGGATTGTATGGGCTGAAATTCAGAATAGCTCTGCCTGTAGAGAAATGGCTTATTCTTAAATTACAGTTTAGATTTAGGTTTGAAGTTAGCACAGAAGGAGCTGTCATTTTGGAACTGTTGCATTGCAGGTGTGTCTATGAAAGCCAAAAAAGCTGAATGTGTAAGAAATCATTTGGTTCTTTCTTACACTTGTTCCGGACTTGTGATTATCTCAAATCTGAGATTTTGCAAACTAATTGGCTGCTCTTGACGGGCAGCTCAAAATATGCCACAACTGATAAAATGTTACCATGATCAACATATGTAGAATCTCAGGTGAGACCCTAAGCAATTTCGTTTTTCTGAAATCTGTGCCCAATGTTTAGATGGATTATTTTGTGGACCATTCGAACTCGTTTTCACCTTAAATTAGGCAGTAGCGGAACAATATTTTGCACTTGGTGGGTATCTTCTGTAGTGTCCAATGCCTTGGCAACTGATATCACTAGGCCTGTGCTTTGTCTAGAGCACAGCTACATTGTAACTTGCTTAAAATACAGTATAATTTAACTCAGAGCAATGGCAATAGGGACAGTGTTCACCATGTTCAACACCCCAACCACCTTCCAAGTTAGTCTACAAGTCTCCATAAATGTTCAATATAGCCTTTCGTTGTTAGTTATTGTGTCATGAATGTATTTGTCTTGATACTCTAGCTACATCATTCTGTGATTTTGCTTCTTGTGCTCCACAATATATACCTGCAGGGTTCTCCTGCATAACAATTTGAAATGAATACATTGATAAAATTCAGTAGTAGATGTAATCCGTGCATTTTTGAAGCCCCTTTGTGTAGCTTTAATTTGCTTCAAAAATATGTGGTAATACAACGCAGCACAAATCGCTGTGTTGCATTACTCTGCTCAAGGGAGGCATTCCATGGGCATTGTTTGGGTGTTCTAACACAACGCCCAGTGTTTCTGATGAATTCCCAGATTTAGTAAACCTGGGAATGCACCAAAAAGATACATGTCCCCAGGTGAGGCAGAGCAAGGAGAAATGTCTTTATTTCCCCTCTTACTTTCCTCTGCAGCACACATAGAAAGAAAAAGCTTCAGGATTGTTGTTGTGCAGGGAGGTACAACACAGGCACCCTTGTACATTAGTGCAAGGGTAGCTGCCCTGGTGCTAGGCTGCCAAAACGGTGCTAGTGCGAGGGGAAAGGACAGGATTGGGCTTTATTGGATAAATACAGTGCATTCCTGCCCTTTCCCTCTGGAGCAGGGCAGCACAGCCTAAGTCCCTAATATGGTACTGGAACATTTGGGAATGAATAAACTGCACTGCACAGCAAATGGGGCTCACTGCGCAGAATGCCTAAAAAATAAAGTTCTATAAATAGAATAAAATTTAAATGAAACATTTAGTAACATTTCACAATATGAATGTTTTGTTCACATTTTGCACTAAGTGTACCGTAGTGAAAGCTATGTGTAATTCAGACAATGCGCCTTAATCACAATTATTCAGCATTGTCCATTTATCACAATATGGAGTGAGGTTAGTTGATGGGGTTTTCTACTGAAAGTTCTGTACAATTGAATTTTTTTTTTTTTTTTTGATTTCAAAAGAATTTATTATTTTAAGGGAGTAAGAACAAGCATAGTATACAATGAAGAATGATACAAATGATATCAGCTGAAAGACATCCAACCTGGTAAGATGAGAGATAACACTAATAATTCATTACAAAGTTCATTAATCTGGAAATATCAGAGGAATGCATTAAATAAGGAAGAAACAATGGATAATCAGGAGACGTGCTTATCAAAAGTATCATCATCATATATTAACTTGGGGATGAAGGGAAAGAAAGGAAAGAGAGCAAAGACAGAAAAAAGATAGAAGAAAAGAAGAAGAAAGACAAGACAGGATGAAAGAAGAGAAGAGGATTTCCAAAGGATTCACCCAACAACAACGACAGCATTAACCAGGCACATCAAAAGGGCATTGAGCCACCAATCCCTCTGAGGCCCTTTGCATGTACGTATCTAGAGTCCGCCACACATCATTAGATACAGACGGAGAAAGGTGAGCATGATCAACTGACGTATGAGCACTACGCAGAAAAGAAACCCATGCCCACCAAGTATGATAAGAGACTGAAGAAAAAGATTTTCACTCCATGAGAATTACTTTGACAGCAATAGTTAGTAAAAGATCCAATAGTTGTAATTCCATGGCATCTAAGGGCAACGGGACCGAGGCCGCCAACGGACCTAGAAGAATTAGTGGAAAAGAGAGTTGAAACTTAATATTAAAGATAAGCATGAGGTGTTTGTGAACTAAACCCCAAAAGGGTTGGAGAAGAGAGCAGTCAAAGAACATATGCTGGAAGTCACCTGGTGCAAGACCACAACTCCAACATCGATTATCGTCCTTGAGATTTAACGAGTGTAAACGAGTGGGAGTCCAGTGAAGAAGATTAATAGAGAAAAACTTAGATTGCATTAATGAGGGGGCGATTTTATTACGAAGAGAGAGCCTACCAATATCTTGCCAAGTGTCTGAAGAAATATGATCGGTGACCTCATGCTCGAAATGACGTAGCCATTTTTGCTGTGCAACAGTTTGAGTAGGAAGTGTCGAGGACGACAAAAATTTATAAATCCTAGATGCTACATGACCAGACTTAATCCATAGGTGAAAAAGCATAATCATGGGGGAAGAAGGCTGAAGCTGTACTCTAGCAAGTGCTACCTTTATCTTAAGAAAAGTATAAAAATCTAAATTAGATAAAGAAAATTGCTGGGCCAGGGTAGAGAAAGGAAGAGGGTCATTATTGGAATCATACAAATGTTTAACAAGCGAGATACCTTTCCCCGACCAATAAGACATCAAGTCTGGATCAATATTTATTTTAATTTTGGAATTGCGCCAAATGGATGACCATCTAGTTTTATGCAACGGAATCGCCACTCTCATATCAACTTTGCGAATCGCAGCAACAGTATCCAAAATAATAGATCTAGAAAATGGAATGAAAAGGGTATTCGTGGTTAAAAAAGAGGCAGTTGGAAGAGGAGAGGCCAATTCCTGTTCTATTAGCAACCAAGCTGGAACATGCATAAAGGAAGAGGAAAACCAGAGCGCACCCTGAGAGGCTAAAAAAGCAGATTGATATTTTCCCCAATCAGGAAGATTACATCCCCCCAACTCGTAGGGTTTCCTCAAAAATTTATATGCAATTCTAGCCCTTTTATTATTCCATAAGAATTTGGAGGTAATTAAATCAAGATCATGAAAGAAGGCATCAGAGAGCTTTACTGGAAGCATAGAAGAGACAAAATTAATAATAGGTGTTATCATCATTTTAAGAGTTTGGAGCCGACCCCACCAGGAGATATGCTTCGGAGACCAATTTTCTAAAAGATGTCGCACTTTAAGAATAGTTTGAGATTCATTATAAGTAACCGTGGCATAAAGGGTGGAACAAAAATAAATACCCAGATATTTTAGTTGCTTAGATTGCCACTTAAAGCCCGCCGAACCCATATGAGAGGAGAAGCAGTAAGCATTTAAGGGGCACATTTCTGTTTTATCTCTGTTCAGTGTTTAACCTGAAACCTTTGAGAAAATGGAAATGATCTCAGAAATAGCCGGGATAGCACGTGCAATATCATCAGAGAAAATGAGAACGTCATCAGCATAGGCAGCTACTTTTAGCTGATGGGAACCAAAAGAAAAACCCATAATGTCTGGATGTACGTCAATCAGTCTGAGAAGAGGATCAATGGACAACAAAAATAAAAGAGGAGACAAAGGACACCCTTGTCTAGTACCCTGGCAAAGGTTAAAAAAGGACGAGGTAGCCCCATTCACTCTTATGTTAGCCCTAGGTCGGGAGTAAAGAGACATAACCATACGGATAAAAGAATCACCAAGGTTATATGCACATAAAACAGCTCGTAAAAAAGGCCAGGAAACCTTATCAAAGGCCTTTTCAGCATCAAGGGCCAAGGCCGCCGCCGGAAGATTGGATCGCTTAGCGGCACCTAGAATATGACAGAAAGTACGGATATTATCACGTGCAAGACGACCCTTTACAAAACCTGTTTGGGAAGGATGAACCAATTGAGGGATAAAGGCTTCTAATCGTTTAGCTAGGATTTTAGCAAAAATCTTAGCTTCCATGTTAAGCAGGGAAATAGGACGAAAATTCTTGGGGTCTGAATGATCTTTCCCTTCTTTGGGGATTACTACAATAGTAGCATCGGCAGCAGAGCCAGACACAGAGCCATCCTTGATAAAAGTATCAAAGACCGATTGAAGTTTCGGAACAATCACAGATAGGAAGGTCTTATAAAACAAAATAGGGTACCCATCAGGACCCGGAGCCTTACCGGAACGAGTGGCTTTAATCGCGGAAATAATTTCATCAGAGGCAATCGGGGCATTTAATGAACTATTAGCATCCTCCGGTATAGCTTTCAACGGCACTGTCTTCAAAAACTCCTGGCACTGTTCAAAAGACGCCTGAGTAGAGGGGGTATATAAATTATTATAGAAATCGCGAAAGACCTCAAGAATCTCTTCAGTCTGAAATTTCCTCTTACCAAGATGGTCAGTAATAGAGGAGATTTGGGAAGATTTATTAGCAGATTCCTGGAACTTTAATGTAGCTGCAAGAATCTTGCCCGCACGATTTTTTAACAGCAGCCTCTTAGATTTCTGAGCCTGAAAACCAATATGCGCTCTCTTAGTGACAATAGTATTATACGCATATTTTAAATTCTTAATAGATTGTAAGCATGACTTATCCTTAGAATGTCGAGAAAGAGATTCCTGACGTTTAATCTCCTCTGCTAAATCCGTGAGTTCTTTTTTTAATGGCAGCGTTTCTCCTGGACATACACTTAATGACCTGACCACGAAAAGTGCATTTAAAAGAGTCCCAGAGAACAACAGGGGAGCTTACTGAACCAACATTCTCAAGGAAAAACGTCTCATTACATTAGAAAACTCTCGAACCTGGGAAACATCATGTAAAATTTCCGTGTTTAGCCTCCAAGATCGAGACCTTGCCCTAGGAGCAAAAGACATAAGTGTGAAAGTTACCGCGGCATGATCTGAAACTAAAATGGGGTGAATAAGCGGAGATGCGGAAGCTTGAACAAGAGAGGAGTGAACCAGAAGATAGTCAATACGTGAGAAGGACGAATGAGGGGAAGAAAAAAAGGAGAAGTCACTGCCAGTGGGATTGTGAAGACGCCAAACATCCTGAAGATGGGTCAGAGAACACATATTAATCATTTGTTTATGTGCTTGAGGGGGACGAAAGTTAAAGGCAGAATTCCTATCCAAAATAGGATCCATTGGTAAATTAAAATCACCACCTACAACAAGATTGCCAGAATGAGGTGTGTCATTTAGCTTTTTGGTGATCGTTTTCCAAAAAGACGGATCATCCTTGTTAGGGGCATAGATATTCATGACAAAGAGAACAGCATTACCATCGGACAACTTAGATAGTAAACAGCGTCCCTCTGTATCCTGTTCAGAGGAAACGATAGACAAACCAGAGTGTTTAGAGACTAAAGTAATTACCCCATTTCTTTTACAACAAGCATCTGAGCAAGCAACATCAGAAACCCACTCCTTCTTCAGAAATAACGCTTCCCTAACAGAGACCTTTGTCTCCTGAAAATGGACGAGATCCGAAGAAAGAGATTTGCAATAGTCTAAAATCTTCGACCTTTTAACTGGGTGACTTAGCACTTTGACATTAAGGGAGAGTACTTTCAATCCAGACATAGACCTATTAACAGGAGAAAAAGATATTGCATAAATGATATATGAACTACAACATCCAAGAGACCTCGCCTCCAGACACTAGACATCAACACGAAACAAGGAGAATCCCAGGAGGAAATCTGAAGAGAAAAGGAAAAAAGAGATAAAAAAGAAAGCAAGAAGACAGACAGAAAAAGAGAGAGAAGGGCCAACAAGGAAGGTCTGAAAAAGACCGAATTCATACAAGGGGGGGGACATGGGAAATGAGCAAAGAGCCCAACATGAGGAATAGAAACCATCAGCATAAATAGCCCCAAAACAGAACATAACAGATTATGCGTTATTTTAAAAAGAAGAACTATCTAAAGAATATGAACAAGAATCAATTATCGTTCTAGAAACAGTACAACATATAAGTCCATACAGGCGACAAGTTAACCAAATTGATAAAAAGGTAACACCTAAACAGAATCATTAAAAAGTGTCAAAAGCGGAAAAAGAGAGAAAACAAATGTAAACAATAATAGCTGATGAAAAGAAAGCTAAAAGCTATTGTCCTTATTATATCGAGCCAAACCAAAGCAGACACATGAAGAGTAAGAGAAAGAATAAAGAGAAGAAATAAATTCCAAAGGATACTATATAATACATTGTGAAGAAAGTAAATGAAATAAAGAGGAGAGTGGCATATAGTAATAGATCAATATATCAAACCATGAAGTCTTATGACAGATACATAAGATAAATGAGACTATACATAAAAATGTAAAATCTATAGATAAGCTAATAGATAACTGGCCAAAAATACATAACTCTCGTTGCACTCAATTTAACTGAGAGAGGTGAGAATATCTTAAATATATGAACATGGAAGTAAAGAAACATAAACCTATCAATTACAATACAGCTATAGAATTCCGACCTAGTCGAAAAAGACACTTAATAATAATAACGAAACAAACCAATCAATGCTATAACAGTGACATAGAACTAAACACTAACTCTAACTATAGCAATTAATAAGCAACAAATACTCATCAATGAATCAAATATGTAATCAATCTATACACCAATACATTTATAAACACTAGCGTACTCCACAGATATGAGACAACCAAAGACGATGAAAGTCATACACATAACCACAATAAAAGAAAATAAGAAGTCATACAATAGGATAAGAAACGGACCAGGACCTAATATGCGGAAAGACAATTTGGGAAGGAAAAGGATAAAAAGGATGGCAAGCGCGCAAGAGTGACGTCAAACCAACACGAAACATTACCACAAAATCTTGGAAGATTCATACAATAGAACTATCAACAATAAAAGACCGTTACACCATACCGACAAGGAGGGAACACCAACAGACGACAAAAGCACAACAAAAACAATGGACACTAAGACCACCGTGCAGAACTAAAAGAGACTAATCTCAATAGATCTGGCAAAAAAAGAAAACTCATTGCAGTGTAAATAACCGCATCAGGTGCCAGAAGAACCAGGATCAAGCGAGGCCTCCATTTGAAGTTCCATCTGTAGCTCCATCTGATTATCCAAAAACGAGACCAAGTCAGCAGGTTCATCGAAGATTCTAGAGCGACCTTTAAAAGTAATGCGGAATTTTGAGGGGCCAGCAAAAGAGAAGGGGATATTCATCTCAGATAGACGCTTCCGAAGATTAAGAAAACCCTTCCTCCTTATGACCGTATCTCTGGCAAAATCTTGAGAAATTGAAATGCGATGACCATTCCACGAAACAACTCTAACCTTCCGCATATGAGCCAGAATTTGTTCTGTATGCTGATGGCGCAGTGGCTTAAAAATTATTGCCCTAGGTTGCGTAGCAGACTTAGAACGAAAAGTGGGAACACGATGTGCACGTTCCAGCTCAAAATCTCTTTGGAAGGAAATTTGCAGTGTGGAAGGAATCCATTGATAGAGGAAATCAATCATAGAAGGCGCATCTTTCTCAACATCCTCAGGAAGACCAAAAATGCGCAGGTTAGACCTGCGGTTACGATCTTCTTGCTCAGTGAGGTCCTTTCGCAAAGCTACCATTGATCGCTCAAGTTGTGAAAGAAATCTGGACTGCTTTTGCATGGAATCCTCTGCGCCACTAATGCGTGCTTCCGTGTCCGAAACACGAAGAGACAGGGCCTTGAAGTCATTCCTGATAGCTAACACTTCCACTTGCAATAAATCTGTGTTAGTCTTGGTAGACTGCGCAATTTCATAGACCTCATTAAGGCGCGTCAGGATAGTCTCAAGAGTGGGACTGGGGTCCTTTTGCGGAGATTCAGGTGTAGGAGATAACTGTTTGGCCCTTTTAAGAGACGCTTTAGATTCCTTTGCATCTTTAGCATTTGAAGACGGGCCCATATTCGCAGCCATAGAGCACACCACCTCAGCAGGAGTACAGTACACCACTCCAGACAGATTACGAGAAGAGAATGCCAGGTGAAGTAGGAAACCTCAATATATCATAAGGGAGCGAACAAAAATGGATAGCTCGCTCTTAGCAGGAGAACAGAAAAATAATAAAGGCAGATTCCAGGGACAGGGAGGGGAGCCACCTCACGAAAATATCACACCTTGCAGGTATCAAAAGGGCTCCTTTCAACAGTCAGAAATATCCCAAAGGCAGGTAAACATTAAGCAAAGAGGCCCCACAAAATGGCCTTGACGATGCTTCTGACGAGTAAAATATCAGCAGAAAAACCAAAAAGTGTTACCAAAATAGGCAGCAAGGCAGCAGGCAAAAAAATAAAAAGCAATATAAGTTGAGGAAATAAAAGAAACGTCACCAGTTCTTGTCTATCTTCATTCCTGGGACTTCTGTGGCATTGTCGACTTTGCGCTGAGGAGAAAAGTCTCACCGCTTCTGAGGAGACAAAATGGCGGCCGCTCGCGAAAACACCGAGCACCGTCAGACAGGATCCAGAGTACGAATGCCGGCAGCCTCAGGAAGCAGGAAACCTCCTCCAAAGCACCCGTGACATGCTCATATCCATACGGCCGATATCCGCGATGACCGGGGCAGCCCAAAACAGCAGCTATTCCTCCGTCGGCTCCCGCTCAGCACGGAGCCCAAGCGCAAACCGCCATATCGTCGCGGCGCGCAAGCCACGCCCCCTGTACAATTGAACTTTTGATGTCTTGTCTATGATATCACAAACATAGGAACGATGTCAGTTTAAGGGTGAGTGTCTGATGCAATATACGTATAAATCCATGCCCTTAGAACCTATTACCACTAAGAGTGAAGATGCATTTTCTCAGTGTACGATGCATGAATTTTGGAGTTCATGAAATGGCATTTTGTTTTATAAAGGTCCACATTATCTTTTATGCATGGACATTTTATAGCATAAATCTAGCTCCAAAGCAATGAAGCACTTCTAATTGTGCAGCTGTGCATTGAACTACAACGTGGATATTTGATTAAGGCCATTAGTATTAAGGATGTGGTGTTCATGATTTAAACGCAACCATTTCAGTACTAAAGATGTGACCCGCACATCCCAGCACAGGCAGACATCTAGGGCTTACTATCCACTGAGGAGCAGGAGGGTCGCTGAAGTGCTTCCGCTGACAACCCCACGCACTCCCCATCCTTATAGAAAGTCGGTTTGAGCATACATGGAGCAGCTATGGAAAAACACTTGGTAACTAAGAAAATGCCCACTGCTTTACTGCCACTTTACGGGACCGGGGAAGTACCGCTGCACAGTGAAAAGGCTCCCACTTCCAGCACTGCCCTCCACTTTAGAGTCATTGCAGGACGACCAACCCCAAGCAAACATACTCAAGCTGAAACTCCAGGTAGAGAGCATTGGGTACTTGCTTCCTCGGAAGATGGGGAACTCCATCTGGGCTCTGCAGTCATCACACCCTTAATCTTTCCCTGCAGGAGAAGGGTGAGGGGTGAAGCCTTCACTCACTTCTGTGACAGTGGAAAGGCCACCAATTTCAGCAAATATGAAACTGGGGTGCAGGATAGTTTCTCAGGGCTGGATTCACATCAAAGCTGCACTTAAAGCACGTTCACCATGGATAGACAGAATTTACCAATCATCTCGTCCCCTGATAAGGGGAAAGCTTTATAGTTAGAGTAAGAATTTAATAGGGAAAACAGTCCCCGTTGCAACAAGGTCCAATTACCCAGCCACATCAGGCATAAAAGGATTTTCCCTGAGCCATCAGGAAAAAGAAAGGTATACCGAAACCCACAGCATCCATGAGCCTTTTCGCTTAACAATTGGGACAGGTAAAGACACTTACCTTGCTGACACTGATTTGCCTAACTAGGCATGTAAAGAGTTGGAAGCAGAATACCTTTTTGTAAGATCAACATAAATAAAAAATAAATCCACCATGACTTGAGGTGCAGCTAAGAAAAGTATTTGCTTCTGGTTAGATGGATGTGAAAAAGTGGATTATTAGTTGGGTGTATGCTTAGTCCAATACAAGTAATAATTTCACAGTTCTTGTTAGGTCCAGTAAAGGTTTCAGTAGTTTAAACTCAAGCTCAGGTTCTGCTAGCTAGGGCACAGAGCAGACTGGATTAATTTAAGAAAATGTGTGAAGCTTTTAAAAGTAACACAGCAGTTAAAAAGTTGAAACAAAACCCCCATAGCAATCCTACTCCCATTTATATGACTATAGAATATTTTAATAAACAAAATTACACTAAAATCTAATAAGTGGAACCAGAGATATACTTTTTTATAGTTTAATTAAAAATAGCGTCAAAGGCTGCAAATCGCCAACCACTGGCAACTGAAAACACTAGAGTCAGTCAAAAGTTAAGGCCAACTGCAATGGGTTACTGGTCAGATACAAGGACTAGGTTTGTCCTGATAAAAAGTTTGCCTTCTGACTTTTATGGAGAAAAAAAGGTCATTGATAAGTCATTCACAGGGCAAGCTACAAGCCAGATCCAAATTGGAACTAGACAATGGCAGGTTGCTGAAGATTGGGTCCGAAGTAGCGGGACATCTCTAAGTCAACAAAGTCCATGCCCAGGAAGGTCTTGACATTGATCGAATGCTGCTCGATGTCAATCCCAGTAAAGTTCTGTATGTTTGGATTGGAAATGTGTCTGGAATTAGGGTATCCTTCTGCGGGGCAAGCTGACAAGTTGAGGCTGACCAATGTCAATGGCTGCAGTTTCATAGGCAACCCCAGTCTCCATCAGTTCTCCAGGCAAAAAGTTGGAGAAAAGTTTCTAAGTCTCTCGTCTTGCAGTTTGGAGACAAGGGATGCATACTGTAACACCGGACAACGGTCAAGGATAGGGGTGGCACCTCTGGGGGTTAGGATTCACTTCAGCAGAAGCCACTAGAAGGGTCCAGGGAAGATCCAGTTGAGACTGGCCAACTGGGATCCTTAAGAAAAGTAAATTTCTTGTAGCTTTTGTGTCCCTGTAACTTAAGAGGAGGTCGACCAACTGACCCTTGGAGTCTGCTTCAGTTTCCTGGGTACAAGTGGGAGCTATTCCAGCCCTTGGGGTTCACATCACAAGAACATAAACGGGGTGCCTGGCACTAGCCTGTGAGAGGCTAGCCTGTCCCCTCCATAGCCAATAGGGAAGGAGTTCCTGGGGGTAACCTTCCCAATATTCCCGTGTGCCCTACTGAAAACATTCCCAGAATGCCCCCTCACCGTAAATCAAGTAGTCCAGAATCTTTCTTCTCCTGTTCAGAACACCCATGGCCAGCTTAGAGGTGTGTTCATAAGAAGGGGGGTCCCTAAAAATAGGATGGGTAGACAGGGGAAGAGGGAACAACGGAGACCTTCAGAGAGAACAGACCCCACTGTCTACACTAAAATGATATAGTTAAGCCCAAGAATGGGTCAAATCAGATAGAGTTAGGCCTCGGGCCGGAGCGAGTTCAAAGGAATCCAAAGAGCAAAGAGAATAAAAGTAACATATTTTATTGAGATAACAATGATCTGATAATGATTTTAGTCAAAAATATATACAATGGTGATAGCTATAAAAACACAGTCCCACACAGCGACACAAGCAGGCACACTATCATTCACACGACACATTCATATATGTGAAAAAACCAAAACAAATAGGTTCTTTATATATATAGTATTCTCCACACATAAAAATTCCCATCCATATTGGAGACGGGCTGATCCAATCCTGTTTGGTGGAAATAGTTAAAGTTCTTCCAATAGGCCCACAAGGGCAGGAGCCAACGCACGTTTCGGTGTAAACTACACCTTCATCAGGGCAACGACGATGTGCGGTGTGTGGGACAACACAAAACGGATCTATAATGGAATCATACACAAAAATAAACACCACATCAAAAAAGAATGGAACATCATCAAAATTAATAGAGTTATGCTAAAAAACAAGGAACATCATAATCCGTAAATTGATGTACAACAAAAACATGCATATATGCATATTGCTCTTTTCAACAATTAGATTCCAGAGAGTGGCCCGAGGTTTGAGTGATATTAGGGTAACAAAGAATCAAACAGGTGGGAGGCCTAAACGTAAGGAAGAACATAGTGCACCCTACAAGATAGGGTCTATTCATATGAGAACCAGTTTGCAAACCAAGCCAAGAACTAGATGTGCACCCGGAGTGTGGAATGGAGCGGAAAAAAAATGTGCAAAGAAAATCAGCCCATACAGTGGAACGGAAAATACACGTGGAAAGAATCAAAGAGAGTGGGTAAGTATATTATTGTAATAACGTATAAATAAAAAGTCGGAAAAAGAGATATATAAATGATGCAATACCTTTCACAGAACTGTATGCAAGAATAGACTTTTCAAATCAATGTGGAAGCTACAAATGCTAAACGTCAAGGGTACAGAAGAGTTCTGTAGAAGGAAAGAATGAGCAGGACATCAGCAAGCGATAATCAGATCAAGCCTAAGAGTCAATAGAGGCAGAGTAAAAAAACACAGAATATACAAAAATCCAAGTCATGAGAGGGGAACAAAACACAGAACGGAAAAAGCTTACCACGGGGAAGATGAAATACACTGTATTCCTAATTCAAATTAGGGGTGCTGCAGTCAGAAGGCCAACCCCATTCGGCCTATCTGTGGTAGGACCCCAGATAGTGTAAGTCAGCCCAGGGAGTATTTCTAAGGTGAAAAACAAGAAAGCAATAAATCCAAGGGATGTCAACTAAGGACCCAGAATACATGTTAAACCAAAAGCTAAGGAATATGAAAGCTGCATAAATAACCACCTTTGGCTGGTGGTCCAATCGGGTGGTGCGCGAATAGTCCACAAGTAGATTCTCGAAGACTCAGCAATTGGGGGGGGTGGGGTTTTGTCAGGAAAAAACGGGACGAGGCAGATGTCCGGTTCGTCAATGGAGTAGATAATCTGAAAAAACGAAACGGACAATGTGCTTAGGGGTTTCTAAACTTGCGAGTGCCTGGTCGGTAGCAAATCTCAGGAGCCAGCAACCTTACAACATACTACGAGGGATCATAGTATAAAGAGTATCCGAAGCGGAAGGAATATTATTCAGAATAGTAACAACCCCTGCTACAATGGGGCTAATACGAATCAAAGCGGGTGGAGGGATTTAAATGGGTCCAGATGAACTGCTATAGTATTCGGGACCGCCACAGGGCAAACTGAATGGAGACACCGGAGAGTCTTACCGTGAATGAGCACGATGCTCAAACGAACGTCTATTCCAGCAGGATGAGACAGATGTCCGGTTCGTCAATGGAGTAGATAATCTGAAAAAACGAAACGGACAATGTGCTTAGGGGTTTCTAAACTTGCGAGTGCCTGGTCGGTAGCAAATCTCAGGAGCCAGCAACCTTACAACATACTACGGGGGATCATAGTATAAAGAGTATCCGAAGCGGAAGGAATATTATTCAGAATAGTAACAACCCCTGCTACAATGGGGCTAATACGAATCAAAGCGGGTGGAGGGATTTAAATGGGTCCAGATGAACTGCTATAGTATTCGGGACCGCCACAGGGCAAACTGAATGGAGACACCGGAGAGTCTTACCGTGAATGAGCACGATGCTCAAACGAACGTCTATTCCAGCAGGATGAGAGCGATGGTATCAGTTCCGAGTGGCGAAGATGGCCTGGGCCAAACCCTCCGGTGATTAAATAGGTCCCAGCCTAATAGACAACCGAGGAGAAGATCGTCTCGCGGTAGTTCACAGAATGCAGAGATAAACAAAGGACCGCAGAAGCAGTACTGGGAAAGTCGATAGAGGTAGCGGCCATCTTGGAAGGGGGAGAAATTCCTGCGGTGTAGCGGACATGCATGGATCAGGGGGTCGGGTCCAGTCCTGCCAAAGAGCCCAGCCAAAGACTGGTCAGCCACAGATAAACAATACTGTATATACCCGCTACAGGTACAATAAAAGGTCAAAGTCACAAAGGGTATCTAAGGGGACAGTGGAGACAAGAATGCGAAGGGTCGAAAGAGAGGGGAAGAGAGAGAGAGCCTATTTCAAAAGAAGTGCCCAAACAAAATACAGTAAATAAATATATAAAAGATAATGAATAAGTCGGCAACGCAGTTGCAAATAAATAAAGAAAAAAAGAAAAAAAGAGAAAAAAAGAAAAAAACCAGGAATCGAAAATCAGCATGAGGGGGGTAAAGGAATATACGCTCAAGTAATGGCATTTTCCCAGGGGCAGAGTTCATTGAGGCCCTTGGCCACAGAGTCAAGGTAGTATATCCAAAAAACCTCCCTTTTCTTTCTGAGGGTAGTGGGGTCCTTACCCGCCGGGCTATGTATTTTTTCCAAAATGACCCATTTGAGGTCAAGTTCTGAGTGGCCTAGGCTAGTCCAGTGGGGTACTAGAGGTGCCCCTGTTTTTTTCAGACGGATGTTGGACTTGTGTTCACCAATCCTTAGGCGGCATTCCCTGCCCGTTTCTCCAACATAGATAAGATCACAGGGGCAGAAGATCGCATATACCACATTAGCTGTTCGACAGTTAGTCATATCCGTCAATTTAATGGTTCGTTTATTGATGTTGAGAGTTTGTCTAACCAAAGAGTTGGGACATGCTTGACAGGATCCACAGCGGTGGTTACCCGTGACAGGAGGAAGGCCAGTGATGGACATTTGGCGAGAAGGGCTAAGGAGTTCAGGTAGTTTACCGCGAACAAGGTGGTTCCTAAGGTTTTTGTTCCTTCTGAATGCGAAGAGAGGTTTGGACAATCGGTCATTATCATCAATATTAAGGAGGTACCAGAGGGAGTTAATAGTCTGGCGAATTTTATGATTGATGTTGGAATGCCGAGTGACGCAAACCAATCGATCAGTGACCTTCTCTTCTTTTTGCTGAAACATGGTGTCACGGTTATAGTACCTGGCTCTCTTGAAGGAGTTTTTCACCAATCTAGGGGGGTAACCCCTATTCAAAAGTTTAGTTTTGAGGATGTCGGCCTGGTAAAGGAAATCCTTAATCTCAGTACAATTTCTCCGAAGTCGGAGGAATTGGCTGAAAGGAATACCCTCTCTTTGGCAGCGAGGGTGGTAGCTGTCAAACTGGAGCAACGTGTTCCTAGCGGTAGGCTTGGTGTATAGGGAGACAAAAAGATGGTTGTTTTTGTGCTCTACCCATACATCAAGGAATTCAATCCTGTTGTTACTAGAGTGAACAGTGAATGTCAAGTTGTCATCAGCTAGATTAATCCATTGAACGAATTCATCAAGGGAGGTCTGGTCGCCCTTCCAAATGAAAAAAACATCATCTATGAAGCGTGACCAGGCGTAGATGTTTTCAAAGAAGGGGGCGATCTCGTTGAAGATGTTCATTTTCTCGAATTTTCCCATGTATAGACAAGCCACACTAGGGGCACAGGCTGCCCCCATGCTGACTCCCTGGGTTTGTTGATAGAAATCGTTGTTGAATTCGAAGTAGTTTTCACCCAGTATGATTTTCAGACATTGAAGAATGAAAGGGGTGTTAGTGATATCAGGTTCTGAGTTTAGGATTTCATGGATAGCAGATAACGCTCCTTCTTGCGGGATATTCGTGTATAAGGATTCGACATCCATAGTGACTAGGATCTCCCTGTCACTATGGTAGTCCAGGTTCTCAATTTTGGCGATGAAATGGCCAGTGTCTTTTACATAGGATTCTAGTTTGGCAACCAATGGTTTTAAAAACTGGTCTACGTATTTAGAGAGGGGCTCAGTGGCCGCCCCAATGGTGGAAACAATGGGTCTTAGGGGGGGATCCGACACGTTTTTGTGGGTCTTGGGCACACCGTAGATGATAGGTAATCTGGTGTAGAGGGGGGTAAGGAACTCAGCTTCCTTGGTGCACAGATACCCGTCGTCTACAGCCCTGCGTACAATTTTCAAAATGCGTTGTTTGAGAGCTGGTTCAGGATTGGTGGTGATACGTTTGTAATGTTGGGTAACTGACAGAAGGTTGTTCATTTTGTTGATGTAGGTGGGGGTGTCAAAAATGACAATACCGCCACCCTTGTCACAAGGTTTGATGGTCAATTGTTTGTCATCTCTCAATTTGAGGAGGGCATCGTTCTCTTCTTTATAAAGATTGGGAGATGGTTTAGGAACATATCTAACGATCTGTTGGATCTTAGTCGAGACTGCCTTCTCAAAAATCCGGACTTCAGGGCCCAAAGAGTCCAAAGATGGAGTGAATTCCGAGGGGGGTCGAAGTCCAGATAGATTGTTCGAGTTGTCAATGGGGGGCCTGTTCTGAAAATGTTTTTTGAGTCTTATTTTTCGAAAGAAAGAATGGAGATCCTTAATTAATTCAAATTTGTTGAAATTAGCTGATGGAACAAAGGACAACCCTCTAGATAACAATTTAGAGGTCTCAGGATTGATGTTTTTTTGTGATAAATTAAACACAGGGATGTTGTTTACGTTTTCCAATACTGCTGGTGCCTCGTTTGGATGTACATTTGAGGCTGTATTGGATCCTGACGGAATCCCCTCTGTCTGGGGTTCCGGTTCCTGGGGCGGAAGTTGCCTCTGCGGTTCCCTAAAAAATGGTTTGACGGTGTGGAGTTATCGAAATTTTCTTGCCTAGATTGGTAAGCTTGATTATAGTTGGGGTTATAGTTGGTAGGTTCATCGCTTTCGGAGTCAGTAGTATCGGAGAACGTAACAACCCGTTTGTTGTTCCAGCGTGCATTACTAGGGTTGTTTGGATAGATGGGGTACGTTCCTTCTATGTTGGTATAGAAGTTTGGAGTTAAAAATGGATAGGCTCGTTCCTGAGAGAACAGTCTGATATCTTTTTTGAGCTTTTCCGTTTTTCTCTTAAGAAGGTACTCAGAAAATGAGTCTAGTTCACGAGCAATCTCTTCTAGTTTGTTCTTACCTACCTCAACAGCGTTCTCTCGTTTAAGTTTATCTTCCAAATCCTCAATTTCTTTATTGAGGATGGAAAGGACTTCTCTAGCGGTTTCCACTATCAGCATCATCCAATCTCTGGAACATCTATTCGAGATTAATGCCCATTTTTCAAGGAATAATCTAAGTTCAACAAAGAGACCCGGGATGTTACGAACGCGTAGGCCAATAGGGATGGTGCCTGCCTTGAGATATTCCAACATAAAGTTGGCATGAGCCTCAGTGCGTTTAGATTTCTTTTTAAGGTTCAAAAGTTTGGTCCATTCTTCTTCCAGGCCCCTAGAGAGCGTGAATTGTTTGTTACTGTCAGTGGTAATCCCGATCATGCGGGCAAAGTCTTCATCAGAGAAGCCGAAAGATTTAATACTTTCCATGTTGTTTTTTCAGGGATATCACAAAAAGGGGGAAACCGGGGGGGGCGGGGGAAGGGGGGAAAAGTATTAGAAGAAGGAATCAAGGGGCGAGGATAGGGCAAGAAGTAAGGTAAATAATGAGAAACCCAATAGGAAGATGGGGATAGGGTGCACGGCGTCAACCAAAAGAGTTTTAAGTTAGAGCCTACCAAGAGAATCGGATAACCAAACAAAAACAAAAACAAAACCCCCACAGCTCAGGGCTGTGAAGAAACTATTCATAAGAAGGGGGGTCCCTAAAAATAGGATGGGTAGACAGGGGAAGAGGGAACAACGGAGACCTTCAGAGAGAACAGACCCCACTGTCTACACTAAAATGATATAGTTAAGCCCAAGAATGGGTCAAATCAGATAGAGTTAGGCCTCGGGCCGGAGCGAGTTCAAAGGAATCCAAAGAGCAAAGAGAATAAAAGTAACATATTTTATTGAGATAACAATGATCTGATAATGATTTTAGTCAAAAATATATACAATGGTGATAGCTATAAAAACACAGTCCCACACAGCGACACAAGCAGGCACACTATCATTCACACGACACATTCATATATGTGAAAAAACCAAAACAAATAGGTTCTTTATATATATAGTATTCTCCACACATAAAAATTCCCATCCATATTGGAGACGGGCTGATCCAATCCTGTTTGGTGGAAATAGTTAAAGTTCTTCCAATAGGCCCACAAGGGCAGGAGCCAACGCACGTTTCGGTGTAAACTACACCTTCATCAGGGCAACGACGATGTGCGGTGTGTGGGACAACACAAAACGGATCTATAATGGAATCATACACAAAAATAAACACCACAACAAAAAAGAATGGAACATCATCAAAATTAATAGAGTTATGCTAAAAAACAAGGAACATCATAATCCGTAAATTGATGTACAACAAAAACATGCATATATGCATATTGCTCTTTTCAACAATTAGATTCCAGAGAGTGGCCCGAGGTTTGAGTGATATTAGGGTAACAAAGAATCAAACAGGTGGGAGGCCTAAACGTAAGGAAGAACATAGTGCACCCTACAAGATAGGGTCTATTCATATGAGAACCAGTTTGCAAACCAAGCCAAGAACTAGATGTGCACCCGGAGTGTGGAATGGAGCGGAAAAAAAATGTGCAAAGAAAATCAGCCCATACAGTGGAACGGAAAATACACGTGGAAAGAATCAAAGAGAGTGGGTAAGTATATTATTGTAATAACGTATAAATAAAAAGTCGGAAAAAGAGATATATAAATGATGCAATACCTTTCACAGAACTGTATGCAAGAATAGACTTTTCAAATCAATGTGGAAGCTACAAATGCTAAACGTCAAGGGTACAGAAGAGTTCTGTAGAAGGAAAGAATGAGCAGGACATCAGCAAGCGATAATCAGATCAAGCCTAAGAGTCAATAGAGGCAGAGTAAAAAAACACAGAATATACAAAAATCCAAGTCATGAGAGGGGAACAAAACACAGAACGGAAAAAGCTTACCACGGGGAAGATGAAATACACTGTATTCCTAATTCAAATTAGGGGTGCTGCAGTCAGAAGGCCAACCCCATTCGGCCTATCTGTGGTAGGACCCCAGATAGTGTAAGTCAGCCCAGGGAGTATTTCTAAGGTGAAAAACAAGAAAGCAATAAATCCAAGGGATGTCAACTAAGGACCCAGAATACATGTTAAACCAAAAGCTAAGGAATATGAAAGCTGCATAAATAACCACCTTTGGCTGGTGGTCCAATCGGGTGGTGCGCGAATAGTCCACAAGTAGATTCTCGAAGACTCAGCAATTGGGGGGGGTGGGGTTTTGTCAGGAAAAAACGGGACGAGGCAGATGTCCGGTTCGTCAATGGAGTAGATAATCTGAAAAAACGAAACGGATTTTCGATTCCTGGTTTTTTTCTTTTTTTCTCTTTTTTTCTTTTTTTCTTTATTTATTTGCAACTGCGTTGCCGACTTATTCATTATCTTTTATATATTTATTTACTGTATTTTGTTTGGGCACTTCTTTTGAAATAGGCTCTCTCTCTCTTCCCCTCTCTTTCGACCCTTCGCATTCTTGTCTCCACTGTCCCCTTAGATACCCTTTGTGACTTTGACCTTTTATTGTACCTGTAGCGGGTATATACAGTATTGTTTATCTGTGGCTGACCAGTCTTTGGCTGGGCTCTTTGGCAGGACTGGACCCGACCCCCTGATCCATGCATGTCCGCTACACCGCAGGAATTTCTCCCCCTTCCAAGATGGCCGCTACCTCTATCGACTTTCCCAGTACTGCTTCTGCGGTCCTTTGTTTATCTCTGCATTCTGTGAACTACCGCGAGACGATCTTCTCCTCGGTTGTCTATTAGGCTGGGACCTATTTAATCACCGGAGGGTTTGGCCCAGGCCATCTTCGCCACTCGGAACTGATACCATCGCTCTCATCCTGCTGGAATAGACGTTCGTTTGAGCATCGTGCTCATTCACGGTAAGACTCTCCGGTGTCTCCATTCAGTTTGCCCTGTGGCGGTCCCGAATACTATAGCAGTTCATCTGGACCCATTTAAATCCCTCCACCCGCTTTGATTCGTATTAGCCCCATTGTAGCAGGGGTTGTTACTATTCTGAATAATATTCCTTCCGCTTCGGATACTCTTTATACTATGATCCCCCGTAGTATGTTGTAAGGTTGCTGGCTCCTGAGATTTGCTACCGACCAGGCACTCGCAAGTTTAGAAACCCCTAAGCACATTGTCCGTTTCGTTTTTTCAGATTATCTACTCCATTGACGAACCGGACATCTGTCTCATCCTGCTGGAATAGACGTTCGTTTGAGCATCGTGCTCATTCACGGTAAGACTCTCCGGTGTCTCCATTCAGTTTGCCCTGTGGCGGTCCCGAATACTATAGCAGTTCATCTGGACCCATTTAAATCCCTCCACCCGCTTTGATTCGTATTAGCCCCATTGTAGCAGGGGTTGTTACTATTCTGAATAATATTCCTTCCGCTTCGGATACTCTTTATACTATGATCCCTCGTAGTATGTTGTAAGGTTGCTGGCTCCTGAGATTTGCTACCGACCAGGCACTCGCAAGTTTAGAAACCCCTAAGCACATTGTCCGTTTCGTTTTTTCAGATTATCTACTCCATTGACGAACCGGACATCTGCCTCGTCCCGTTTTTTCCTGACAAAACCCCACCCCCCCCAATTGCTGAGTCTTCGAGAATCTACTTGTGGACTATTCGCGCACCACCCGATTGGACCACCAGCCAAAGGTGGTTATTTATGCAGCTTTCATATTCCTTAGCTTTTGGTTTAACATGTATTCTGGGTCCTTAGTTGACATCCCTTGGATTTATTGCTTTCTTGTTTTTCACCTTAGAAATACTCCCTGGGCTGACTTACACTATCTGGGGTCCTACCACAGATAGGCCGAATGGGGTTGGCCTTCTGACTGCAGCACCCCTAATTTGAGTTAGGAATACAGTGTATTTCATCTTCCCCGTGGTAAGCTTTTTCCGTTCTGTGTTTTGTTCCCCTCTCATGACTTGGATTTTTGTATATTCTGTGTTTTTTTACTCTGCCTCTATTGACTCTTAGGCTTGATCTGATTATCGCTTGCTGATGTCCTGCTCATTCTTTCCTTCTACAGAACTCTTCTGTACCCTTGACGTTTAGCATTTGTAGCTTCCACATTGATTTGAAAAGTCTATTCTTGCATACAGTTCTGTGAAAGGTATTGCATCATTTATATATCTCTTTTTCCGACTTTTTATTTATACGTTATTACAATAATATACTTACCCACTCTCTTTGATTCTTTCCACGTGTATTTTCCGTTCCACTGTATGGGCTGATTTTCTTTGCACATTTTTTTTCCGCTCCATTCCACACTCCGGGTGCACATCTAGTTCTTGGC